>NC_091286.1:310141308-310495058 GCF_032444005.1 Ranitomeya imitator
TGGTCTTACAGTTAAGTCCCTGATGGTATATATTTCACCTGTGTTCACATTGAAAAACTCCTTTCCTGCCTGCACAGATTCACAAGCTGCACATGATGCGCATTTGTGACACCCCATGGGTTTCTTTGGTAAGCAGGTTTCTTTTTTTGGCAAACTGAAATGGCTGTGCACCAGCCAATCACCTAGAGTTTTACTACTTCTGTGGAAATTCTCCCACAATATCCCTTAAGTCCTCATCCATTCTCAGGATATCCCAATGTTTCCTGAGAGTATCTTTAACAAATGTCGCCCCATTGTCTAAAGTACATATCAATCTTGTTTTTTCCACCTCCCTCGTCCTCTCCTGTGGTCTTAGGAGTGGTCCCCTCATTTGTATCTTTGCATGGTAGTAGGTCTCCCTCAGCACCTGGTCAGGGTAACCTCTTGCGATTAACCTTTGTCTAAGGTCATCTGCTTTAGCCTTAAAGTCCTTCCCATTTGAGCAATTTCATGTGAGTCTGAGATATTGCCCATTAGGTATGAGTGTTTTCAGTGGATAAGGGTGACGACTATCCCACCTTAGCAATGAATTAGTGGAGGTTGGCTTTCTATAGACGGTAGTATCCAAACCATCTCCCCTCCCCGAGTTTGAAATCATTACATCCAGAAAAGACAACTTTTCCTTTTCTGTTTCAAAAGTGGTTTTCAATGAGCTGATGAAATTCTGGAAGGATTCTTTGGTACCTCTCCATAAAACACCATAAAACAAAAATTTCATAGATGAATCTTACCCATAGGTCAATATTGTCCAGGTATTCCTCATGGGTCTCAGAAAAAACTATGGTGTCCTCCCACCAGCCCAGGAACAGGTTGGCATAGCTTGGCACATATGGAGTTCCCATGGCGGTGCCCCTGAGCTGGTGGAGGATATGACCATCAAACAAGAAAAAGTTGTTTTTAAGCACAAAGTCGAGGAGGGTGACCACCAATTCGTTGTGAGCCAAAAATTGACAGCCCCTCGTGCAAAGAAAATGTTGTACCCACCCGAATCCCAAATTGATGTGGGATTGAGGAGTAAAGGGCTTCCTCATCAATACTCGCTAAAAAGACATTTGGTTCTAAAGATATCCCTTCTAGCCTGCAGAGGAGGTCAATCGTGTCCCTGATGTAAGAGGGGAGTGAGGTCACAAAACATCTGAGGACATTGTCGATGTAAGTACCCATATTTTGGCCTATAATCCCTATCCCTGACACAATGGGCCTCCCCCTCATGGGCTCTAGAACCTTATGAATCTTCGGAAGGGCATAGAAGGTAGCCATGACTGGGTGCCGAGGGAGGAGACAAAATAATTCATCCTGACTAATCAAATCGACTGATTTGGCTTTCATTAAAATATTTTCCAGATCTTTGACACATCTGGTTAGCGGATTTTGTACCACCCTAGCATAAGTGGTGTGATCATTAAGTAATGCCAAACACATATCTTTGTATCTTTCAACCCCCATAACCACTACATTTCCTCTATTGTCAGAGCGTTTCAAAACAATTGATTTATCTGTTTCAAAATTATGGAGGGCTGTGACCTGCTTCTTACTCAGATTATGTTTTGATTGAGTCTGGGTGTGTTGTTTGATATCATTGGTGGTTAAGTTCAAAAATACACTGCTGTTCAAAAGTTTAGGGTCACTTAGAAATTGTCTTATTTCTGAAAGACAAGCACAGATTTTTTCCAATGAAGCTAACATTAAATGATTCAGAAATATACTCTATACATTGTTAATGTGGTAAATGACTATTCCAGCTGCAAACGTCTGGTTTGTAATGCAGTTTCTTCCTAGGTGTATAGAGGCCCATTTCCAAAAAACATCACTCCAGTGTTCTTATGGTACTTTGTGTTTGCTAACTGTGTAAGAAGACTAATGGCTTGTTAGAATACCCTTTAAAACCCTTGTGCAAGTATGTTAGCACAGCTGAAAACAGTTTGGCTGATTAGAGAATCTATAAACCTTACCTTCCTTTGAGCTAGTTTTGAATGTGAAGCATTACATTTGTCGTTTCCATTAAACTTTCAAAATAGCCAGAAAAAAGAACTTGCATGTGAAACTCAACAGTCTTTTCTTGTTCTTAGAAATGAAGGCTTTTCCATGCTAGAAATTGTCAAGAAACTGAAGATTTCCTTCAACAGTATGTACTAGTCCCTTCAGAGGAGAGCACAAACAGGCTCTAACCAGAGTAGAAAGAGAAGTGGGAGGCACTGTTGCACAACTGAGCAACAAGACAAGTACATTAGAGTCTGCAGTTCGAGAAATCAACCCCTCACAGATCCTCAACTGGCAGCTTCATTAAATAGTACACACAAATCGCCAGTGTTACGGTAACATCCACAGTGAGGGTCGACTCCGGGATGCTGACCTTCAGGGCAGAGTGGCAAAGAAAAAGCCATATCCTAGACTGGCTAATAAATATGGGCAAAAGAACACAGACATTGGACAGAGGAAGATTGGAAAAAAGTGTTATGGACAGACAAATCCAAGTTTGATGTGTTTAGATCACACAGAAGAATATTTGTGATACGCAGAACAACTGAAAAGATGCTGGAAGAGTATCTGACGCCATCTGTCAAGCATAGTAGAGGTAATGTGATGGTCTGGGGTTGCTTTAGTGCTGGTAAAGAGGGAGATTTGTACAAAGTAAAAGGGATATTGAAAAAGGAAGGCTATCATTGCATATTACAATGCTATGCCATACCCTGTGGACAGCACTAGATTGGAGCCAATGTCATCCTACAACAGGACAATGAACCAAAGCACACCTCCAAATTATGCATGAACTATTTAGGGAAGAAGCAGGCAGCTGGTATTGTCTGTAATGGAGTGGCCAGCACAGTCACCAGATTTCAACACCATTGAGCTGTTGTGGGAGCAGCTTGACCGCATGGTTTGCAAAAAGTGCCCATCAAGCCAAACCAACTTGTGCAAGGGGTTTCTGGAAGCATGGAGTGAAATTTCTCCTGATTACCTCAGCAAATTAACTGCTAGAATGCCAAAGGTTTGGAATGCTGTAATTGCTGCAAAGGGAGCATTCTTTGATGAAAGCAAAGTTTGAAGGAGAAAATTATTATTTCAAATAAAAATCTTTTTTTTTTAACCTTGTCAATGTCCAGACTAGATTTTAAATTAATTTGGCAACTCATTTGATTTATAAAAGTATGAGTTTTTATGGAAAACGCAAAATTGTTGGGGTGACCCTAAACTTTTGAACAGTAGTGTGTATCAATTGCTGAGAGATCCCCCCCAACAGGTGCCATCTTTTTACTAGGTCTCTTTGATTGTGTAAAGGGCCCTATCACTTCATTTTTTTCTGGACTATGGTCTAGATCTGCCAACAGTTGTACATCCCGTAAAAGATCTGAAGGGATATTGAGATCGGCACAAGTCTTTCTATTACACTGTTTAAAGAACTTGTGCCATCTCATTTTCCTAACAAAGAGATTTAGATCCTTGATGATATCAAAAATGGCAAAATCAGTTGTAGGTACAAAAAAAAGTACTTTGGCCAGGACTGATGTTTCAATGGGGTTTAGCTCTCTATCTCACACGTTGATAATATGTGAGTCTACTCCCTGTTAAGTGGATTGCGATTCCGCAGTGGGTATGGCTGATCTAAAAAAACAGGTCTCGTATTGGATGGTTGATATCTGTCCCCTCTTTGATATCCCCGATTCCTCCCCCTCTGTTGTCCCCTGGAGATAGAAGACCTAATTTCCGTGTCTGACAGATCAGTCTCTGTACAGGATAGTTCCGTATCTCTATTACTTCTCTCCTGCCGGTCCCCACCATCTGATATATTTTGTTATCTTTAAAATCCTGTAGGTTCCTGAGGTGTTGCCTATGTTTTCTTTCTTTAAGATTGCATTGAAATTTCTCAATAGAATTTTGTAACTGACTCTCTTTAAAGGGAACCTGTCACCTGAATTTGGCGGGACTGGTTTTGGGTCATATGGGCGGAGTTTTCGGGTGTTTGATTCACCCTTTCCTTATCCGCTGGCTGCATGCTGGCTGCAATATTGGATTGAAGTTCATTCTCTCTCCTCCATAGTACACGCCTGCACAAGGCAAGATTGCTGTGCGCAGGCATGTACTATGGAGGACAGAGAATGAACTTCAATCCAATATTGCAGCCAGCATGCAGCCAGCGGGTAAGGAAAGGGTGAATCAAACACCCGAAAACTCCGCCCATATGACCCAAAACCAGTCCCGCCAAATTCAGGTGACAGAGTCCCTTTAATACTGAAGTCACTCTCTGTTTTAAATTTATTTGTATTCTCTATTTGTTCTTTCAGGCTTTCATTGAGCCTTTTGAGATTATTCTTCTCATTTACCAAAATTTGCATGAACCTCAGGGAACTACAAGTTGCCTCTTTCTCGCACAAGCTGTCTGCACACAGAGAACCTGTCACTGTGGCTGTCCTGTGTGAATTTGTCCAGACATGCTGTCCCGTATAAACTTGAACCTGAGTGGCCATCCTGTCTGAACTTGCCCCAAGAGGCTGTCCTCTCTGAACTTGTCCCACGTGGCTGTCCTGCTGTATCTGAGAAGCAGAAGTAGCATCTCTGCCCTTTGGGGTTAGCAGCTACGGCCAAACACCACCCTGGAGTGGCACCTGGCAGCTACCTGCTGCACAAGTCTGACCTCACCACTAGAGGCTCCAGCAAATACCAAGGTAGTCTCGTTATCCCTCTAGCGTAAGTACTTTCCGTGGCACAATGGGTCCATGAACCACGTGCGCCACCTAGGACACCTAGGAGCATAACAATAGAACTGTGTAAAGTTTCCAAAAATACTTGCAGTTACACATCTGGATCAAGAAAAGTGTAAGATCATGTGGCACATTGCTATTTCTGTGAGATGTTAAATTAGCAGGCATGCAAGACCATCAGGTCCTGTATTAACATAAATGCACCACCCAAATGTTAGTTAAAGGAAGCCATAGTCTCATGATATTCGTATCTTAGTATCTATCAAGTACAATATTTTATAGTACCTTTAGGTTCATAAAATCATTTAGAAGTGATTGAATCTGATTAAGTAATAACAATTTTGTGTTCTTTATGATTTTATATAAAATGCATACCTTTTACACCAAGCAGCATATGCATTAAGGAAGATTTTTGTTGTTTAACCAATTACTGACTTGGGTAAATCATTGAATGAGCATATCAACCATAACATTTCACATAAACAAGTATTGTTAGGAATGTTTCTGTTGCATTAACTAATATGATAAATAGAACTTGAATTACGAACCACAGCTGCTAAAACAGCACATATGTTGACCTTGTGCCTCCCAAGATTAACGTTACTTGTGGGTGTTGCAGTAGGATTATCAGAGGCCGTGTCTGACATTTGAACTACTCCTCATAATTTTCTTCAAAGCCTTTAAAAGGTCTCTGTTTATAAACTACCTAAATCTGACTGGTGACTAATATACTATGCAGCTAATTTGTGGCATGCAAGCAAATAACATTACTGTTTACAGGGAATACAAGGAAAACAATGACTGAAAAGAGTACAATGAAATATAAACATTTTATAATAGGTATTGCTATTAGATAACATTTAAAAATATGTCTCATTGTCCATTTTTGTAAATTTGCATACAAGTAAAGTTTACAATTTGTTATAACTTAGCCGCCATCACTGCATGGCCTCCCATCCCTCACACACCATCTTACTCACTGTTCCATGTCATGTTGTGATCTCTGCTGCTGGATCCATGTTCTGTGTCTCTTGCTTTCTGCCTGCTCTCTGCATGCTTCCAGGTTGTGTGCATAGGGGAGCAGCGCCAGAACTCTGTGGTTCCTATGGAATCAGGGCACACCTGTCTAATGTGTCCCTGACCAATTACCAAGAGGCGTCTAGTATTTAGGGCAGCTCCACCCTGTGGAACTTGCCTGTGCAATGTGTTAACTCAGTTTGTGTCTTGCTACTGAGCTGCCAAGACTTGCTCTGTGTTCTTCCTTCTCTGGAGGTTCTAGCCCTAGCTTTGCTTTGCAATTCTCTGTCTGCCCTCCAGGAGGCTGTATATCCTGGTCTAAGTGTTGTTGTTCTTGCCTTGCTTAGTACTTGTCTGTCTGCCCTCCAGGAGGCAGAATATCCTGACCCTGTGTCTTTGTTCTTATACCTTGTCTCGTTCCGTTACCTTGTCTGAACTCTGTCCTACCTTGGTCTCCCTGTCTCCTTGTTTGTGGCTTCTTTCCCTGCTGTGTCTTTCCTTGTGTTCTCTCTGTACCACTTTCTACCTCTGCTCCATACTCCTGCGGTTCTGCTCCATTCCACTCTGCTCCACTCCTGCTGTTGCAGAAATCTCTTTCTGCAGCTCCTCTCCGCATGCCCTGCAGTTCCGCTTTGCTTTACTTCTGCTGCTGAAGAATCTCTTGCTGCTCTACATCTTTTATTCGCAGCCTTGCGCTTCTCCTGTGTGAACAGGTCCCAACCTGTTCCTTCATACTTCTTTCCTTCCTGCTTCTATCCGTACCTGCAGCTCCTGTGTGAACAGGTCCCAACCTTTTCCTTCATACTTCATTCCATCCTGCTTGTATCCATACCTACAACTTCTGTGTGAACAGGTCCCAACCTGTTCCATCATACATCATTCCTTCCTGCTTCTATCTGTACCTGCACTCCCTGTGTGAACAGGTCCCAACTTGTTCCTTCTTACTTCTTTCCTTCCTACCTGTTCCTTCATACACCACATCAGCCTGCCTGCCCTGTGTCTCAGCTGTGCCTGCCTGCCCTGTGCCTTAGCCGTGCCTGCTTGCCTACTTGTCCGAATTTCAGCCGTGCTCATCTGCCAGTCCAGCCTGTCGTCCGCACCTGTCCTAGTGTTCCTGTCTCCCAAGTGGGATCAGCACCCACAGCCAGACACCACCCTGGAGTGGCACCTGGCAGCTGCCTGCCATGCAAGCCTGACCTCATCATCAGAGGCTCCAGTGAAAGCCAAGGCATCTGTCCTAGTCATGCCCCTTCCAGGGTAGTCTGGTTTGTGGCACAGTGGGTCCACAGACCCCCTGAGCTCACGCCCACCAGTCAGGGCATGAGTGTGACACAATTGTTTACACAGATAGAGTTTAAAGGCTGTCTTGAGGAGTTTGTGTAGTGTAAGTGTACATTTACACAGCTCAATTATCGCCAATCAGCACTGGCATACTCAGTTTCCAATAATTGGCAGGGTAAACAGACTGCCAATGACCTGATTAACAAACAAAATACTTATTCATAGGATGACATGATCTTCTCGCTTGATTAAAATCACCATTCTTGATATCTGTTTATGAACAGGACATGTGCTGCCAAGAATAATTGCAGCCTATGTGCACTATACAATCTGCTATTGTTCCGTGCACATTAGCAGCAAGGTAGAAATGTAAAAACAGGATATTAAATGACTACTGACTAGCAAATATGTAGGCAATTGATGATTGTTTAATAGCTGATCATTGATTAATGCTATTGCACCATGAAGGGCTCCTTCAAAAAATCTTCCTCCCCGGCTGCAGTTTGTTATAAAATGCAAAACCACTCTTTTCTCACAGTCCCTGAGTCTAGTGCTGAGTCTCTGGTGCTGCTCCAGGTGTCTGGTATTGGATGAGGTGCTGACTTCAAGTTGAAAGAGCAGTGTCATGACTCGACTCCAGGACTCGATCCGGTGATCTCTTGGTGTGGTTCTGTTTTCCTCTCTGTTTGACCACAGCTTGCTTTGTATCTTTAAAACTACTGATAATGTTCATGTCTTTGCAGGTGTAGTCTTTGCTGGCTACATTTCAACTTAGATGGATGTTTGGAGTCACTGCTCCCCAGAGAAGGATTATCTTGCTGAGGGTTTCTCTATTTCTTCTCCTAAGGTTTTTTCCTCTTCTCAGCTATTTTTACATTTTATGGGGGTTTTAACATACACTGAAGGTCATTTTGGCATTCCTTTCTTTTCCTTCCGTCTTTCATTTATGGCAGTGTGAACATGTCTTTAGTCCTGTGTCTCAGCCTCTGTCTGTGCACTCCATTCTGTTGTTGTGGTTTTGCGTTATACTCTGTGTATAGCTAAGGGTTCAGTTAAGGGCACTTAGGGTCAGCTGACGATGAGTGGAGGTGCCATCACGAAATTTTATGATGCCAATCTCCGTGGTCAGGCAGGGTCAAATCAAGGTCAGGTTATGGATTTCCCAGTCTGTTTATGAACCTGTGGTGCGCAAGTTTAAAGGTACCGTCACACTCAGCGACGCTGCAGCGATACCGACAACGATCCGGATCGCTGCAGCGTCGCTGTTTGGTCACTGGAGAGCTGTCACACAGACCGCTCTCCAGCGACCAACGATGCCGGTAACCAGGGTAAACATCGGGTAACTAAGCGCAGGGCCGCACTTAGGAACCCGATGTTTACCCTGGTTACCATCCTAAAAGTAAAAAAAAACAAACACTACATACTTACCTACCGCTGTCTGTCCTCCAGCGCTGTGCTCTGCACTCCTCCTGTACTGACTGTGAGCACAGCGGCCGGAAAGCAGAGCGGTGACGTCACCGCTCTGCTTTCCGGCTGACCGACGCTCACAGCCAGTACAGGAGGAGTGCAGAGCACAGCGCTGGAGGACAGACGGCTGTAGGTAAGTATGTAGTGTTTGCTTTTTTTTACTTTTAGGATGGTAACCAGGGTAAACATCGGGTTACTAAGCGCGGCCCTGCGCTTAGTTACCCGATGTTTACCCTGGTTACCAGTGAAGACATCGCTGAATCGGTGTCACACACGCCGATTCAGCGATGTCTGCGGGGAGTCCAGCGACAAAATAAAGTTCTGGACTTTGTTCCCCGACCAGCGACAGCACAGCAGGGGCCTGATCGCTGCTGCCTGTCACACTGGACGATATCGCTAGCGAGGACGCTGCAACGTCACGGATCGCTAGCGATATCGTCTAGTGTGACGGTACCTTAACATCTCCCCTGGTTTGTTCATCCTCGCGTGAGTGCTAGGGCTCAGTCATAACATTGACAGCCAATCAGTGAGCTCAGCAGCTCTGCCAATGTAGAAGGAATGCCCTTTCAGAGCCGCTGAGATCACTGATTGGCTGCTGTGTATTCAAAGTCACTTGAGACTCAGTGCTGAACTTAGGACAGTGAGTAAAGAGAGTTTTTTAATATTATTTACTTTTAATAATTTTCTGTTCACTATCTGCAAGAAAAATCATGAGAACTGACAAGAATTGAAATAAAATGTATTAGTACACTGCAAAAATGTATTAGTACGCTGTGTCAAGTAGTTATATTTCAGTATATGACATGATAGAATTTGTAAGAAAAAAAAAATTCAAGACATGAATAATGTCCAAAATTACACGTGTTAAATAATCAATAACTGTAAAGAGTCACGTGCAATACAAAAGGCGGAGCTAGGTGTTACGGAACCGATATTCAGTTTAGGGTACACACCTATGCACAGCTTAACCCTTTACAGTTACATCATATGCCGGCTCCTTGAATTTAATCAAGCTTCCAATCCAAACAGGTATCTTTCCTGGCAGATAATGAATATGATATTCAGCCATCATCTGTCTCTAACAGCTGGGGGTGGAGCAGAGCTCTTACTCTGGCTGTTAACCTGTCACATGCCACAAATGTCATTCTCTGAAAGCGACATCTAAAGCACACCGGCAGCGGGGTTCATCATTCTATGCGATCATTGGTTATCCAGTGACGCGATCGTGAGGTGCTGATGAGTTACCATGATGGCTGAGAGTCTGGTGAAAACGTCCATGCTGGTCATACCGGTACTCCTGTAAAAGCTAGCCTGTAGCTGACATTTATAGAAGACCATTGCTATACATAACAATACGATCGCAGGCTCAAGTCACCTAATGGAAATCTACTATATAAAGCTGAATGTGTGTGTGTGTGTGTGTGTGTGTGTGTGTATGTGTGTGTGTATGTCCGGGATTGGCATCTGCACCGTCGCAGCTACAGCCACAAAATTTTGCACAGTCACACGTCTGGACCCCGAGAGCGTCATAGGCTACGTTGTGAGGTGAAATTTTAACCCCGCGCTTTCCAATTCCCCAAACAATTTTGCCCCTATCTACATAATGGGGAAAAAAGTGAAAGGAAAAGTGTTGGAGGCGTCGAAGCTACAGAAACAAAATTTTGCACAGTCACACGTCTGGACCCCGAGAGCGTCATAGGCTATGTTGTGAGGTGAAATTTTAACCCCACGCTTTCCAATTCACCAAACAATTTTGCCCCTATTTACATAATGGGGAAAAAAGTGAAAGGAAAAGTGTTGGAAGCATCGCAGCTACAGCAACAAAATTTTGCACGGTCACACGTCTGGACCCTGAGAGCGTCATAGGCTACGTTGTGAGGTGAAATTTTAACCCCGCGCTTTCCAATTCACCAAACAATTTTGCCCCTATCTACATAATGGGGAAAAAGTGAAATGAAAAGTGTTGGAGGCGTCGCAGCTACAGCCACAAAATTTTGCACAGTCACATATCTGGACCCTGAGAACGTCATAAGCTATGTTGTGAGGTGAAATTTTAACTCCGCGCTTTCCAATTCACCAAACTATTTTTCCCCTATCTACATAATGGGGAAAAGTGAAAGGAAAAGTGTTGGAGGCGAATTGACAGCTGCCAGATGTGAACAAGGGGGACTTAAAGAGTGAGAGCGATGGCGCAAAAGAGTATATACCGATCAGTTGCTAAGGTGGGGCCCCGACATGAGATACTCACCACACATGGGGATATGAACACACACACAAAATGCGCCACACACTACCACGTGCTTGAACACATATACCACCCTCAGCACACATTTCACCACACATACATCAACCTCGCCACATAAAAGTCGAAACACAAAAGTCGCCACTTAAAACTCGCCACGCGCAAAACTCGCCACATGCAAAAACTAGGCTCACGCAAAACTCGCCACAAGTGCAAAACTCACTTCATGGAAAACTCGCCACACGCAAAACTTGCACACGTGGAAAAATTGCCATATGCACAAAATTTGCAACACATGCAAAAGTTGCCTCACACAAAACTTGCACATACTCAAAAGGCACCAGACATAAAACTCACCACGCGCAAAACTCGCCATGCGCAAAACTTGCTGCACACAACTTGCTACACTAGCCTGTTACATGCAATTCGACACACAAAAAGTTGCTACACGCATGTTGCCACACAAAACTCATCTCACAAAAGTCGCTACATGCATGTCGCCACACACAACTCAACACACACAACTTGACAAACGAAACTCGCCCTAAAACACACACAAGTCTGGTATTAGCCTTCAAAAATAAAAATCTGATTAATAAGCAGACAAACTACAAGAGCAACAAATGTACCATATAGGAAAGACAGCAGCTGTCAGTCACATGACCTGTCTATTATGTGTATGTGTGAGCTAATATATACTGCCTGGGGGAGGGCTTCCTGTTGGCTGGGGATATATCAGGCTGCCAATTTATCTTACAAATACTGAGGTAAAAATACTGAGCAAATAACGTGTTAACGAGGTCTAATACAGGAGATCACACAGGTATATACTATATACAGGGGAGATGACACACAGATATATACTATATACAGGAGAGATAACACACAGGTATATACTATATAGAGGAGGAGATGACATACAGGTACATACTATATACAGGAGGAGATGACATACAGGTATATACTAAATGCAGGAGGAGATGACACACAAGTATATACTATATACAGGAGCAGATTACCTACAGGTATATAATATATACAGGAGGAGATGACATACAGGTATATACTATATATAGGAGGAGATGACATACAGGTATATACTATATATAGGAGGAGATGACATACAGGTATATACTATATACAGGGGAGATGACACACAGCAGGTATATACTATATACAGGGGAGATGACATACAGGTATATACTATATACAGGAGATGACATACAGGTGTATACTATATATAAGGGAGATGACAAACATGTATATACTGAGGTGAAAATGAGAGGTGTGAGGTGAAAATGAAAAGGTGTGAGTGCAAAATGAGAGGAGTGAGGGAAAATAGTGTAGTGATAGGAAAATGACAGCTGTGAGGTCGAAATGACAAGTGTTAGGGGGGAATGTTGTGAGTTCTGTTTTTGGGCTCCCTCTGGTGGTTACTGATGGTACTGGGTGACTTGTCTTTCCTGGGTCTCTGGGTTCCACCTGTTCCATCAGGATATGGGAGTTTCCTATTTAACCTGGCTTTGCTGGCATTTCCTCGCCGGTTATCAATGTATCCAGTGTGTCTTGTTACCTCTGCTCCCTGCTCCTAGAACCTTCTGGTCAAGCTAAGTTTGGATTTTCCTGTTTTGGTGTTTTGCTTTATTTGGTTTTTTAGTCCAGCCTGCAGATATGTGATTCTTTGCTGCTGGTTGCTCTAGTGGGCTGAAATTGCTCCTCATGTACCATGAGTTGGCACATGAGTTCAAGAAATTTCAGGATGGTTTTTTGAAGGGTTTTTCGCTGACCGCGCAGTTCACTTTTGTATCCTCTGCTATCTAGCTTTAGCGGGCCTCATTTTGCTGAAACTGTTTTCATACTGCGTATGTGCTTTCCTCTCATTTCACCGTCATTATATGTGGGGGGCTGCTATTTCTGTGGGGTATTTCTCTGGAGGCAAGAGAGGTCTGTGTTTCTTCTAATAGGGGAAGTTAGATCTTCGGCTGGAGCGAGACGTCTAGGATCATCGTAGTCACGTTCCCCGGCTACTTTTATTTGTGTGTTAGGTTCAGGGTCGCGGTCAGCTCAGGTTCCATCGCCCTAGAGCTTGTTTGTATCTGTGCTTGTCCTTTTGTGATCCCCTGCCATTGGGATCATGACAGTATAACCGGCCCACAAAGTGTTAATTGTATTGGCTGAAGTAGGAGGATAAGTAGTCTGAGGAAGTTTTTTTTTTTTTTTTTTTCTCTTTCCCTCAGAGTTTGCTGCCTAGCCTTATTGCAGCCTGGCTACTTCCTCCTCCTCTTAATCTTTGAATGGCTCTGATCCCAGCTGTTTATCATGGACGTCCAGAGTTTGGCTTCCAGCCTGAATAATCTTGCCGCTAAGGTTCAAAATATACAGGATTTTGTTGTACATGCTCCTATGTCTGAACCTAGAATTCCTGTCCCAGAGTTTTTTTCTGGAGATAGATCTCGTTTTCTGAATTTTCAGAACAATTGCAAGTTGTTTCTTTCTTTGAAATCTCGCTCCTCTGGAGACCCTGCTCAGCAAGTCAAGATTATTATATCTTTCCTGCGGGGTGACCCTCAGGATTGGGCATTTGCATTGGCACCAGGGGACCCTGCGTTGCTTAATGCGGATGCGTTTTTTATGGCATTGGGTTTGCTCTATGAGGAACCTAACCAAGAGATTCAGGCTGAAAAAGCTTTGTTGGCCCTCTCTCAGGGGCAAGATGAAGCAGAAATTTATTGTCAAAAATTTCGGAAGTGGTCAGTGCTTACTCAGTGGAATGAGTGCGCCCTGGCTGCAAAGTTCAGAGATGGCCTTTCTGAGGCCATTAAAGATGTTATGGAGGGGATCCCAGTTTGTGTCTAGATTTTGGCAGACGTTCTGTGCTAAGATGGGCATTGATTTGTCCTTTTCGTCTGCATTCCATCCTCAGACGAATGGCCAGACTGAACGAACTAATCAGACCTTGGAAACTTATTTAAGGTGTTTTGTTTCTGCTGATCAGGATGACTGGGTTACCTTTTTGCCGCTGGCCGAATTTGCCCTTAATAATCGGGCTAGTTCTGCTACCTTGGTTTCTCCTTTCTTTTGTAATTCGGGGTTTCATCCTCGTTTTTCCTCTGGTCAGGTGGAACCTTCTGATTGTCCTGGAGTGGACATGGTGGTGGATAGGTTGCATCGGATTTGGAGTCATGTGGTGGACAATTTGAAGTTGTCCCAGGAGAAGGCTCAGCAGTTTGCTAATCGCCGTCGCCGCGTGGGTCCTCGACTTCTTGTTGGGGACTTGGTGTGGTTGTCTTCTCGTTTTGTTCCTATGAAGGTCTCTTCTCCTAAGTTCAAGCCTCGGTTCATCGGTCCCTATAGGATCTTGGAAATTCTTAACCCTGTGTCGTTTCGTTTGGATCTCCCGGCATCGTTTGCTATTCATAATGTGTTCCATCGGTCGTTGTTGCGGAAGTATGAGGTACCTGTTGTTCCTTCGCTTGAGCCTCCTGCTCCAGTGCTGGTGGAGGGAGAATTGGAGTATGTTGTGGAGAAGATCTTGGATTCTCGTGTTTCCAGACGGAAACTCCAGTATTTGGTCAAGTGGAAGGGTTATGGTCAGGAGGATAATTCTTGGGTGGTTGCCTCGGATGTTCATGCTGATGATTTGGTTCGCGCTTTTCATAGGGCTCATCCTGGTCACCCTGGTGGTTCTCGTGAGGGTTCGGTGACCCCTCCTCAAGGGGGGGTACTGTTGTGAGTTCTGTTTTTTGGCTCCCTCTGGTGGTTACTGATGGTACTGGGTGACTTGTCTTTCCTGGGTCTCTGGGTTCCACCTGTTCCATCAGGATATGGGAGTTTCCTATTTAACCTGGCTTTGCTGGCATTTCCTCGCCGGCTATCAATGTATCCAGTGTGTCTTGTTACCTCTGCTCCCTGCTCCTAGAACCTTCTGGTCAAGCTAAGTTTGGATTTTCCTGTTTTGGTGTTTTGCTTTATTTGGTTTTTTAGTCCAGCCTGCAGATATGTGATTCTTTGCTGCTGGTTGCTCTAGTGGGCTGAAATTGCTCCTCATGTACCATGAGTTGGCACATGAGTTCAAGTAATTTCAGGATGGTTTTTTGAAGGGTTTTTCGCTGACCGCGCAGTTCACTTTTGTATCCTCTGCTATCTAGCTTTAGCGGGCCTCATTTTGCTGAAACTGTTTTCATACTGCGTATGTGCTTTCCTCTCATTTCACCGTCATTATATGTGGGGGGCTGCTATTTCTGTGGGGTATTTCTCTGGAGGCAAGAGAGGTCTGTGTTTCTTCTAATAGGGGAAGTTAGATCTTCGGCTGGAGCGAGACGTCTAGGATCATCGTAGTCACGTTCCCCGGCTACTTTTATTTGTGTGTTAGGTTCAGGGTCGCGGTCAGCTCAGGTTCCATCGCCCTAGAGCTTGTTTGTATCTGTGCTTGTCCTTTTGTGATCCCCTGCCATTGGGATCATGACAGTATAACCGGCCCACAAAGTGTTAATTGTATTGGCTGAAGTAGGAGGATAAGTAGTCTGAGGAAGTTTTTTTTTTTTTTTTTTTCTCTTTCCCTCAGAGTTTGCTGCCTAGCCTTATTGCAGCCTGGCTACTTCCTCCTCCTCTTAATCTTTGAATGGCTCTGATCCCAGCTGTTTATCATGGACGTCCAGAGTTTGGCTTCCAGCCTGAATAATCTTGCCGCTAAGGTTCAAAATATACAGGATTTTGTTGTACATGCTCCTATGTCTGAACCTAGAATTCCTGTCCCAGAGTTTTTTTCTGGAGATAGATCTCGTTTTCTGAATTTTCAGAACAATTGCAAGTTGTTTCTTTCTTTGAAATCTCGCTCCTCTGGAGACCCTGCTCAGCAAGTCAAGATTATTATATCTTTCCTGCGGGGTGACCCTCAGGATTGGGCATTTGCATTGGCACCAGGGGACCCTGCGTTGCTTAATGCGGATGCGTTTTTTATGGCATTGGGTTTGCTCTATGAGGAACCTAACCAAGAGATTCAGGCTGAAAAAGCTTTGTTGGCCCTCTCTCAGGGGCAAGATGAAGCAGAAATTTATTGTCAAAAATTTCGGAAGTGGTCAGTGCTTACTCAGTGGAATGAGTGCGCCCTGGCTGCAAAGTTCAGAGATGGCCTTTCTGAGGCCATTAAAGATGTTATGGAGGGGATCCCAGTTTGTGTCTAGATTTTGGCAGACGTTCTGTGCTAAGATGGGCATTGATTTGTCCTTTTCGTCTGCATTCCATCCTCAGACGAATGGCCAGACTGAACGAACTAATCAGACCTTGGAAACTTATTTAAGGTGTTTTGTTTCTGCTGATCAGGATGACTGGGTTACCTTTTTGCCGCTGGCCGAATTTGCCCTTAATAATCGGGCTAGTTCTGCTACCTTGGTTTCTCCTTTCTTTTGTAATTCGGGGTTTCATCCTCGTTTTTCCTCTGGTCAGGTGGAACCTTCTGATTGTCCTGGAGTGGACATGGTGGTGGATAGGTTGCATCGGATTTGGAGTCATGTGGTGGACAATTTGAAGTTGTCCCAGGAGAAGGCTCAGCAGTTTGCTAATCGCCGTCGCCGCGTGGGTCCTCGACTTCTTGTTGGGGACTTGGTGTGGTTGTCTTCTCGTTTTGTTCCTATGAAGGTCTCTTCTCCTAAGTTCAAGCCTCGGTTCATCGGTCCCTATAGGATCTTGGAAATTCTTAACCCTGTGTCGTTTCGTTTGGATCTCCCGGCATCGTTTGCTATTCATAATGTGTTCCATCGGTCGTTGTTGCGGAAGTATGAGGTACCTGTTGTTCCTTCGCTTGAGCCTCCTGCTCCAGTGCTGGTGGAGGGAGAATTGGAGTATGTTGTGGAGAAGATCTTGGATTCTCGTGTTTCCAGACGGAAACTCCAGTATTTGGTCAAGTGGAAGGGTTATGGTCAGGAGGATAATTCTTGGGTGGTTGCCTCGGATGTTCATGCTGATGATTTGGTTCGCGCTTTTCATAGGGCTCATCCTGGTCACCCTGGTGGTTCTCGTGAGGGTTCGGTGACCCCTCCTCAAGGGGGGGTACTGTTGTGAGTTCTGTTTTTTGGCTCCCTCTGGTGGTTACTGATGGTACTGGGTGACTTGTCTTTCCTGGGTCTCTGGGTTCCACCTGTTCCATCAGGATATGGGAGTTTCCTATTTAACCTGGCTTTGCTGGCATTTCCTCGCCGGTTATCAATGTATCCAGTGTGTCTTGTTACCTCTGCTCCCTGCTCCTAGAACCTTCTGGTCAAGCTAAGTTTGGATTTTCCTGTTTTGGTGTTTTGCTTTATTTGGTTTTTTAGTCCAGCCTGCAGATATGTGATTCTTTGCTGCTGGTTGCTCTAGTGGGCTGAAATTGCTCCTCATGTACCATGAGTTGGCACATGAGTTCAAGTAATTTCAGGATGGTTTTTTGAAGGGTTTTTCGCTGACCGCGCAGTTCACTTTTGTATCCTCTGCTATCTAGCTTTAGCGGGCCTCATTTTGCTGAAACTGTTTTCATACTGCGTATGTGCTTTCCTCTCATTTCACCGTCATTATATGTGGGGGGCTGCTATTTCTGTGGGGTATTTCTCTGGAGGCAAGAGAGGTCTGTGTTTCTTCTAATAGGGGAAGTTAGATCTTCGGCTGGAGCGAGACGTCTAGGATCATCGTAGGCACGTTCCCCGGCTACTTTTATTTGTGTGTTAGGTTCAGGGTCGCGGTCAGCTCAGGTTCCATCGCCCTAGAGCTTGTTTGTATCTGTGCTTGTCCTTTAGTGATCCCCTGCCATTGGGATCATGACAGGGGAATGAGAGGAGTGAGGGAGAAAATGAGAGGTGTGAGGGAGAAAATGAGAGATGCGAGGGGAAAAATGAGAGGCGTGATGGGAAAATAAGAGAAGTGACGTGCTATAACTAACCACAGATATTTACTTTGCCCAGGCAACGCCGGGCTCTTCAGTTAGTCTACTATATAAAGCTGAATGTGTGTATGTGTGTGTGTGTATGTGTGTGTGTATGTCCGGGATTGGCATCTGCACCGTCGCAGCTACAGCCACAAAATTTTGCACAGTCACACATCTGGACCCCTAGAGCGTCATAGGCTATATTGTGGGGTGAAATTTTAACCCCGCGCGTTCCAATTCACCAAACAATTTTGCCCCTATCTACATAATGGGGAAAAAAGTGAAAGGAAAAGTGTTGGAAGCGTCGCAGCTACAGCAACAAAATTTTGCACAGTCACACGTCTGGACCCTGAGAGCGTCATAGGCTACGTTGTGAGGTGAAATATTAACCCCGCGCTTTCCAATTCACCAAACAATTTTGCCCCTATCTACATAATGGGGAAGAAAGTGAAAGGAAAAGTGTTGGAGGCGTCGCAGCTACAGAAACAAAATTTTGCACAGTCACACGTCTGGACCCCGAGAGCGTCATAGGCTATGTTGTGAGGTGAAATATTACCCCCGCGCTTTCCAATTCACCAAACAATTTTGCCCCTATCTACATAATGGGGAAGAAAGTGAAAGGAAAAGTATTGGAGGCGTCGCAGCTACAGAAACAAAATTTTGCACAGTCACACGTCTGGACCCTGAGAGCGTCATAGGCTATGTTGTGAGGTGAAATTTTAACCCCGCGCTTTCCAATTCACCAATTTTGCCCCTATCTACATATGGGGAAAAATGAAAGGAAAAGTGTAGGAGGCAAATTGACAGCTGCCAGATGTGAACAAGGGGGACTTAAAGAATGAGAGCGATGGCACCAAAGAGTATATACCGTACAGTTGCTAAGGTGGGGCCTCGACATGGGATACTCACCACACACGGGGATATGAACACACACAAAATGCGCCACACACTACCACGTGCTTGAACACATATTACCCTCAGCACACATTTCACCACAAATACACCAACCTCGCCACATAAAAGTCAAAACACAAAAGTCGCCACTCAAAACTCGCCACGCGCAGAACTCGCCATATGCAAAAACTAGGCTCTTGCAAAACTCGCCACAAGTGCAAAATTCTCCTCATGAAAAACTTGCCACAAGCAAAACTTGCACACGCGGAAAAATTGCCAAATGCACAAAAGTTGCAACACATGCAAAAGTTGCCTCACACAAAACTTGCACATACTCAAAAGGCACCACACATAATACTCGCAACGCGCAAAACTCGCAATGCGCAAAACTTGCTGCACACAACTTGCTACACTAACCAGTCACATGCAACTCGACACACAAAAAGTTGCTACACGCATGTTGCTACACAAAACTCATCTCACAAAAGTCGCTACATGCATGTCGCCACACGCAACTCAACACACACAACTTGACAAACGAAACTCGCTCTAAAACACACACAAGTCTGGTATTATCCTTCAAAAATAAAAATCTGATTAATAAGCAGACAAACTACAACAATTGCACCATATAGGAAATACGGCAGCTGTCAGTCACATGACCTGTCTATTATGTGTATGTGTGAGCTAATATATACTGCCAGGGGGAGGGCTTCCTGTTGGCTGGGGATTTATCAGGCTGCCAATTTAGCTTACAAATACTGAGGTAAAAATACTGAGCAAATAACGTGTGAACGAGGTCTAATACAGGAGGAGATGACACATAGGTATATACTATATACAGGGGAGATGACACACAGATATATACTATATACAGGAGAGATGACACACAGGTATATACTATATAGAGGAGGAGATGACATATAGGTACATATATATACAGGAGGAAATGACATACAGGTATATACTATATACAGGAGGAGATGACATACAGGTATATGCTATATATAGAAGATGACATGCAGGTATTTACTATATGCAGGAGGAGATGACACTCAGATATATACTATATACAGGGGAGATGACACACAGGTATATACTATATACAGGAGGAGATGACATACAGGTATATACTATATATAGAAGGAGATGACATTCAGGTATATACTATATATAGGGGAGATGACACACAGCAGGTATATACTATATACAGGGGAGATGACATACAGGTATATACTATATACAAGAGATGACATACAGATGTATACTATATATAAGGGAGATGACAAACATGTATATACTGAGGTGATGAGGTGAAAATGAGAGGTGTGAGGTGAAAATGAAAAGGTGTGAGTGCAAAATGAGAGGAGTGAGGAAAAATAGTGGAGTGATCAGAAAATGACAGATGTGAGGTTGAAATGACAAGTGTTAGGGGGAAATGAGAGGAGTGAGGGAGAAAATGAGAGGTGTGAGGGAGAAAATGAGAGATGTGAAGGGGAAAATGAAAGATGTGATTGGGAAAATGAGAGGCGTGATGGGAAAATAAGAGAAGTGAGGTGCTATAACTAACCACAGATATTTACTATGCCCAGGCAACGCCAGGCTCTTCAGCTAGTCTACTATATAAAGCTGAATGTGTGTGTGTGTGTGTGTGTGTGTGTATGTGTGTGTGTATGTCCGGGATTGGCATCTGCACCGTCGCAGCTACAGCCACAAAATTTTGCACAGTCACATGTCTGGACCCCGAGAGCGTCATAGGCTACGTTGTGAGGTGAAATTTTAACCCCGCGCTTTCCAATTCACCAAACAATTTTGCCCCTATCTACATAATGGGGAAAAAAGTGAAAGGAAAAGTGTTGGAGGCGTCGAAGCTACAGAAACAAAATTTTGCACAGTCACACGTCTGGACCCCGAGAGCGTCATAGGCTATGTTGTGAGGTGAAATTTTAACCCCGCGCTTTCCAATTCACCAAACAATTTTGCCCCTATCTACATAATGGGGAAAAAAGTGAAAGGAAAAGTGTTGGAAGCGTCACAGCTACAGCAACAAAATTTTGCACGGTCACACGCCTGGACCCTGAGAGCGTCATAGGCTACGTTGTGAGGTGAAATTTTAACCCCGCGCTTTCCAATTCACCAAACAATTTTGCCCCTATCTACATAATGGGGAAAAAGTGAAATGAAAAGTGTTGGAGGCGTCGCAGCTACAGCCACAAAATTTTGCACAGTCACATGTCTGGACCCTGAGAACGTCATAAGCTATGTTGTGAGGTGAAATTTTAACTCCGCGCTTTCAAATTCACCAAACTATTTTTCCCCTATCTACATAATGGGGAAAAGTGAAAGGAAAAGTGTTCGAGGCGAATTGACAGCTGCCAGATGTGAACAAGGGGGACTTAAAGAGTGAGAGCGATGGCGCAAAAGAGTATATACCGATCAGTTGCTAAGGTGGGGCCCCGACATGAGATACTCACCACACATGGGGATATGAACACACACACAAAATGCGCCACACACTACCACGTGCTTGAACACATATACCACCCTCAGCACACATTTCACCACACATACACCAACCTCGCCACATAAAAGTCGAAACACAAAAGTCGCCACTCAAAACTCGCCACGCGCAAAACTCGCAACATGCAAAAACTAGGCTCACGCAAAACTCGCCACAAGTGCAAAACTCACCTCATGGAAAACTCGCCACACGCAAAACTTGCATACGCGGAAAAATTGCCATATGCACAAAATTTGCAACACATGCAAAAGATGCCTCACACAAAACTTGCACATACTCAAAAGGCACCAGACATAAAACTCACCACGCGCAAAACTCGCCATGCGCAAAACTTGCTGCACACAACTTGCTACACTAGCCTGTTACATGCAACTCGACACACAAAAAGTTGCTACACGCATGTTGCCACACAAAACTCATCTCACAAAAGTCGCTACATGCATGTCGCCACACACAACTCAACACACACAACTTGACAAACGAAACTCGCCCTAAAACACACACAAGTCTGGTATTAGCCTTCAAAAATAAAAATCTGATTAATAAGCAGACAAACTACAAGAGCAACAAATGTACCATATAGGAAAGACAGCAGCTGTCAGTCACATGACCTGTCTATTATGTGTATGTGTGAGCTAATATATACTGCCTGGGGGAGGGCTTCCTGTTGGCTGGGGATATATCAGGCTGCCAATTTATCTTACAAATACTGAGGTAAAAATACTGAGCAAATAACGTGTTAACGAGGTCTAATACAGGAGATCACACAGGTATATACTATATACAGGGGAGATGACACACAGATATATACTATATACAGGAGAGATAACACACAGGTATATACTATATAGAGGAGGAGATGACATACAGGTACATACTATATACAGGAGGAGATGACATACAGGTATATACTAAATGCAGGAGGAGATGACACACAGGTATATACTATATACAGGAGCAGATTACCTACAGGTATATACTATATACAGGAGGAGATGACATACAGGTATATACTATATATAGGAGGAGATGACATACAGGTATATACTATATATAGGAGGAGATGACATACAGGTATATACTATATACAGGGGAGATGACACACAGCAGGTATATACTATATACAGGGGAGATGACATACAGGTATATACTATATACAGGAGATGACATACAGGTGTATACTATATATAAGGGAGATGACAAACATGTATATACTGAGGTGAAAATGAGAGGTGTGAGGTGAAAATGAAAACGTGTGAGTGCAAAATGAGAGGAGTGAGGGAAAATAGTGTAGTGATAGGAAAATGACAGCTGTGAGGTCGAAATGACAAGTGTTAGGGGGGAATGAGAGGAGTGAGGGAGAAAATGAGAGGTGTGAGGGAGAAAATGAGAGATGTGAGGGGAAAAATGAGAGGCGTGATGGGAAAATAAGAGAAGTGACGTGCTATAACTAACCACAGATATTTACTTTGCCCAGGCAACGCCGGGCTCTTCAGCTAGTCTACTATATAAAGCTGAATGTGTGTGTGTGTGTATGTGTGTATGTCCGGGATTGGCATCTGCACCGTCGCAGCTACAGCCACAAAATTTTGCACAGTCACACGTCTGGACCCCGAGAGCGTCATAGGCTATATTGTGAGGCGGAATTTTAACCCCGCGCGTTCCAATTCACCAAACAATTTTGCCCCTATCTACATAATGGGGAAAAAAGTGAAAGGAAAAGTGTTGGAAGCGTCGCAGCTACAGAAACAAAATTTTGCACAGTCACACGTCTGGACCCTGAGAGCGTCATAGGCTTCGTTGTGAGGTGAAATTTTAACCCCGCGCGTTCCAATTCACCAAACAATTTTGCCCCTATCTACATAATGGGGAAAAAAGTGAAAGGAAAAGTGTTGGAGGCGTCGCAGCTACAGCCACAAAATTTTGCACAGTCACATGTCTGGACCCCGAGAGTGTCATAGGCTATATTGTGAGGCGAAATTTTAACCCCGCGCGTTCCAATTCACCAAACAATTTTGCCCCTATCTACATAATGGGGAAACAAGTGAAAGGAAAAGTGTTGGAAGCGTCGCAGCTACAGCAACAAAATTTTGCACAGTCACATGTCTGGACCCCGAGAGCGTCATAGGCTATGTTGTGAGGTGAAATATTAACCCCGCGCTTTCCAATTCACCAAACAATTTTGCCCCTATCTACATAATGGGGAAAAAAGTGAAAGGAAAAGTGTTGGAGGCGTCGCAGCTACAGAAACAAAATTTTGCACAGTCACACGTCTGGACCCCGAGAGCGTCATAGGCTATATTGTGAGGCGGAATTTTAACCCCGCGCGTTCCAATTCACCAAACAATTTTGCCCCTATCTACATAATGGGGAAAAAAGTGAAAGGAAAAGTGTTGGAAGCGTCGCAGCTACAGAAACAAAATTTTGCACAGTCACACGTCTGGACCCTGAGAGCGTCATAGGCTTCGTTGTGAGGTGAAATTTTAACCCCGCGCGTTCCAATTCACCAAACAATTTTGCCCCTATCTACATAATGGGGAAAAAAGTGAAAGGAAAAGTGTTGGAGGCGTCGCAGCTACAGCCACAAAATTTTGCACAGTCACATGTCTGGACCCCGAGAGTGTCATAGGCTATATTGTGAGGCGAAATTTTAACCCCGCGCGTTCCAATTCACCAAACAATTTTGCCCCTATCTACATAATGGGGAAACAAGTGAAAGGAAAAGTGTTGGAAGCGTCGCAGCTACAGCAACAAAATTTTGCACAGTCACATGTCTGGACCCCGAGAGCGTCATAGGCTATGTTGTGAGGTGAAATATTAACCCCGCGCTTTCCAATTCACCAAACAATTTTGCCCCTATCTACATAATGGGGAAAAAAGTGAAAGGAAAAGTGTTGGAGGCGTCGCAGCTACAGAAACAAAATTTTGCACAGTGACACCTCGGGACCCTCAGAGCGTCATAGGCTTCGTTGTGAGGTGAAATTTTAACCCCGTGCGTTCCAATTCACCAAACAATTTTGCCCCTATCTACATAATGGGGAAAAAGTGAAAGGAAAAGTGTTGGAAGCGTCGCAGCTACAGCAACAAAATTTTGCACAGTCACACGTCTGGACCCCGAGAGCGTCATAGGCTATGTTGTGAGGTGAAATTTTAACCCCGCGCTTTCCAATTCACCAAACAATTTTGCCCCTATCTACATAATGGGAAAAAATGAAAGGAAAAGTGTAGGAGGCAAATTGACAGCTGCCAGATGTGAACAAGGGGGACTTAAAGAATGAGAGCGATGGCGCCAAAGAGTATATACTGTACAGTTGCTAAGGTGGGGCCTCGACATGGGATACTCACCACACACGGGGATATGAATACACACAAAATGCGCCACACACTACCACGTGCTTGAACACATATTACCCTCAGCACACATTTCACCACAAATACACCAACCTCGCCACATAAAAGTCAAAACACAAAAGTCGCCACTCAAAACTCGCCACGCGCAGAACTCGCCACATGCAAAAACTAGGCTCTTGCAAAACTCGCCAAAAGTGCAAAATTCTCCTCATGAAAAACTCGCCACACGCAAAACTTGCATACGCGGAAAAATTGCCAAATGCACAAAAGTTGCAACACATGCAAAAGTTGCCTCACACAAAACTTGCACATACTCAAAAGGCACCACACATAATACTCGCAACGCGCAAAACTCGCAATGCGCAAAAATTGCTGCACACAACTTGCTACACTAACCAGTCACATGCAACTCGACACACAAAAAGTTGCTACACGCAT
Source organism: Ranitomeya imitator (assembly GCF_032444005.1). Lineage (NCBI taxonomy): Eukaryota > Metazoa > Chordata > Amphibia > Anura > Dendrobatidae > Ranitomeya > Ranitomeya imitator. The sequence goes on from NC_091286.1 coordinate 310,166,154, forward strand.
GTTGCTACACAAAACTCATCTCACAAAAGTCGCTACATGCATGTCGCCACACGCAACTCAACACACACAACTTGACAAACGAAACTCGCCCTAAAACACACACAAGTCTGGTATTATCCTTCAAAAATAAAAATCTGATTAATAAGCAGACAAACTACAACAATTGCACCATATAGGAAATACGGCAGCTGTCAGTCACATGACCTGTCTATTATGTGTATGTGTGAGCTAATATATACTGCCAGGAGGAGGGCTTCCTGTTGGCTGGCGATTTATCAGGCTGCCAATTTAGCTTACAAATACTGAGGTAAAAATACTGAGCAAATAACGTGTGAACGAGGTCTAATACAGGAGGAGATGACACACAGGTATATACTATATACAGGGGAGATGACACACAGATATATACTATATACAGGAGAGATGACACACAGGTATATACTATATAGAGGAGGAGATGACATATAGGTACATATATATACAGGAGGAAATGACATACAGGTATATACTATATACAGGAGGAGATGACATACAGGTATGTGCTATATATAGAAGATGACATGCAGGTATATACTATATGCAGGAGTAGATGACACACAGATATATACTATATACAGGGGAGATGACACACAGGTATATACTATATACAGGAGGAGATGACATACAGGTATATGCTATATATAGAAGAATTTATCAGGCTGCCAATTTAGCTTACAAATACTGAGGTAAAAATACTGAGCAAATAACATGTGAACGAGGTCTAATACAGGAGGAGATGACACACAGGTATATACTATATACAGGGGAGATGACACACAGATATATACTATATACAGGAGAGATGACACACAGGTATATACTATATAGAGGAGGAGATGACATATAGGTACATATATATACAGGAGGAGATGACATACAGGTATATACTATATACAGGAGGAGATGACATACAGGTATATGCTATATATAGAAGATGACATGCAGGTATATACTGTATGCAGGAGGAGATGACACTCAGATATATACTATATACAGGGGAGATGACACACAGGTATATACTATATACAGGAGGAGATGACATACAGGTATATGCTATATATAGAAGATGACATGCAGGTATATACTATATGCAGGAGGAGATGACACTCAGATATATACTATATACAGGGGAGATGACACACAGGTATATACTATATACAGGAGGAGATGACATACAGGTATATACTATATATAGAAGGAGATGACATTCAGGTATATACTATATATAGGGGAGATGACACACAGCAGGTATATACTATATACAGGGGAGATGACATACAGGTATATACTATATACAGGAGATAACATACAGATGTATACTATATATAAGGGAGATGACAAACATGTATATACTGAGGTGATGAGGTGAAAATGAGAGGTGTGAGGTGAAAATGAGAGGTGTGAGGTGAAAATGAAAAGGTGTGAGTGCAAAATGAGAGGAGTGAGGAAAAATAGTGGAGTGATCAGAAAATGACAGATGTGAGTAGGGTTGAGCGAAACGGGTCGAACATTTTCAAAAGTCGCCGACTTTTGGCGAAGTCGAGTTTCATGAAACCCGATCCGACCCCTGTGCGTGGTCAGCCATGCGGTACGCGATTTTCGCACCAAAGTCGCGTTTCAATGACGCGAAAAGCGCCATTTCTCAGCCAATGAAGGTAAACGCAGAGTGTGGGCAGCGTGATGACATAGGTCCTGGTCCCCACCATTTTAGAGAAGGGCATTGCAGTGATTGGCTTGCTGTCTGCGGCGTCACAGGGGCTATAAAGGGGCGTTCCCGCCGACCGCCATGTTACTGCTGCTGATCTGAGCTTAGGGAGAGGTTGCTGCCGCTTCGTCAGAAGCAGGGATAGCGTTAGGCAGGGTCCATTAACCACAAAACCGCTTGTGCTGTAGCGATTTCCACTGCCCAACACCACCTTCGGTGTGCAGGGACAGTGGAAGCTCCTTTTTTTTTTTTTTTCCTCAGCGCTGTAGCTCATTGGGCTGCCCTAGAGGGCTCCCTGATAGCTGCATTGCTGTGTGTACGCCGCTGTGCAAACCAACTGTTTTTTTCAAAGCACAAATCCTCTTGTTCCTTCCTTTCTGCACAGCTATCTTGTTTGTTTGTCCACACTTTTTATTTAATTTGTGCATCAGTCCACTCCTTATTGCTGCCTGCCATACCTGGCTGAGATTACTGCAGGGAGATAGAAATTGAAGGACAGTTCCTTTTTTTTTTTTTTGTGGGAGATTAAGATTGACATTTCTGCTAGAGTGCCATCTCTGTCTGTGTCATCTCTCACTCAGTGGGCCATAGAAAGCCTATTTATTTTTTTGCTTGATTTGGGTTCCAAAATCTACCAGAAAAAATCACAACATCAATCAGTGGGAGAAAAATATTGGCCTCAGGGCTTGTGTGCCACTCCTTACTCCTGTGTGTGCCATCTCTCACTCAGTGGGCCATAGAAAGCCTATTAATTTTTTTGCTTGATTTGGGTTCTAAATTCTACCTGAAAAAAATCAATAAATCAATCAGTGGGAGATTAATATTGGCCTTTGGGCTTGTGTGCCAGTCCTAAGCGTGCCATCTCTCTCTCTCTCAGATAGTGGGCCATAGAAAGCCTATTTTTTTATTATTTTATTGGGTTTATAAATTTTCCCTGGAAAAAAAAAAAAGTGGGAGATTAATATTGGCCTCTGGGCTTGTGTGCCAGTCCTGAGCGTGCCATCTCTCTCACAAATAGTGGGCCATAGAAAGCCTATTTATTTTTTTGGTTGATTTGGGTTCATAATTCTACCTGAAAAAATCAATCAATCAATCAGTGGGAGATTAATATTGGCCTTTGGGCTTGTGTGTCAGTCCTAAGCGTGCCATCTCTCTCTCTCAGATAGTGGGCTATAGAAAGCCTATTTATTATTATTTTTTTTATTGGGTTTATAAATTTTCCCTGGAAAAAAAAAAATGGGAGATTAATATTGGCCTCTGGGCTTGTGTGCCAGTCCTGAGCGTGCCATCTCTCTCACAAATAGTGGGCCATAGAAAGCCTATTTATTTTTTTGGTTGATTTGGGTTCATAATTCTACCTGAAAAAATCAATCAATCAATCAGTGGGAGAAAAATATTGGCCTCAGGGCTTGTGTGCCACTCCTTACTCCTGTGTGTGCCATCTCTCACTCAGTGGGCCATAGAAAGCCTATTAATTTTTTTGCTTGATTTGGGTTCTAAATTCTACCTGAAAAAATCATTAAATCAATCAGTGGGAGATTAATATTGGCCTTTGGGCTTGTGTGCCAGTCCTAAGCGTGCCAACTCTCTCTCTCTCAGATAGTGGGCCATAGAAAGCCTATTTTTTTATTATTTTATTGGGTTTATAAATTTTCCCTGGAAAAAAAAAAGTGGGAGATTAATATTGGCCTCTGGGCTTGTGTGCCAGTCCTGAGCGTGCCATCTCTCTCACAAATAGTGGGCCATAGAAAGCCTATTTATTTTTTTGGTTGATTTGGGTTCATAATTCTACCTGAAAAAATCAATCAATCAATCAGAGGGAGATTAATATTGGGCTTTGGGCTTGTGTGCCAGTCCTAAGCGTGCCATCTCTCTCTCTCAGATAGTGGGCCATAGAAAGCCTATTTATTATATTTTTTTTATTGGGTTTATAAATTTTCCCTTGAAAAAAAAAAAATGGGAGATTAATATTGGCCTCTGGGCTTGTGTGCCAGTCCTGAGCGTGCCATCTCTCTCCCCAATTGTGGGCCATAGAAAGCCTATTAATTTTTTTGCTTGATTTGGGTTCCAAAATCTACCAAAAAAAATCACTAAATCAATCAGTGGGAGATTAATATTGGCCTCTGGGCTTGTGTGCCACTCCTGACTCCTGTGTGCGTCATCTGTCACTCAGTGGGCCCTAGAAAGCCTATTTTTTGTTTTATTTGTTTTCTAAATTCTCCCTGAAACAATCATTTTATTTTCTTTGGTTTCTAAATTATTCCTGAAAAAAATCATTTTTTTTGTATTTTTTTTTCTCTCAAGTCTCCCTGAAAAAAAAAAAAAAAAAAAAATCTGTGGGAGATTCATATTGCCCCTTCTGCTTGTGTGCCAGTCTTGACTCCTGGGTGTGCCATCTCTCTCTCTCTCCCCAATTGTGGGCCATAGAAAGCCTATTAATTTTTTTGCTTGATTTGGGTTCCAAAATCTACCAAAAAAAATCACTAAATCAATCAGTGGGAGATTAATATTGGCCTCTGGGCTTGTGTGCCACTCCTGACTCCTGTGTGCGTCATCTGTCACTCAGTGGGCCCTAGAAAGCCTATTTTTTGTTTTATTTGTTTTCTAAATTCTCCCTGAAACAATCATTTTATTTTCTTTGGTTTCTAAATTATTCCTGAAAATTTTTTTTTTTTTTTTTTTGTATTTTTTTTTCTCTCAAGTCTCCCTGAAAAAAAAAAAAAAAAAAAAATCTGTGGGAGATTCATATTGCCCCTTCTGCTTGTGTGCCAGTCTTGACTCCTGGGTGTGCCATCTCTCTCTCTCTCCCCAATTGTGGGCCATAGAAAGCCTATTAATTTTTTTGCTTGATTTGGGTTCCAAAATCTACCAAAAAAAAATCACTAAATCAATCAGTGGGAGATTAATATTGGCCTCTGGGCTTGTGTGCCACTCCTGACTCCTGTGTGCGTCCTCTCTCACTCAGTGGGCCCTACAAAGCCTTTTTTTTTTTTTTTTCCTAAATTCTCCCTGAAACAATCATTTCATTTTATTTGTTTTATAAATTCTTCTGTAAAAAATAATTTTTTTTTATTTTTTTTTTTTTCTGAAGTCTCCCTTTTAAAAAAAACAAACACAAATCAGTGGGAGATAAATACATTTGCGCTTCAGTGACAGTCCTGCGTGTGTGCCATCTCATTTGTTGCCAACAACAACAGAGTGTGTAACATTGTGGCTGATTTTCGTTGTGGTCTCACCCACCTGTAAGGGGGTAGCTAAATCATACTGAAGTTATAGCTCACCGTGTAAGTTGTGTGACAGCAACAAATACCGTTCGTTTGGTAACGTTTTTAAAACAATGAGGAAGTCTGGTGGAAGAGGTCGTGGCCGGGGGCGTTCATTGTCAGCTGGTAATGAGGGTAGTGGTAGTGGTGGAGCATCAGCTGGTCGTGGGAAAAAAAATATTGCACCTAAGTCTGGAGCTGTGGAGCCAGGTTCGTCGTCTGGCTACACAAGGCCTCGAACGCTCCCTTTTCTGGGAGTAGGAAAACCGCTTTTAAAGCCGGAGCAGCAAGAGCAAGTTTTGGCTTATCTTGCTGACTCAGCCTCTAGCTCTTTTGCCTCCTCTCGTGAAACTGGTAAATGTCAAAGCAGCGCGTCGTTAGTGGATGTTCACGGTCAGGGACAAGTCGCTTCCTTGTCCTCTTCAGCAAAAACAACAACAGAGAAGAATGCAGCAGGCGACACAACGGGTTACTCCATGGAGCTCTTTACACATACCGTCCCTGGCTTAGAAAGTGAAGCAGTTAACAGTCCATGCCCATTACAAGTTGAATCTGACATGGAGTGCACTGATGCACAGCCACAGCCAGACTACTATGCTGGTCCTTTGACTCAGACCACAACATTGCCCTCGCAGGGTGCTGATCAAGAATCAGACCCTGATGAGACTATGTTGCCCCATCACGAACGCTATACCACCGACCGACACGGTGACACAGACAAAGTTGCACACGAGCTACAAGAAGAGGTAATAGATGACCCAGTTCTTGACCCCGATTGGCAGCCATTGGGGGAACAGGGTGCAGGCGGCAGCAGTTCAGAAGCGGAGGAGGAGGGGCTGCAGCAGGCATCAACATCGCAACAGGTTCCATCTGCCGGGCCCGTATCTTGCCCAAAACGCGTGGCAAAGCCAAAACCTGTTGGAGGACAGCGTGGCCATCCGGTTAAAGCTCAGTCTGCAATGCCTGAAAAGGTATCCGATGCTAGAAAGAGTGCAGTCTGGCATTTTTTTAAATAACATCCAATTGATCAGCGCAAAGTCATCTGTCAAAAATGTTCAACTACCTTAAGCAGAGGACAGAATCTGAAAAGTCTCAATACAAGTTGCATGCATAGACATTTAACCACCATGCATTTGCAAGCCTGGACTAACTACCAAACGTCCCTTAAGGTTGTAGCACCCTCGGCCAATGAAGCTAGTCAGCAACGCAACATCCCTTCCGGCAGTGTAGGGCCACCATTTTCCGCACCACCTGCAGTATCTGTGCAGGTTTCTTTGCCAGGCCAAAGCCGTCAGGGTCAGGGAATCACCAGTTTCGTAGTAGGAAACACTGCATCTAGGGCACCGGTGGCAACAATACCATCTCCCACCGTCTCTCAGTCTGCCATGTCCACCGGCACCCCCGCTAGTTCCAAGATCTCCAGCTCTCCAGTCCAGCTCACCCTACATGAGACTATGGTTAGAAAAAGGAAGTACTTAGCCTCGCATCCGCGTACACAGGGTTTGAACGCACTCATAGCTAGACTAATCTCATTAGAGATGATGCCCTACCGGTTAGTTGAAAGCGAAGCTTTCAAAGCCCTAATGGACTACGCTGTACCACGCTACGAGCTACCCAGTCGACACTTTTTTTCCAGAAAAGCCATCCCAGCCCTCCACCAGCATGTTAAAGAGCGCATCGTCCATGCACTCAGGCAATCTGTGAGCACAAAGGTGCATCTGACAACAGATGCATGGACCAGTAGGCATGGCCAGGGACGTTACGTGTCCATCACGGCACACTGGGTAAATGTGGTGGATGCAGGGTCCACAGGGGACAGCAAATTTGGGACAGTTCTGCCTAGCCCACGGTCTAGTAAACAATTGGCTGTAGCCGTTCGCACCCCCTCCTCCTCCTCTTCGTCCTCCTGCAGAAGCGAGAGCTCGTCCACAGACCGCAGTCGCACAACCACTCCATCCGCAGCTGCCACTGTTGCACACCAGGTCTCCCATTATGGGGCAGCTACTGGCAAACGTCAGCAGGCTGTATTGGCTATGAAGTGTTTGGGCGACAACAGACACACCGCGGAAGTTCTGTCCGAGTTCTTGCAGAAAGAAACGCAGTCGTGGCTGGGCACTGTAGATCTTGAGGCAGGCAAGGTAGTGAGTGATAACGGAAGGAATTTCATGGCTGCCATCTCCCTTTCCCAACTGAAACACATTCCTTGCCTGGCTCACACCTTAAACCTGGTGGTGCAGTGCTTCCTGAAAAGTTATCCGGGGTTATCCGACCTGCTCCTCAAAGTGCGTGGACTTTGCTCACATATCCGCCGTTCGCCCGTACACTCCAGCCGTATGCAGACCTATCAGCGTTCTTTGAACCTTCCCCAGCATCGCCTAATCATAGACGTTGCAACAAGGTGGAACTCAACACTGCACATGCTTCAGAGACTGTGTGAACAGAGGCGGGCTGTTATGTTTTTGTGGGAGGATACACATACACGGGCAGGCAGTAGGATGGCAGACATGGAGTTGTCAGGTGTGCAGTGGTCGAAGATTCAAGACATGTGTCAAGTCCTTCAGTGTTTTGAGGAATGCACACGGCTGGTTAGTGCAGACAACGCCATAATAAGCATGAGCATCCCCCTAATGCGTCTGCTGATGCAAAGTTTGACGCACATAAAGGATCAGGCGTCTGCAGCTGAGGAAGAGGAAAGCCTTGATGACAGTCAGCCATTGTCTGGCCAGGGCAGTGTACAGGACGAGGTAGCGGGCGAAGAGGAGGAGGAGGACGAGGAGGATGATGGGGATGATTATATTTTTAATGAGGAAGCTTTTCCGGGGCCACTGGAAATTGGTGGCGCGGCAAGGCCGGGTTCTGGTTTTTTGAGGGCCACAATTGACGTGGATTTGCCTGAAACTGCCCCTCAACCAAGCACAACCGCAGATTTGAGAACTGGAACTTTGGCCCACATGGCGGATTATGCCTTACGTATCCTCAAAAGGGACACACGCATAACTAAAATGATGAATGATGACGATTACTGGTTGGCCTGCCTCCTTGATCCTCGCTATAAAGGCAAATTGCAAAATATAATGCCACATGAGAACTTGGAACTAATATTAGCAACCAAACAATCAACTCTTGTTGACCGTTTGCTTCTGGCATTCCCTGCACACAGCGCCCGTGATCGTTCTCACACGAGCTGCAGGGGCCAGCAGACCAGAGGAGTTAGAGGGGCAGAAATCAGAAGTGGCGTTGGCCAGAGGGGTTTTCTGACCAGGTTGTGGAGTGATTTTGCTATGACCGCAGACAGGACAGGTACTGCAGCATCAATTCAAAGTGACAGGAGACATTTGTCCAGTATGGTTACAAACTATTTTTCATCCCTTATCGATGTTCTCCCTCAACCGTCATTCCCATTTGATTACTGGGCATCAAAATTAGACACCTGGCCAGAATTGGCAGAATATGCATTGCAGGAGCTTGCTTGCCCGGCAGCTAGTGTCCTATCAGAAAGAGTATTCAGTGCTGCAGGTTCAATACTAACAGAAAAAAGGACTCGTCTGGCTACCCAAAATGTAGATGATCTAACCTTCATTAAAATGAACCACAACTGGATTTCGAAATCTTTTGCCCCACCTTGCCCGGCTGACACCTAGCTTTCCTATGAAAAGGTCTTGCCTGTGGACTATTCTGAATGCCTTTTCCAATCTCGTAATTTTCTGCACCTGATTGTCCAGCATACGACATGTTTACACCTCACTAAATGGCCAAACTCCCCACACGGGGCCGTGGTATCGACACTTGGCGACAGCACCCGTGAGAGTGCAGTTTGTCTGAAGAGGTGGGTGAGCCCGCTTTTGGTCGACGGCACTGCCACTGGGTCCCTCCTAGTACAATAAAGTGTCTCTGGCGGTGGTGGTGCGCACCCAACGTCAGACACACCGTTGTAATATGAGGGGCCCTGGGCCTGTACCGCCGGCCACAAGACAGTTTCCCCCCACCCCAGCTCAAACAGTGCTCTACCACTTGCAAAATTATCTCACAGCTCCACCAATGTTTAGTCTATGCGCTGACATCCTTCAATGCCTGCCACTGACAATACCATTGTATTGACATTTTTGTTATGTTAGGCCTTCGATGCCTGTCTGTGGTCACTCCTTCCACTAGGCCTCCACTGACCACACCACTGCTGCCCGTGTACCCCTGTAACCAATTTAAAATTGCCTACAGCCATGTGTTATTATTTTAGGCCTTCGATGCCTGTCTGCGGTGACTCCTTCCACTAGGCCTCCACTGACCACACCACTGCTGCCCGTGTACCCCTGGAACCAATTTAAAATTGCCTACAGCCATGTGTTATTATTTTAGGCCTTCGATGCCTGTCTGCGGTGACTCCTTCCACTAGGCCTCCACTGACCACACCACTGCTGCCCGTGTACCCCTGGAACCAATTTAAAATTGCCTACAGCCAGCCCAATTTTTTTATTTTAGGCCTTCGATGCCTGTCTGCGGTCCATTCTTTCAACTACTACTACACTGACCAGGGCACTGCTGCCCGTGTACCCCTGGAACCAATTTAAAATTGCCTACAGCCATGTGTTATTATTTTAGGCCTTCGATGCCTGTCTGCGGTCACTCCTTCCACTAGGCCTCCACTGACCACACCACTGCTGCCCGTGTACCCCTGGAACCAATTTAAAATTGCCTACAGCCAGCCCAATTTTTTATTTTAGGCCTTCGATGCCTGTCTGCGGTCCATTCTTTCAACTACTACTACACTGACCAGGGCACTGCTGCCCGTGTACCCCTGGAACCAATTTAAAATTGCCTACAGCCATGTGTTATTATTTTAGGCCTTCGATGCCTGTCTGTGGTCACTCCTTCCACTAGGCCTCCACTGACCACACCACTGCTGCCCGTGTACCCCTGGAACCAATTTAAAATTGCCTACAGCCAGCCCAATTTTTTTATTTTAGGCCTTCGATGCCTGTCTGCGGTCCATTCTTTCAACTACTACTACATTGACCAGGGCACTGCTGCCCGTGTACCCCTGGAACCAATTTAAAATTGCCTACAGCCATGTGTTACTATTTTAGGCCTTCGATGCCTGTCTGCGGTCACTCCTTCCACTAGGCCTCCACTGACCACACCACTGCTGCCCGTGTACCCCTGGAACCAATTTAAAATTGCCTACAGCCAGCCCAATTTTTTTATTTTAGGCCTTCGATGCCTGTCTGCGGTCCATTCTTTCAACTACTACTACACTGACCAGGGCACTGCTGCCCGTGTACCCCTGGAACCAATTTAAAATTGCCTACAGCCATGTGTTATTATTTTAGGCCTTCGATGCCTGTCTGTGGTCACTCCTTCCACTAGGCCTCCACTGACCACACCACTGCTGCCCGTGTACCCCTGGAACCAATTTAAAATTGCCTACAGCCAGCCCAATTTTTTTATTTTAGGCCTTCGATGCCTGTCTGCGGTCCATTCTTTCAACTACTACTACACTGACCAGGGCACTGCTGCCCGTGCACCCCTGGAACCAATTTAAAATTGCCTACAGCCATGTGTTATTATTTTAGGCCTTCGATGCCTGTCTGTGGTCACTCCTTCCACTAGGCCTCCACTGACCACACCACTGCTGCCCGTGTACCCCTGGAACCAATTTAAAATTGCCTACAGCCAGCCCAATTTTTTTATTTTAGGCCTTCGATGCCTGTCTGCGGTCCATTCTTTCAACTACTACTACACTGACCAGGGCACTGCTGCCCGTGTACCCCTGGAACCAATTTAAAATTGCCTACAGCCATGTGTTATTATTTTAGGCCTTCGATGCCTGTCTGCGGTCACTCCTTCCACTAGGCCTCCACTGACCACACCACTGCTGCCCGTGTACCCCTGGAACCAATTTAAAATTGCCTACAGCCAGCCCAAATTTTTTATTTTAGGCCTTCGATGCCTGTCTGCGGTCCATTCTTTCAACTACTACTACACTGACCAGGGCACTGCTGCCCGTGTACCCCTGGAACCAATTTAAAATTGCCTACAGCCATGTGTTATTATTTTAGGCCTTCGATGCCTGTCTGTGGTCACTCCTTCCACTAGGCCTCCACTGACCACACCACTGCTGCCCGTGTACCCCTGGAACTAATTTAAAATTGCCTACAGCCATGTGTTATTATTTTAGGCCTTCGATGCCTGTCTGCGGTCACTCCTTCCACTAGGCCTCCACTGACCACACCACTGCTGCCCGTGTACCCCTGGAACCAACATCAGAAAATATAAAAATAAGTATTTTGCTTATAAAAAAGAAAATACTGGAGAGATATCAAATGCAGACATTTTAACATTAAAAACAAACACACAACTAAAATCTGGTACAGTACTAAAAATGGCCACCAGCTACAATTACTTTCTCCTGCAAGTAGTTAACTGAAAGGTTTTTTAAATTGAAAACACAGATATGGCATCCACCGAGTGTTGTCCTGTCGCGTCTTCTTTATATTATTGCCGAGAAGATGCAAAACAATGAAAATAATAAAATCATTAATTACCAAAATAATAGAGAAAGTCAACACCACATTGCAAATAAACATTCATTCCAAATAAAGAAGCAGGGCGCGTCCGAGGGTGAGTATATACCTAATAAGAATATAATCACCCTCGGACGCGCAATGCTTATTTCCAACAGCCTTCCTTCCTAAGAATCAGCCCTTCCGTGGTGTAGAGAGACGTTGTGTTACACTCCAAGGTGTTCCCCAGGTTGCCTGTCCTGAGCTTCGATCTTCCGGCTCTCGTTTAGTAGTTGTTGGAAACTACGCTGCATTAGGCCTTCAAATTGGGTATGGGGTGTAGAGAGATGGTGTGTTCCACTCCAAGGTGTTCCCCAGGTTTCCTCGCCAATGCTTCGATCATCATGCTCTCGTTTAGTAGTTTTTGGAAACTACGCTGCATTAGGCCTTCAAATTGGGTATGGGGTGTAGAGAGATGGTGTGTTCCACTCCAAGGTGTTCCCCAGGTTGCCTTTCCTGAGCTTCGATCTTCCGGCTCTCGTTTAGTAGTTCTTGGAAACTACACTGCATTAGGCCTTCAAATTGGGTATGGGGTGTAGAGAGAGGGTGTGTTACACTCCAAGGTGTTCCCCAGGTTGCCTTTCCTGAGCTTCGATCTTCATGCTCTCGTTTAGTAGTTGTCTTAAACTACGCTGCATTAGGCCTACAAATTGGGTATGGGGTGTAGAGAGAGGGTTTGTTACACTCCAAGGTGTTCCCCAGGTTGCCTTTCCTGAGCTTCGATCTTCCGGCTCTCGTTTAGTAGTTGTTGGAAACTACGCTGCATTAGGCCTTCAAATTGGGTATGGGGTGTAGAGAGATGGTGTGTTCCACTCCAAGGTGTTCCCCAGGTTGCCTTTCCTGAGCTTCGATCTTCCGGCTCTCGTTTAGTAGTTCTTGGAAACTACACTGCATTAGGCCTTCAAATTGGGTATGGGGTGTAGAGAGAGGGTGTGTTACACTCCAAGGTGTTCCCCAGGTTGCCTTTCCTGAGCTTCGATCTTCCGGCTCTCGTTTAGTAGTTCTTGGAAACTACACTGCATTAGGCCTACAAATTGGGTATGGGGTGGAGAGAGATGGTGTGTTCCACTCCAAGGTGTTCCCCAGGTTGCCTTTCCTGAGCTTCGATCTTCCGGCTCTTGTTTAGTAGTTCTTGGAAACTACACTGCATTAGGCCTTCAAATTGGGTATGGGGTGTAGAGAGAGGGTGTGTTACACTCCAAGGTGTTCCCCAGGTTGCCTTTCCTGAGCTTCGATCTTCCGGCTCTCGTTTAGTAGTTCTTGGAAACTACACTGCATTAGGCCTACAAATTGGGTATGGGGTGGAGAGAGATGGTGTGTTACACTCCAAGGTGTTCCCCAGGTTTCCTTGCCATTGCTTCGGTCTTCCGACTCTCGTTTAGTAGTTGTAGAAAAGTACACTGCATTAGGCCTACAAAATGGGTATGGGGTGGAGAGAGATGGTGTGTTACACTCCAAGGTGTTCCCCAGGTTGCCTTTCCTGAGCTTCTATCTTCAGGCTCTCATTAAATTGTGGCTAAATGGAACAACTGCATTTGGCGTACTAGTTGGTTTGGGGCCTACTATCGGTGTCTGCCACTCCTTGCTGTTCTCCTGGTTTCCTGTCCTGAAATTCCATTTTCAGGCTCTCGTTAAGTAGTTGTTAATGTTAGACTGCATTTGGCCTACTAGTTGGGTTGGGGCCTACTATCGGTGTCTGCCACTCCTTGCTGTTCTCCTCCACTGAACAAAGCTGTGCCGCCTGTTTACTACGGTTGCCAATTTTGAACTGCATTTCGACTACTTACTGATTTGGCCCTACTCTCTGTGTCAGCCTCTCATTCCAGTTGTCCTCCACTGCAATGCCCCCTGGTTATTCCTGTGTTACCAATTTTGAACTGCATTTAGCCCACTTTATTCTTTGGGCCTATATCTGTGTTTCCACTTCATCGTGCCCATTGCCCAGCCAGTGATAGATGAGTCTGCTGGTACATTGACCCATAACGCAACATTCCCCCTGCATGCTACACAACAACATTGTGACCCTGCTGAAAGTCAGGTTGCTCTTCCCGCATACCATACCACCTTACACGGGGACAAAGAGGAAGGTGCAGATGAAAGTGCAGGTTCCTTCATCAGGTGGGGGGAGGAATACTAGTTGGCGACGTCACTGGCACAGGGCCTCTCATAGTACGCAAAAGTGTTGCTGCCGGTGGGAGGCGCCCCCGCCGTGCAAACACACCGCTGTACTTTGAGGGGCCCTGTGCCAGTGCCAATGCCAACAAGTGGGCCCCCCTGCTTGCTCAGGATCACAGCACTTGCAAAGTTGAAATACTTACCTCTCCCTGCTCCACTGCCGTGACGTGGTCCAGATTTCCTGGGCCCACTAATTACTTGAACCAGCCCTACCCCACACAACTTTAGCCAAATGACCCCCAATTTCAAATGCCTTCCAATTATTATAAGGTAAATTACGCTTGACAAGCTTCATTAAGAAGAATGGATGGTTTTGACATTAAAATGGGCACTCTAGGTGTTTTCCTGGCCCCCACTCACTGCCGACTATGCTGCCCCATTGACTTGCATTGGGTTTCGTGTTTCGGTCGATCCCGACTTTACGTCATAATCGGCCGATTTCACTCGACCCGACTTTTGAGATAGTCGGGTTTCGCGAAACCCGGCTCGACTCTAAAAAGGTCAAGGTCGCTCAACTCTAGATGTGAGGTTGAAATGACAAGTGATAGGGGGGAATGAGAGGAGTGAGGGAGAAAATGAGAGGTGTGAGGGAGAAAATGAGAGATGTGAGGGGGAAAATGAAAGATGTGATTGGGAAAATGAGAGGCGTGATGGGAAAATAAGAGAAGTGAGGTGCTATAACTAACCACAGATATTTACTATGCCCAGGCAACGCCGGGCTCTTCAGCTAGTCTACTATATAAAGCTGAATGTGTGTGTGTGTGTGTGTATGTGTGTATGTCTGGGATTGGCATCTGCACCGTCGCAGCTACAGCCACAAAATTTTGCACAGTCACACGTCTGGACCCTGAGAGCGTCATAGGCTACGTTGTGAGGTGAAATTTTAACCCCTCGCTTTCCAATTCACCAAACAATTTTGCCCCTATCTACATAATGGGGAAAAAAGTGAAAGGAAAAGTGTTGGAGGCGTCGCAGCTACAGAAACAAAATTTTGCACAGTCACATGTCTGGACCCTGAGAGCATCATAGGCTTCGTTGTGAGGTGAAATTTTAACCCCGCGCGTTCCAATTCACCAAACAATTTTGCTCCTATCTACATAATGGGGAAAAAGTGAAAGGAAAAGTGTTGGAGGCGTCGCAGCTACAGCCACAAAATTTTGCACAGTCACACATCTGGACCCTGAGAGCGTCATAGGCTATGTTGTGAGGTGAAATTTTAACCCCTCGCTTTCCAATTCACCAAACAATTTTGCCCCTATCTACATAATGGGGAAAAAAGTGAAAGGAAAAGTGTTGGAGGCGTCGCAGCTACAGAAACAAAATTTTGCACAGTCACATGTCTGGACCCTGAGAGCATCATAGGCTTCGTTGTGAGGTGAAATTTTAACCCCGCGCGTTCCAATTCACCAAACAATTTTGCTCCTATCTACATAATGGGGAAAAAGTGAAAGGAAAAGTGTTGGAGGCGTCGCAGCTACAGCCACAAAATTTTGCACAGTCACACATCTGGACCCTGAGAGCGTCATAGGCTATGTTGTGAGGTGAAATTTTAACCCCTCGCTTTCCAATTCACCAAACAATTTTGCCCCTATCTACATAATGGGGAAAAAAGTGAAAGGAAAAGTGTTGGAGGCGTCGCAGCTACAGAAACAAAATTTTGCACAGTCACATGTCTGGACCCTGAGAGCATCATAGGCTTCGTTGTGAGGTGAAATTTTAACCCCGCGCGTTCCAATTCACCAAACAATTTTGCTCCTATCTACATAATGGGGAAAAAGTGAAAGGAAAAGTGTTGGAGGCGTCGCAGCTACAGCCACAAAATTTTGCACAGTCACACATCTGGACCCTGAGAGCGTCATAGGCTATGTTGTGAGGTGAAATTTTAACCCCGCGCTTTCCAATTCACCAAACAATTTTGCCCCTATCTACATAATGGGAAAAATGAAAGGAAAAGTGTAGGAGGCAAATTGACAGCTGCCAGATGTGAACAAGGGGGACTTAAAGAATGAGAGCGATGGCGCCAAAGAGTATATACCGTACAGTTGCTAAGGTGGGGCCCCGACATGGGATACTCACCACACACGGGGATATGAACACACACACAAAATGCGCCACACACTACCATGTGCTTGAACACATATTACCCTCAGCACACATTTCACCACAAATACACCAACCTCGCCACATAAAAGTCGAAACACAAAAGTCGCCACTCAAAACTCGCCACGCGCATACTATATACAGGAGAAGATGACACACAGATATATACTATATACAGGGGAGATGACACACAGGTATATACTATATACAGGAGGAGATGACATACAGGTATATACTATATATAGAAGGAGATGACATACAGGTATATACTATATATAGGAGGAGATGACATACAGGTATATACTATATACAGGGGAGATGACACACAGCAGGTATATTATATATACAGGGGAGATGACATACAGGTATATACTATATACAGGAGATGACATACAGGTGTATACTATATATAACAGAGATGACAAACATGTATATACTGAGGTGAAAATGAAAAGCTGTGAGTGCAAAATGAGAGGAGTGAGGGAAAATAGTGGAGTGATCGGAAAATGACAGATGTGAGGTCGAAAGAGGAGTGAGGGAAAATAGTGTAGTGATGGGAAAATGACAGATGTGAGGTCGAAATGACAAGTGTTAGGGGGGAATGAGAGGAGTGAGGGAGAAAATGAGAGACATGAGGGGGAAAATGAAAGATGTGATTGGGAAAATGAGAGGCGTGATGGGAAAATAAGAGTGAGTGAGGTGCTATAACTAACCACAGATATTTACTATGCCCAGGCAACGCCGGGCTCTTCAGCTAGTAATAAATACAATAGAAGATGAAAATAAAATGTTTTAAAAAAATATGAAAAAAATAATTCAAATAATCCCTTTTTCCCTCATTAAAAGTAAAGAATTAAATATTAAAAAATACACATACAGTACAGACCAAAAGTTTGGACACACCTTCTCATTTAAAGATTTTTCTGTATTTTCATGACTATGAAAATTGTAAATTCACACTGAAGGCATCAAAACTATGAATTAACACGTGGAATTATATACTTAACAAAAAAGTGTGAAACAACTGAAATTATGTCTTATATTTTAGGTTCTTCAAAGTAGCCACCTTTTGCTTTGATAACTGCATTGCACATTCTTGGCATTCTCTTGATGAGGTAGTCACCGGAAATGGTTTTCACTTCACAGGTGTGCGCTGTCAGGTTTAATAAGTGGGATTTCTTGCCTTATAAATAGGGTTGGGACCATCAGTTGTGTTGCGCAGAAGTCTGGTGGATACACAGCTGATAGTCCTACTGAATAGACTGTTAGAATATGTATTATGGCAAGAAAAAAGCAGCTAAGCAAAGAAAAATGAGTCTTTAAGAAATGAAGGTCAGTCAGTCCGAAAAATTGCGAAAACTTTGAGAGTGTCCCCAAGTGCAGTTGCAAAAACCATCACGCGCTACAAAGAAACTGGCTCACATGAGGACCGCCCCAGGAAAGTAAGACCAAGAGTCACCTGTTGTGAATTCTGTGGCAGAGCTCCCTCCTGTGGTCACAAGTGGTACTTCGGCTGGTTCTCTCTGTGAGCTTCCGTTGGTGGAGGAAAGTGGTACTGCGGCTTCTGAGTTTCCTTCCTCAGGTGATGACCAGCCCAGGAAAGGAAGACCAAGAGTCACCTCTGCTTCTGAGGATAAGTTCATCCAAGTCACAAGCCTCAGAAATCACAGGTTAAGAGCAGCTCAGATTAGAGACCAGGTCAATGCCACACAGAGTTCTAGCAGTAGACACATCTCTACAAGAACTGTTCAGAGGAGACTTTGTGCAGCAGGCCTTCATGGAAAAATAGCTGCTAGGAAACCACTGCTAAGGATAGGCAACAAGCAGAAGAGACTTGTTTGGGCTAAAGAACATAAGGAATGAACATTAGACCAGTGGAAGTCTGTGCTTTGGTCTGATGATTCCAAATTTGAGATCTTTGGTTCCAACCACTGTGTCTTTGTGCGACGCAGAAAAGGTGAACGGATGGACTCTACATACCTGTTTCCCACCATGAAGCATGGAGGAGAAGGTGTGATGGTGAGGGGGAGCTTTACTGGTAACACTGTTGGGGATTTATTCAAAATTGAAGGCATACTGAGCCAGCGTGGCTACCACAGCTTCTTGCAGCGGCATGCTATTCCATCAGGTTTGCGTTCAGTTGGACCATTATTTATTTTTCAACAGGACAATGACCCCAAACACACCTCCATGCTGTTTAAGGGCTATTTGACCAAGAAGGAGAGTGATGGGGTGCTATGCCAGATGGCCTGGCCTCCACAGTCACCAGACTTGAACCCAATCGAGATGGTTTGGGGTGAGCTGAGCCGCAGAGTGATGGCAAAAGGGCCAACAAGTGCAAAGCATCTCTGGGAACTCCTTCAAGATTGTTGGAAGACCATTTCCGGTGACTACCTCTTGAAGCTCATCAAGAGAATGCCAATAGTGTACAAAGCAGTCATCAAAGCAAAAGGTGGCTACTTTGAAGAACCTAGGATATAAGACATATTTTCAGTTGTTTCACACTTTTTTGTTAAGTATATAATTCCACATGTGTTAATTCATAGTTTTGATGCCTCCAGTGTTCATTTACAATTTTCATAGTCATGAAAATACAAAAAAATCTTTCAATGAGAGGTATGTCCAAACTTTTGGTCTGTACTGTATTAGCTATGGCTATATCTGTAAAAGTCCAAAAAAGTAAAATGAATTAATCTGATTGGAAAACAGTATAATGAGAAAAAAGATCAAAACATCAGAATTACATTTTTTTCCCTAGCCTCTGCAATGCAATAAAATGTAATAAGAGGAGATGAAAACATCATATCTACTACAAAATAATAACAATAAAATGTCAGCTCACAGTGCCAAAAATATGCCTTCACACAGCCCCATTGACCAAAAATGAAAACATTATCTCAAAAGATGGCAACGCAAGAGAATTATTTTTTTGCAAATTTTTATTTTTTTTACCACTTCAATAAATAAATCAAAAACTATGCATGTTTGGTATCTATACAATTGTACTTAGCTGGAATATATTATTGCCAGATCAGTTTTACCGTATAGTAAGCATGGTAAAAAAAATAATTGTGGAATTGCATTTTTTTTTAGCAATTGCACCACACTAGGAATTTTTTTCTATCTTTCCAGTATATATCATGATAATATGAATGGTGTCATTCCAAAGTACAACTCTTCCCAAAAGAAACAAGCTTAATACGGAAATTGGCCTTGGTGTAAGGATTTGAAGTCAAGTCCAGGTGGAATTGTCATGTTCCAATCCCCGTGTAGCTGCAACATGTTTTTAGTTTATGCTGAAACAGCATTAAATTGGCAACTATGTTGCAATTTTTTTGGTATGCTAGAGTTGCAATATTTTTGTCATGATTTTGAAAAAAGAAAACAAAAAACTATGCTGAAAGTACAGACAATACCAACTATACACATACAATTCTAACAGTACTTACTATACCATCTATGCCAGAAAATGTTGATAGTACTGACATTACCAACAATGCTGACAATATCAACTATATCAAACATACACACAAGGTCAAAATTGTTGGTACCCCTCGTTTTAGGACAGAAAAGCGCACAATGGTCACAGAAATAACTTGAATCTGACAAAACAAGTAATAAAAAATAAAAGATCTATGAAAATGAACAAATGAAAGTCAAACATTGCTTTTCAAAAATGATTTAACAGAATTTAAAAAAATAACAAAAAAAAACTCATGAAATAGGCCTGGACAGAAATGATGGTACTCCTGAAAATGATACGACAAAGGGCTTGTTTTCACTTGCGAGGAACACGTCCGTGTCTCGCATGTGGAAACGAAGCTCTGGCGCCGGCACTGTGGAGCGGAGCGTGCGGCCACATAGCAACACATGGAGCCGCACGCTCTGCTCCACAGTGCCGGCGCCAGAGCTTCGTTTCCACATGCGAGACACGGACGTGTTCCTTGCAAGTGAAAACAAGCCCTAAAGGGACATGTTAAGTCATGGAGTGTTCACTAACTAGTAGTGTTGAGCGATACCTTCCGATATCGGAAAGTATCGGTATCGGATTGGATCGGCCGATATTCAAAAAATATCGGATATCGCCGATACCGATACCCGATCCCAATGCAAGTCAATGGGACCAAAATATCGGAATTAAAATAAACCCTTTCTTTCCTTGTAGGTTCATTCTACATGAAGGAAAACAACAAAGAATAATGCAGGATGTATTTGGGGAGGTGGCGGAGACATTAAAGTCATAGAGGTTTAGCGCAATCAAATAGAATAGCCTTTTTTTTTTTTTTTTAAAGACGTTCGTAGTGACAAAGATATTGACTGTGTAATTTTTTTTAAATTTTGTCAGATCTTGATGTTTCACTATTCCACGCCCTTCCCCCTTTTTTTTTTTACTTTTCCCACACTTTCATCTTCATCATCATCAGCATCTTTGACATCAACTTTCTTCACCTTATTCATCTTCTTCTTCATCTTCTACCTATTTTTTTTATTACATTCTTCATATTCATTTTATTCAACTATTATTATTCTTCCTATTCTACATATTCATTTTCTTCAACTATTATTATTCTTCCTATTCTACTTCTTCATCATATTCTCATTTGTGACAGGCATTCCCGTAGTTGTTATCTATAAAAGTTTGAAGATTACACCTTCCGTTCTGCCAGTCACAAAAGTTACATTTGTCCACGTTCAGTTTGGCCTGCAGCATCAGGCTTTATCCAGGGGCACCACGAGGAGGAACGGACTCACCCCCATACACTGCTTAGTCTTCTTCTGCATATAATTTAGATAATATCTTTTGCTCTGATATTAAGTGTTATGCTTAAAGTTCTTCTGCTCTTTGTTCTGCAGCCTCTTGTTCTTCTGCTTCTCGGTCTTCCATGTCGTCGTCTCCAGGGTCGTCGTCTCCAGGGTCGTCGTCTACGCCGTCTTCGTCTCCGCCGTCGTCGTCTCCGCCGTCGTCGTCGTCATCGGGGTGGTCTTCCGGGTCGTCGACTTTAGGGTCTTCAACTTGGAAATGTAGCAGAAGGTACAAGAAGGCTGAGAAAATGCCAAGAAACAGCTGATGGAACTGGAACTTGGATGGCTACCCGAAGGTTCAAGAGCCTATGGAACTACCGAGGACCAGCTGACGTTACTGGAACCCGGTTACTAAGCAGGAGGTACCCATGCTAAAAAGCACTACCAAGGACCGCCTGACGTTGGCGGAACTCGGATACCCAGAAAGAGGCACCTAAGCCAAAGGCTCTGCCCAGAACCAGCTGACGTTACTGGAACCAGGATGGGGAGCAGAAGGTACAAGAGCAAAAGACACTGCCGAGAACCAGCTGACGGTACTGGAACCCGGATGGGTAGCCGAAGGTCCAAGAGCCAATGGAACTACCGAGGACCAGCTGACGTTACTGGAACCCGGTTACTAAGCAGGAGGTACCCGTGCTAAAAAGCACTACCAAGGACCACCTGACGTTGGTGGAACTTGGATACCCAGAAGGAGGCACCAAAGCCAAAGGCTCTGCCCCGAACCAGCTGACGGTACTGGAACCAGGATGGGGAGCAGAAGGTACAAGAGCAAAAGACACTGCCGAGAACCAGCTGATGGTGCTGGAACCAGGATGTGGACCAGAAGGTCCACAGGAGAGGAGAGAACAGCTAGGCCGCGAGGCAGCCGCAGTTACCGAACCCCAACAGTCCTACAGGGGGAGCTTGGCCTACTGGCACTACAGAACCAGCCTTGACTACCAATTCACGCAGCCTACATAGGAAGCTCCTAAACTGGAGGCACCCTGGAGTTGGCTAACTCGACCGCAACACGACGGGGCAACGCATAGGTGTCTCAGTGAGTTTGACAGTACCGGGAAACAGCTGACGGTGCTGGAACCAGGCTGGGCACGAGGGAGTAGCAGCTGGCGGTGCTGGAACCCGGATGCGTGGCCCCAGTGTGCAAGAGCCAATGGCACGACCGAGGACCAGCTGACGGTGCTGGAACCCGGTTACTAAGCTGTAGGTGCCCGCGCTTAAAAGCACTACCAAGGACCGCCTGGCGTTGGCGGAACTCGGATACCCAGGAGGAGGCACCTAAGCCAAAGGCTCGGCCCGGAACCAGCTGACGGTGCTGGAACCAGGTGGTGGACCACAAGGTCCACAGGAGAGGGGAGAACAGCTAGGCCGCGAGGCAGCCGCAGTTACCGAACCCCAACAGTCCTACAGGGGGAGCTTGGCCTACTGGCACTACAGAACCAGCCTTGACTACCAATTCATGCAGCCCACATAGGAAGCTCCTAAACTGGAGGCACCCTGGAGTTGGCTAACTCGACGCAACACGACGGGGCAACGCATAGGTGTCTCAGTGAGTTTGACAGTACCCGGAAACAGCTGACGGTGCTGGAACCAGGCTGGGCACGAGGGAGTACCCGTGACAAAAACACTGCCGAGAACCAGCTGGCGGTGCTGGAACCCGGATGCGTGGCCCCAGTGTGCAAGAGCCAATGGCACGACCGAGGACCAGCTGACGGTGCTGGAACCCGGTTACTAAGCTTTAGGTGCCCGAGCTTAAAAGCACTACCAACGACCGCCTGGCGTTGGCGGAACTCGGATACCCAGGAGGAGGCACCTAAGCCAAAGGCTCGGCCCGGAACCAGCTGACGGTGCTGGAACCAGGTGGTGGACCACAAGGTCCACAGGAGAGGTGAGAACAGCTAGGCCGCGAGGCAGCCGCAGTTACCGAACCCCAACAGTCCTACAGGGGGAGCTTGGCCTACTGGCACTACAGAACCAGCCTTGACTACCAATTCATGCAGCCCACATAGGAAGCTCCTAAACTGGAGGCACCCTGGAGTTGGCTAACTCGACCGCAACACGACGGGGCAACGCATAGGTGTCTCAGTGAGTTTGACAGTACCCGGAAGCAGCTGACGGTGCTGGAACCAGGCTGGGCACAAGGGAGTACCCGTGACAAAAACACTGCCGAGAACCAGCTGGCGGTGCTGGAACCCGGATGCGTGGCCCCAGTGTGCAAGAGCCAATGGCACGACCGAGGACCAGCTGACGGTGCTGGAACCCGGTTACTAAGCTGTAGGTGCCCGCGCTTAAAAGCACTACCAAGGACCGCCTGGCGTTGGCGGAACTCGGATACCCAGGAGGAGGCACCTAAGCCAAAGGCTCGGCCCGGAACCAGCTGACGGTGCTGGAACCAGGTGGTGGACCACAAGGTCCACAGGAGAGGGGAGATGTTATGGCTGGCAATCAGGCAACACAGCGTGCAGTAATCAGCGCACATACAGAGATCTGGCAATAACCAAAAACAATAGGACGAGCTCTGAGACGTGGAATCTCTGTAGACTGCAGTACCTGATCTATCCTCACACAACTATAAGCAGCAGTGGATTGCGCCTATCACTACCTATGCAACTCGGCACTGCCTGAGGAGCTGACTAGCCTGAAGATAGAAATACAAGCCTGACTTACCTCAGAGAAATACCCCAAAGGAATAGGCAGCCCCCCACATATAATGACTGTTAGCAAGATGAAAAGACAAACGTAGGAATGAAATAGATTCAGCAAAGTGAGGCCCGATATTCTAGACAGAGCGAGGATAGCAAAGAGAACTATGCAGTCTACAAAAAACCCTAAAACAAAAACCACGCAAAGGGGCAAAAAGACCCACCGTGCCGAACTAACAGCACGGCGGTGCACCCCTTTGCTTCTCAGAGCTTCCAGCAAAAGTTAATAGCAAGCTGGACAGAAAAAACAGAAAACAAACTAGAAGCACTTATCTAGCAGAGCAGCAGGCCCAAGGAAAGATGCAGTAGCTCAGATCCAACACTGGAACATTGACAAGGAGCAAGGAAGACAGACTCAGGTGGAGCTAAATAGCAAGGCAGCCAACGAGCTCACCAAAACACCTGAGGGAGGAAGCCCAGAGACTGAAATACCACTTGTGACCACAGAAGTGAACTCAGCCACAGAATTCACAACAGTATCCCCCCCTTGTGGAGGGGTCACCGAACCCTCACCAGAACCCCCAGGCCGACCAGGATGAGCCACATGAAAGGCACGAACAAGATCTGGGGCATGGACATCAGAGGCAAAAACCCAGGAATTATCTTCCTGAGCATAACCCTTCCATTTGACCAGATACTGGAGTTTCCATCTAGAGACACGAGAATCCAAAATCTTCTCCACAATATACTCCAATTCCCCCTCCACCAAAACAGGGGCAGGAGGCTCCACAGATGGAACCATAGGTGCCACGTATCTCCTCAACAACGACCTATGGAATACATTATGTATGGAAAAGGAGTCTGGGAGGGTCAGACGAAAAGACACCGGATTGAGAATCTCAGAAATCCTATACGGACCAATAAAACGAGGTTTAAATTTAGGAGAGGAAACCTTCATAGGAATATGACGAGAAGATAACCAAACCAGATCCCCAACACGAAGTCGGGGTCCCACACGGCGTCTGCGATTAGCAAAAAGCTGAGCCTTCTCCTGGGACAAGGTCAAATTGTCCACTACCTGAGTCCAGATCTGCTGCAACCTGTCCACCACAGAATCCACACCAGGACAGTCCGAAGACTCAACCTGTCCTGAAGAGAAACGAGGATGGAACCCAGAATTGCAGAAAAATGGAGAGACCAAGGTAGCCGAGCTGGCCCGATTATTAAGGGCGAACTCAGCCAACGGCAAAAATGACACCCAATCATCCTGGTCAGCGGAAACAAAACATCTCAGATATGTTTCCAAGGTCTGATTGGTTCGTTCGGTCTGGCCATTAGTCTGAGGATGGAAGGCCGAGGAGAAAGATAGGTCAATGCCCATCCTACCACAAAAGGCTCGCCAGAACCTCGAGACAAACTGGGAACCTCTGTCAGAAACAATATTCTCAGGAATGCCATGTAAACGAACCACATGCTGGAAGAACAAAGGCACCAAATCAGAGGAGGAAGGCAATTTAACCAAGGGCACCAGATGGACCATTTTAGAAAAGCGATCACAGACCACCCAAATGACCGACATCTTTTGAGAAACGGGAAGGTCAGAAATGAAATCCATCGAAATATGTGTCCAAGGCCTCTTCGGGACCGGCAAGGGCAAAAGCAACCCACTGGCACGTGAACAGCAGGGCTTAGCCCTAGCACAAATTCCACAGGACTGCACAAAAGCACGCACATCCCGTGACAGAGACGGCCACCAGAAGGATCTAGCAACCAACTCCCTGGTACCAAAGATTCCTTGATGACCGGCCAGCACCGAACAATGAAGTTCAGAGATAACTTTACTAGTCCACCTATCAGGGACGAACAGTTTCTCGGCCGGACAACGATCAGGTTTATTAGCCTGAAATTTCTGCAACACTCTCCGCAAATCAGGGGAGATGGCAGACACAATGACTCCTTCCTTGAGGATACTCGCCGGCTCAGATAACCCCGGAGAGTCGGGCACAAAACTCCTAGACAGAGCATCCGCCTTCACATTTTTAGAGCCCGGAAGGTATGAAATCACAAAATCAAAACGAGCAAAAAATAACGACCAACGGGCCTGTCTAGGATTCAAGCGCTTGGCAGACTCAAGATAAGTAAGGTTCTTATGATCAGTCAAAACCACCACGCGATGCTTAGCACCCTCAAGCCAATGACGCCACTCCTCGAATGCCCACTTCATGGCCAGCAACTCTCGGTTGCCCACATCATAATTACGCTCAGCAGCAGAAAATTTCCTGGAAAAGAAAGCACATGGTTTGAACACTGAGCAACCAGAACCTCTCTGTGACAAAACCGCCCCTGCACCAATCTCAGAAGCATCAACCTCGACCTGGAACGGAAGAGAAACATCAGGTTGACACAACACAGGGGCACAGCAAAAACGACGTTTCAACTCCTGAAAAGCTTCCACGGCAGCAGAAGACCAATTAACCAAATCAGCACCCTTCTTGGTCAAATCGGTCAATGGTCTGGCAATGCTAGAAAAATTACAGATGAAGCGACGATAAAAATTAGCAAAGCCCAGGAATTTCTGCAGACTTTTTAGAGATGTCGGCTGAGTCCAATCCTGGATGGCCTGAACCTTAACCGGATCCATCTCGATAGTAGAAGGGGAAAAGATGAACCCCAAAAATGAAACTTTCTGCACACCGAAGAGACACTTTGATCCGTTCACGAACAAGGAATTAGCACGCAGTACCTGGAAAACCATTCTGACTTGCTTCACATGAGACTCCCAATCATCTGAGAAGATCAAAATGTCATCCAAGTAAACAATCAAGAATTTATCCAGATACTCACGGAAAATGTCATGCATAAAAGACTGAAAAACAGATGGAGCATTGGCAAGTCCGAACGGCATCACCAGATACTCAAAATGACCCTCGGGCGTATTAAATGCCGTTTTCCATTCATCTCCCTGCCTGATTCTCACCAGATTATACGCACCACGAAGATCAATCTTAGTAAACCAACTAGCCCCCTTAATCCGAGCAAACAAGTCAGAAATCAATGGCAAGGGATACTGAAACTTAACAGTGATCTTATTAAGAAGGCGGTAATCAATACACGGTCTTAGCGAACCATCCTTCTTGGCTACAAAAAAGAACCCTGCTCCCAATGGTGACGACGATGGGCGAATATGTCCCTTCTCCAGGGACTCCTTCACATAACTGCGCATAGCGGTGTGTTCAGGTACGGACAAATTAAATAAACGACCCTTAGGGAATTTACTACCAGGAATCAAATCGATAGCACAATCACAATTCCTATGCGGAGGTAGGGCATCAGACTTGGACTCTTCAAATATATCCTGAAAGTCCGACAAGAACTCTGGGATGTCAGAAGGAATGGATGACGAAATAGACAAAAATGGAACATCACCATGTACTCCCTGACAACCCCAGCTGGTTACCGACATAGAGTTCCAATCCAATACTGGATTATGTGTTTGTAGCCATGGCAACCCCAACACGACCACATCATGCAAATTATGCAGTACCAGAAAGCGAATAACTTCCTGATGTGCAGGAGCCATGCACATGGTCAGCTGGGCCCAGTACTGAGGCTTATTCTTGGCCAAAGGTGTAGCATCAATTCCTCTCAACGGAATAGGACACCGCAAAGGCTCCAAGAAAAATCCACAACGTTTAGCATAATCCAAATCCATCAGATTCAGGGCAGCGCCTGAATCCACAAACGCCATGACAGAATACGATGACAAAGAGCACATTAAGGTAATGGACAAAAGGAATTTGGACTGTACAGTACCAATAACGGCAGAGCTATCGAACCGCCTAGTGCGTTTAGGACAATTAGAAATAGCATGAGTAGAATCACCACAATAGAAACACAGTCTGTTCAGACGTCTGTGTTCTTGCCGTTCTACTTTAGTCATAGTCCTGTCGCACTGCATAGGCTCAGGTTTACTCTCAGACAATACCGCCAGATGGTGCACAGATTTACGCTCGCGCAAGCGACGACCGATCTGAATGGCCAAGGACATAGACTCATTCAAACCAGCAGGCATAGGAAATCCCACCATTACATCCTTAAGAGCTTCAGAGAGACCCTTTCTGAACAAAGCCGCTAGTGCAGATTCATTCCACAGAGTGAGTACTGACCACTTCCTAAATTTCTGACAATATACTTCTACATCATCCTGACCCTGGCATAAAGCCAGCAGATTTTTCTCAGCCTGATCCACTGAATTAGGCTCATCGTAAAGCAATCCCAGCGCCTGGAAAAATGCATCAACATTACTGAATGCAGAATCTCCTGGTGCAAGAGAAAACGCCCAGTCCTGTGGGTCGCCGCGCAAAAAAGAAATAATAATCAAAACCTGTTGAATAGGATTACCAGAAGAATGAGGTTTCAAGGCCAAAAATAGCTTACAATTATTTCTGAAGCTCAGGAACTTAGTTCTGTCACCAAAAAACAAATCAGGAATCGGAATTCTTGGTTCTAGCATCGATTTCTGATCAATAGTATCTTGAATCTTTTGTACATTTACAACGAGATTATCCATTGAGGAGCACAGAGCCTGAATATCCATGTCCACAGCTGTGTCCTGAAGCACTCTAATGTCTAGGGGAAAAAAAAGACTGAAGACAGAGCTAAGAAAAAAAAATGATGTCAGGATTTCTTTTTTCCCTCTATTGGGAATCATTGGTGTGGCTCCTTGTACTGTTATGGCTGGCAATCAGGCAACACAGCGTGCAGTAATCAGCGCACATACAGAGATCTGGCAATAACCAAAAACAATAGGACGAGCTCTGAGACGTGGAATCTCTGTAGACTGCAGTACCTGATCTATCCTCACACAACTATAAGCAGCAGTGGATTGCGCCTATCACTACCTATGCAACTCGGCACTGCCTGAGGAGCTGACTAGCCTGAAGATAGAAATACAAGCCTGACTTACCTCAGAGAAATACCCCAAAGGAATAGGCAGCCCCCCACATATAATGACTGTTAGCAAGATGAAAATACAAACGTAGGAATGAAATAGATTCAGCAAAGTGAGGCCCGATATTCTAGACAGAGCGAGGATAGCAAAGAGAACTATGCAGTCTACAAAAAACCCTAAAACGAAAACCACGCAAAGGGGCAAAAAGACCCACCGTGCCGAACTAACAGCACGGCGGTGCACCCCTTTGCTTCTCAGAGCTTCCAGCAAAAGTTAATAGCAAGCTGGACAGAAAAAACAGAAAACAAACTAGAAGCACTTATCTAGCAGAGCAGCAGGCCCAAGGAAAGATGCAGTAGCTCAGATCCAACACTGGAACATTGACAAGGAGCAAGGAAGACAGACTCAGGTGGAGCTAAATAGCAAGGCAGCCAACGAGCTCACCAAAACACCTGAGGGAGGAAGCCCAGAGACTGCAATACCACTTGTGACCACAGAAGTGAACTCAGCCACAGAATTCACAACAGGGAGAACAGCTAGGCCGCGAGGCAGCCGCAGTTACCGAACCCCAACAGTCCTACAGGGGGAGCTTGGCCTACTGGCACTACAGAACCAGCCTTGACTACCAATTCATGCAGCCCACATAGGAAGCTCCTAAACTGGAGGCACCCTGGAGTTGGCTAACTCGACCGCAACATGACGGGGCAACACATAGGTGTCTCAGTGAGTTTGACAGTACCCGGAAACAGCTGACGGTGCTGGAACCAGGCTGGGCACGAGGGAGTACCCGTGACAAAAACACTGCCGAGAACCAGCTGGCGGTGCTGGAACCCGGATGCGTGGCCCCAGTGTGCAAGAGCCAATGGCACGACCGAGGACCAGCTGACGGTGCTGGAACCCGGTTACTAAGCTGTAGGTGCCTGCGCTTAAAAGCACTACCAAGGACCGCCTGCCGTTGGCAGAACTCGGATACCCAGGAGGAGGCACCTAAGCCAAAGGCTCGGCCCGGAACTAGCTGACGGTGCTGGAACCAGGTGGTGGATCACAAGGTCCACAGGAGAGGGGAGAACAGCTAGGCCGCGAGGCAGCTGCAGTTACCGAACCCCAACAGTCCTACAGGGGGAGCTTGGCCTACTGGCACTACAGAACCAGCCTTGACTACCAATTCATGCAGCCCACATAGGAAGCTCCTAAACTGGAGGCACCCTGGAGTTGGCAAACTCGACCGCAACACGACGGTGCAACGCATAGGTGTCTCAGTGAGTTTGACAGTACCCGGAAACAGCTGACGGTGCTGGAACCAGGCTGGGCATGAGGGAGTACCCGTGACAAAAACACTGCCGAGAACCAGCTGGCGGTGCTGGAACCCGGATGCTTGGCCCCAGTGTGCAAGAGCCAATGGCACGACCGAGGACCAGCTGACGGTGCTGGAACCCGGTTACTAAGCTGTAGGTGCCTGCGCTTAAAAGCACTACCAAGGACCGCCTGCCGTTGGCGGAACTCGGATACCCAGGAGGAGGCACCTAAGCCAAAGGCTCGGCCCGGAACCAGCTGATGGTGCTGGAACCAGGTGGTGGACCACAAGGTCCACAGGAGAGGGGAGAACAGCTAGGCCGCAAGGCAGCCGCAGTTACCGAACCCCAACAGTCCTACAGGGGGAGCTTGGCCTACTGGCACTACAGAACCAGCCTTGACTACCAATTCATGCAGGCCACATAGGAAGCTCCTAAACTGGAGGCACCCTGGAGTTGGCTAACTCGACCGCAACACGACGGGGCAACGCATAGGTGTCTCAGTGAGTTTGACAGTACCCGGAAACAGCTGACGGTGCTGGAACCAGGCTGGGCACGAGGGAGTACCCGTGACAAAAACACTGCCGAGAACCAGCTGGCGGTGCTGGAACCCGGATGCGTGGCCCCAGTGTGCAAGAGCCAATGGCACGACCGAGGACCAGCTGACGGTGCTGGAACCCGGTTACTAAGCTGTAGGTGCCTGCGCTTAAAAGCACTACCAAGGACCGCCTGCCGTTGGCGGAACTCGGATACCCAGGAGGAGGCACCTAAGCCAAAGGCTCGGCCCGGAACCAGCTGACGGTGCTGGAACCAGGTGGTGGACCACAAGGTCCACAGGAGAGGGGAGAACAGCTAGGCCGCAAGGCAGCCGCAGTTACCGAACCCCAACAGTCCTACAGGGGGAGCTTGGCCTACTGGCACTACAGAACCAGCCTTGACTACCAATTCATGCAGCCCACATAGGAAGCTCCTAAACTGGAGGCACCCTGGAGTTGGCTAACTCGACCGCAACACGACGGGGCAACGCATAGGTGTCTCAGTGAGTTTGACAGTACCCGGAAACAGCTGACGGTGCTGGAACCAGGCTGGGCACGAGGGAGTACCCGTGACAAAAACACTGCCGAGAACCAGCTGGCGGTGCTGGAACCCGGATGCGTGGCCCCAGTGTGCAAGAGCCAATGGCACGACCGAGGACCAGCTGACGGTGCTGGAACCTGGTTACTAAGCTGTAGGTGCCCGCGCTTAAAAGCACTACCAACGACCGCCTGGCGTTGGCGGAACTCGGATACCCAGGAGGAGGCACCTAAGCCAAAGGCTCAGCCCATAACCAGCTTACGGTGCTGGAACCAGGTGGTGGACCACAAGGTCCACAGGAGAGGGGAGAACAGCTAGGCCGCAAGGCAGCCGCAGTTACCGAACCCCAACAGTCCTACAGGGGGAGCTTGGCCTACTGGCACTACAGAACCAGCCTTGACTACCAATTCATGCAGCCCACATAGGAAGCTCCTAAACTGGAGGCACCCTGGAGTTGGCTAACTCGACCGCAACACGACGGGGCAACGCATAGGTGTCTCAGTGAGTTTGACAGTACCCGGAAACAGCTGACGGTGCTGGAACCAGGCTGGGCACGAGGGAGTACCCGTGACAAAAACACTGCCGAGAACCAGCTGGCGGTGCTGGAACCCGGATGCGTGGCCCCAGTGTGCAAGAGCCAATGGCACGACCGAGGACCAGCTGACGGTGCTGGAACCTGGTTACTAAGCTGTAGGTGCCCGCGCTTAAAAGCACTACCAACGTCCGCCTGGCGTTGGCGGAACTCGGATACCCAGGAGGAGGCACCTAAGCCAAAGGCTCGGCCCGGAACCAGCTGACGGTGCTGGAACCAGGTGGTGGACCACAAGGTCCACAGGAGAGGGGAGAACAGCTAGGCCGCGAGGCAGCCGCAGTTACCGAACCCCAACAGTCCTACAGGAGGAGCTTGGCCTACTGGCACTACAGAACCAGCCTTGACTACCAATTCATGCAGCCCACATAGGAAGCTCCTAAACTGGAGGCACCCTGGAGTTGGCTAACTCGACCGCAACACGACGGGGCAACGCATAGGTGTCTCAGTGAGTTTGACAGTACCCGGAAACAGCTGACGGTGCTGGAACCAGGCTGGGCACGAGGGAGTACCCGTGACAAAAACACTGCCGAGAACCAGCTGGCGGTGCTGGAACCCGGATGCGTGGCCCCAGTGTGCAAGAGCCAATGGCACGACCGAGGACCAGCTGACGGTGCTGGAACCTGGTTACTAAGCTGTAGGTGCCCGCGCTTAAAAGCACTACCAACGACCGCCTGGCGTTGGCGGAACTCGGATACCCAGGAGGAGGCACCTAAGCCAAAGGCTCAGCCCATAACCAGCTTACGGTGCTGGAACCAGGTGGTGGACCACAAGGTCCACAGGAGAGGGGAGAACAGCTAGGCCGCAAGGCAGCCGCAGTTACCGAACCCCAACAGTCCTACAGGGGGAGCTTGGCCTACTGGCACTACAGAACCAGCCTTGACTACCAATTCATGCAGCCCACATAGGAAGCTCCTAAACTGGAGGCACCCTGGAGTTGGCTAACTCGACCGCAACACGACGGGGCAACGCATAGGTGTCTCAGTGAGTTTGACAGTACCCGGAAACAGCTGACGGTGCTGGAACCAGGCTGGGCACGAGGGAGTACCCGTGACAAAAACACTGCCGAGAACCAGCTGGCGGTGCTGGAACCCGGATGCGTGGCCCCAGTGTGCAAGAGCCAATGGCACGACCGAGGACCAGCTGACGGTGCTGGAACCTGGTTACTAAGCTGTAGGTGCCCGCGCTTAAAAGCACTACCAACGTCCGCCTGGCGTTGGCGGAACTCGGATACCCAGGAGGAGGCACCTAAGCCAAAGGCTCGGCCCGGAACCAGCTGACGGTGCTGGAACCAGGTGGTGGACCACAAGGTCCACAGGAGAGGGGAGAACAGCTAGGCCGCGAGGCAGCCGCAGTTACCGAACCCCAACAGTCCTACAGGGGGAGCTTGGCCTACTGGCACTACAGAACCAGCCTTGACTACCAATTCATGCAGCCCACATAGGAAGCTCCTAAACTGGAGGCACCCTGGAGTTGGCTAACTCGACCGCAACACAACGGGGCAACGCATAGGTGTCTCAGTGAGTTTGACAGTACCCGGAAACAGCTGACGGTGCTGGAACCAGGCTGGGCACGAGGGAGTACCCGTGACAAAAACACTGCCGAAAACCAGCTGGCGGTGCTGGAACCCGGATGCGTGGCCCCAGTGTGCAAGAGCAAATGACACAACCGAGGAGCAGCTGACGGTGCTGGAACCCGGTTACTAAGCTGTAGGTACCCGTGCTTAAAAGCACTACCAAGGACCGCCTGGCGTTGGCGGAACTCGGATATCCAGGAGGAGGCACCTAAGCCAAAGGCTCGGCCCAGAACCAGCTGACGGTGCTGGAACCAGGTGGTGGACCCGAAGGTCCACAGGATAGGAGAGAACACCTAGGCCGCGAGGCAGCCGCAGTTACCGAACCCCAACAGTCCTACAGGGGGAGCTTGGCCTACTGGCACTACAGAACCAGCCTTGACTACCAATTCATGCAGCCCACATAGGAAGCTCCTAAACTGGAGGCACCCTGGAGTTGGCTAACTCGATCGCAACACGACGGGGCAACACATAGGTGTCTCAGTGAGTTTGACAGTACCCGGAAACAGCTGACGGTGCTGGAACCAGGCTGGGCACGAGGGAGTACCCGTGACAAAAACACTGCCGAGAATCAGCTGGCGGTGCTGGAACCCGGATGCGTGGCCCCAGTGTGCAAGAGCCAATGGCACGACCGAGGACCAGCTGACGGTGCTGGAACCCGGTTACTAAGCTGTAGGTGCCTGCGCTTAAAAGCACTACCAAGGACCGCCTGCCGTTGGCGGAACTCGGATACCCAGGAGGAGGCACCTAAGCCAAAGGCTCGGCCCGGAACTAGCTGACGGTGCTGGAACCAGGTGGAGGACCACAAGGTCCACAGGAGAGGGGAGAACAGCTAGGCCGTGAGGCAGCTGCAGTTACCGAACCCCAACAGTCCTACAGGGGGAGCTTGGCCTACTGGCACTACAGAACCAGCCTTGACTACCAATTCATGCAGCCCACATAGGAAGCTCCTAAACTGGAGGCACCCTGGAGTTGGCTAACTCGACCGCAACACGACGGTGCAACGCATAGGTGTCTCAGTGAGTTTGACAGTACCCGGAAACAGCTGACGGTGCTGGAACCAGGCTGGGCATGAGGGAGTACCCGTGACAAAAACACTGCTGAGAACCAGCTGGCGGTGTTGGAACCCGGATGCGTGGCCCCAGTGTGCAAGAGCCAATGGCACGACCGAGGACCAGCTGACGGTGCTGGAACACGGTTACTAAGCTGTAGGTGCCTGCGCTTAAAAGCACTACCAAGGACCGCCTGCCGTTGGCGGAACTCGGATACCCAGGAGGAGGCACCTAAGCCAAAGACTCGGCCCGGAACCAGCTGACGGTGCTGGAACCAGGTGGTGGACCACAAGGTCCACAGGAGAGGGGAGAACAGCTAGGCCGCAAGGCAGCCGCAGTTACCGAACCCCAACAGTCCTACAGGGGGAGCTTGGCCTACTGGCACTACAGAACCAGCCTTGACTACCAATTCATGCAGCCCACATAGGAAGCTCCTAAACTGGAGGCACCCTGGAGTTGGCTAACTCGACCGCAACACGACGGGGCAACGCATAGGTGTCTCAGTGAGTTTGACAGTACCCGGAAACAGCTGACGGTGCTGGAACCAGGCTGGGCACGAGGGAGTACCCGTGACAAAAACACTGCCGAGAACCAGCTGGCGGTGCTGGAACCCGGATGCATGGCCCCAGTGTGCAAGAGCCAATGGCACGACCGAGGCCCAGCTGACGGTGCTGGAACCCGGTTACTAAGCTGTAGGTGCCCGCGCTTAAAAGCACTACCAAGGACCGCCTGCCGTTGGCGGAACTTGGATACCCAGGAGGAGGCACCTAAGCCAAAGGCTCGGCCCAGAACCAGCTGACGGTGCTGGAACCAGGTGGTGGACCACAAGGTCCACAGGAGAGGGGAGAACAGCTAGGCCGCAAGGCAGCCGCAGTTACCGAACCCCAACAGTCCTACAGGGGGAGCTTGGCCTACTGGCACTACAGAACCAGCCTTGACTACCAATTCATGCAGCCCACATAGGAAGCTCCTAAACTGGAGGCACCCTGGAGTTGGCTAACTCGACCGCAACACGACGGGGCAACGCATAGGTGTCTCAGTGAGTTTGACAGTACCCGGAAACAGCTGACGGTGCTGGAACCAGGCTGGGCACGAGGGAGTACCCGTGACAAAAACACTGCCGAGAACCAGCTGGCGGTGCTGGAACCCGGATGCATGGCCCCAGTGTGCAAGAGCCAATGGCACGACCGAGGCCCAGCTGACGGTGCTGGAACCCGGTTACTAAGCTGTAGGTGCCCGCGCTTAAAAGCACTACCAAGGACCGCCTGCCGTTGGCGGAACTTGGATACCCAGGAGGAGGCACCTAAGCCAAAGGCTCGGCCCAGAACCAGCTGACGGTGCTGGAACCAGGTGGTGGACCACAAGGTCCACAGGAGAGGGGAGAACAGCTAGGCCGCAAGGCAGCCGCAGTTACCGAACCCCAACAGTCCTACAGGGGGAGCTTGGCCTACTGGCACTACAGAACCAGCCTTGACTACCAATTCATGCAGCCCACATAGGAAGCTCCTAAACTGGAGGCACCCTGGAGTTGGCTAACTCGACCGCAACACGCGGGGCAACGCATAGGTGTCTCAGTGAGTTTGACAGTACCCGGAAACAGCTGACGGTGCTGAAACCAGGCTGGGCACGAGGGAGTACCCGTGACAAAAACACTGCCGAGAACCAGCTGGCGGTGCTGGAACCCGGATGCGTTGCCTATTAAAGATTGTCTTCCTAGAGCCCCAACTAGCGGTGTTGGAGCTAAGGGTAAGCAGGGGGAGCAGAGTGTAGGCCGAAGCCTGCACTGGAGGCAGCTTTGTGTCTGCGTTGCGTTTGCAGGACACTTTGCCGGCTACACAGTGGGGGAACAGCTGGCGTTGCTGAACCCCACTGACACAATGGCGGGTGTTTTTCTCTGTGCAGCTAGCACTTCCCGGCAAAAACTAGCGGTGTTAGAGCCCAGGGGCAGCAGGAGGAGGAGAGGAGCAGAGTGTAGGCCGAAGCCCAGTTGAACCAATTTCAAAGGAAACCTTTAACCCCCCCTCAGGTGTTACAAAGTACAAGAGACACACCTTCTGCAGTATTAATGCTGCACAAGTCAAAGGTTGCTCTATTAATTTGTCTACTTGCACACGCTGAATGAAAGATGTGCACAATTTAGCCCATTCTACAGTCAAACTGTAGTGGAGGCGTGACTTGTCTTTTTAAGGAGACGCAGCACAGGTGTCCCAAATAACGCCTTGGTGCTTGGCGCAGCTTCCTGAGCGTTGTTATTTGCTGTACAGGAGTCTGCGCTCTTGTGTTATCCCTTGTCAATGCCCTGTTAGCGCTGCCCGTCTTATGACCTCATTTCATGTTGGCCGGTGTTGGCCATTAATCCAAGACCCACAGTGCCTTTTCATAAAGTCACACTGCGGTGCTGGGATTCGTGGCCTTGAGCAGTAAATATTTTCGCCGCTCACACACGTCCTTACACCTGCTTCAGACTGGGCGGCCTCTGCTGGTCCCTTCTCGCATGCCGCGGCCATGAGGCTGCACAGTCTGAAGAAGGCGGAAGGAGATGAGTGACGACAGGCAAACATATGCACTGCTCGTGCCCATAAACCACACCCTCGCTGACAAAATAAATAAGAAACCGAGGGGCGTTGTTTCGAGCAGGGCGGACGCACAGGCGCAGCCAGCTAACCAATGATGTCAAAAGACGCGAAGCGCTACCAAAGGGGGGTGCTGCATATCATTAGAAAGGAAAGTCACACCTCAGGGAGAGTGGAATGGTCTCAATGAGACACATTTTGTACGTGTTGAGTTACACGTGGGCAAGTAGAAAAAGTCAGCCACCTTGTACAAATGCAGCATTACTGCTGTACAAGGTGGCTGTTATACATAGAAACACCTGGGGGTGGGGGGAAGGCTCCCTTCAATTTCAGTTCATGTGCCTGCATGGCGTTTGCAGGTCACGTTGCCGGCTACACAGCAGGAGAACAGCTGGCGGTGCTGAACCCCACTAACACATTGACTGGTGTTTTTCTCTGTGCAGCTAGCACTTCCAGGCAAAAACTAGCGGTGTTAGAGCCCAGGGTCAGCAGGAGGAGGAGAGGAGCAGAGTGTAGGCCGAGGCCTGCACTGGTGGCAGCTTTT
This sequence comes from Ranitomeya imitator, assembly GCF_032444005.1. Lineage (NCBI taxonomy): Eukaryota > Metazoa > Chordata > Amphibia > Anura > Dendrobatidae > Ranitomeya > Ranitomeya imitator. The sequence goes on from NC_091286.1 coordinate 310,203,083, forward strand.
GGTCTGTTGTGCCAGCGTGGCTTGTGCTGGACACGATGCCGGCTACACAGCAGGGGAACAGCTGGCGGTGCTGAACCCCACTAACACATTGGCTGGTGTTTTTCTCTGTGCAGCTCGCATTTCCGGGCAAAAACTAGTGGTGTTAGAGCCCAGGGTCAGCAGGAGGAGGAGAGGAGCAGAGTGTAGGCCGAAGCCTAGTTGAACCAATTTCAAAGGTAACCTTTAACCACCCCTCAGGTGTTGCAAGGTACAAGAGCCACACCTTGTGCAGCATTAATGCTGCCCAAGTAAAAGGTTGCTCTCTTAATTTTGCTCCTTGCACACGCTGAATAAAACACGTACACTATTTATCCCATTATACTGTCAAACAGTAGTGGAGGCGTGACTTGTCTTTTTAAGAAGACGCAGCACAGGTGTCAAAATTTACACCTAAGTGCTGGGCGCAGATTCCTGAGCATTGTTATTTGCAGTACAGTAGTCTGCGCTCTTGTGTAATCCCTTGGCAATACCCTGTTAGCGCAGCCCGTCTTATGACCTCATTTCATGTTGGCCGGTGCGGTTAACGATGGCCATAAATCCCAGATCCACAGTGCCTTTTCATAAAATCACACGTCGTGGCTGGGATTCGTGGCCTTGTGCAGTAAATATGTTCGCCGCTCACACATGTCCTTAACCTGCTTCAGACTGGGCGGCCTCAGCTGATCCCTTATCGCCGGCCATGAGGCCGCACAGTCTGAAGAAGGCGGAAGGAGGGGAGTGAAGACAGGCGAAGATATGCACTGCTCGTGCCCATCAATCACACCCTCGCAGTCAAAATATATGAGACATTGAGGGGCGTTGTGTCGGGCAGGGCGGACGCACAGGCACAGCCAGCCAACCAATGATGTCAGAAGACGGGCAGCGCTAACAATGGGGGTGCTGCGTGTCATTAAAAAGGAAAGTCACACCTCAGGGACATTGTGATGGTCTCTAATGAGACACATTTTGTACGTGTTGAGTTCCACGTGGGCAAGGAGAATAAGTCAGCCACCTTGTACAAATGCAGCAGTACTGCTGTACAAGGTGGCTATTATACATAGAAACACCTGGAGGTGGGGGGCAGGCTCCCTTCAATTTCAGTTCATGTGCCTGCGTGGTGTTTGCAGGACACGTTGCCGGCTACACAGCAGGGGAACAGCTGGCGGTGCTGAACCCCACTAACACATTGGCTGGTGTTTTTCTCTGTGCAGCTAGCACTTCCGGGCAAAAACTAGCGGTGTTTGAGCCCAGGGTCAGCAGGAGGAGGAGAGGAGCAAAGTGTAGGCCGAAGCCTGCACTGGTGGCAGCTTTAGGTCTGTTGTGCCAGCGTGGCTTGTGCTGGACACAATGCCGGCTACACAGCAGGGGAACAGCTGGCGGTGCTGAACCCCACTAACACATTGGCTGGTGTTTTTCTCTGTGCAGCTAGCACTTCCGGGCAAAAACTAGCGGTGTTTGAGCCCAGGGGCAGCAGGAGGAGGAGAGGAGCAGAGTGTAGGCCGAGGCCTGCACTGGTGGCAGCTTTTGGTCTGTTGTGCCAGCGTGGCTTGTGCTGGACACAATGTCGGCTACACAACAGGGGAACAGCTGGCGGTGCTGAACCCCACTAACACATTGGCTGGTGTTTTTCTCTGTGCAGCTCGCATTTCCGGCCAAAAACTAGCCGTGTTAGAGCCCAGGGTCAGCAGGAGGAGGAGAGGAGCAGAGTGTAGGCCGAAGCCTAGTTGAACCAATTTCAAAGGTAACCTTTAACCACCCCTCAGGTGTTGCAAGGTACAAGAGCCACACCTTGTGCAGCATTAATGCTGCACAAGTAAAAGGTTGCTCTATTTATTTTGCTCCTTGCACACACTGAATAAAACACGTACACTATTTAGCCCATTATACTGTCAAACAGTAGTGGAGGCGTGACTTGTCTTTTTAAGGAGACGCAGCACAGGTGTTCAAAATAACACCTTGGTGCATGGGCGCAGCTTCCTGAGCGTTGTTATTTGCTGTACAGGAGTCTGCGCTCTTGTTATCCCTTGGCCATGCGCTGTGAGCGCTGCCTGTCTTCTGACCTCATTTCATGTTGGCCGGTGCGGTTAGCGATAGCCATGAAACCCAGACCCGCAGTGTCTTTTCTTTAAGTCACACTACGGGACAGGGATTCGTGACCTTGCGCAGTAAATTTTTTCGCCTGTCACTCATGTCCTTACACCTGCATCAGACTGGGCGGCCTCAGCTGATCCCTTCTCGCATGCCGCGGCCATGAGGCCGCACAGTCTGAAGAAGGCGGAAGGAGATGAGTTAAGACAGGCGAAGATATTCACTGCTCGTGCCCATCAATCACACCCTCGCAGTCAAAATAAGTAAGACAACGAGGAGCATTGTTTCAGGCAGGGCGGACGCACAGGCACAGTCAGCCAACCAATGATGTCAGAAGACGGGAAGCGCTACCAAGGGGGGTGCTGCGTATCATTAGAAAGGAAAGTCACACCTCAGGGACAGTGGAATGGTCTCAATGAGACACATTTTGTACGTGTTGAGTTCCACGTGGGCAAGTAGAAAAAGTCAGCCACCTTGTACAAATGCAGCATTACTGCTGTACAAGGTGGCTGTTATACATAGAAACACCTGGGGGTGGGGGGTGTTGTGAGTTCTGTTTTTGGGCTCCCTCTGGTGGTTACTGATGGTACTGGGTGATTTGTGTTCTGCTGTCTCTGGTGTCCACCTGTTCTATTAGGATTTGGGAGTTTCCTATTTAACCGGGCTTTCTTGTCATTTCCCCGCCGGCTATCAAGGTTATCAGAGTGTTTTGTTACCTCAGCTTCTGGCTTCAGTAATCTTCAGGACAAGCTAAGTTTTGATTTTCTTGTTCCACGTTTTGCTTTATTTTTGTCTTGTCCAGCTTGCATATAATTGTCTCTTTGCTGCTGGTTGCTTTAGTGGGCTGTAATTGCTCCTCATGTTCCATGAGTTGGAACATGAGTTCAAGTAATTACAGAATGGTTTTTTGAAGGGTTTTTTGCTGACCGGGCAGTTTACTTTTGTATCCTCTGCTATCTAGTTTTAGCGGGCCTCATTTTGCTGAATCTGTTTTCATACTGTGTATGTGCCTTCTCTCTCATTTCACCGTCATTATATGTGGGGGGCTGTTATTTCTGTGGGGTATTTCTCTGGAGGCAAGAGAGGTCTGTGTTTCTTCTAATAGGGGAAGTTAGATCTTCGGCTGGTGCGAGACGTCTAGGATCAACGTAGGCACGTTCCCCGGCTATTGTTATTTGTGTGTTCAGGTTTAGGGTTGCGGTCAGCTCAGGTTCCATCACCCTAGAGCTCGTTGGTGCTTGTCCATTTGTGATTCCCTGCCATTGGAATCATGACAGGGGGGCAGGCTCCCTTCAATTTCAGTTCATGTGCCTGCGTGGCGTTTGCAGGTCACGTTGCCGCCTACACAGCAGGGGAACAGCTGGCGGTGCCGAACCCCACTAACACATTGGCTGGTGTTCTTCTCTGTGCAGCTAGCATGTCCGGGCAAAAACTGGCGGTGTTTGAGCCCAGGGTCAGCAGGAGGAGGAGAGGAGCAGAGTGTAGGCCGAGGCCTGCACTGGTGGCAGCTTTTGGTCTGTTGTGCCAGCGTGGCTTGTGCTGGACAAGATGCCGGCTACACAGCAGGGGAACAGCTGGCGGTGCTGAACCCCACTAACAAGGCCTGGATGTCTTCCTGGAGCAGAACAATATTGTATCAACACATTTGCGGGTGTTTTTCTCTGTGCAGCTAGCACTTCCAGGCTACAACTGGCGGTGTTATAGCCCAGGGTCAGCAGGAGGAGGAGAGGAGCAGAGTGTAGGCCGAAGCCTAGTTGAACCAATTTCAAAGGTAACCTTTAACCCACCCTCAGGTGTTGCAAGGTACAAGAGCCACACCTTGTGCAGCATTAATGCTGCACAAGTAAAAGGTTGCTCTATTAATTTTGCTCCTTGCACACGATGAATAAAACACGTACACTATTTAGCCCATTATACTGTCAAACAGTACTGGAGGCGCCGCGTGACTTTTCTTTTTAAAGAAAAGCAGCACAGGTGTCCAAAATAACACCTTGGTGCATGGGCGCAGCTTCCTGAGCGTTGTTATTTGCTGTACAGGAGTCTGCGCTCTTGTTATCCCTTGGCCATGCGCTGTGAGCGCTTCCTGTCTTCTGACCTCATTTCATGTCGGCCGTTGCGGTTAGCGATGGACATGAATCCCAGACCCACAGTGTGTATTCAAAAAAATCACACTGTGTGGCTGGGATTCGTGGCCTTGTGCAGTAAATATGTTTGCCGCTCACACATGTCCTTACACCTGTCATGATCTGTACTTTTTTCCGTCCTGTATTTTGTATAATATGTCATGATGTGATGCGACTTCTCTTTCGTTGTATTTACTGTACATTTTGCAATGTCATGGGGTGTATGTAACTAACCTGTCTCCTTCCCCCAATACTTGCAGCCCTGAGCTATAATGTAATTAAGCTTTGTCCACACCACTAGGGAAAGAATAGCCATTCTTCCTCACAGCAGGTGGCTAGTCAAATGTAAATACTGCCTAGACTGCCTGGAGCCCACCAGTCTAGAATCTTCTGGTGGACCCAACCATTGAATAGAAGGTGTAACCCCTACCCCTTCATGGGCGGATCCCAGGAGCTCAGACAATCCATTCTTATTTTGAGATCAGATGTGAGTTGATCCTTGAAGGAGAAGGAGTGGGGATTCTTAGCTGAGGCAAGACCCCATGTCCATCTGGGACTGTGGAAGCGAACGGGGCGAGACTTGAGCTGAGGACATATCTCGTCGTTTGTGAGATTGTTTTGGGATCTATTGGACTCGTGTGGACTATTGCTTTGTTACCTGGCACAAGGATTATCGGGAGGTGCCCCCGAACCTGTTCCATTGGACTAATTGTGGACTCTTTAGATCTACCTGCATGTGTTATTCCAGCGTTCTTGATAATAAATCTGTTGAATCATCCCTCGGCCTGTTGTCCCTTCTTGCTCTGCCGTACACCCCGTCACAAACTGGTGGCACGCAGTGGGACCAGAGCAGAAGGAATGGAGGACAATGGCCCAACATCGGGAACCAACACCGCAGAGTACAAGAACTGGACTTTGGGGAGCCTACAATCAAAGGCCCGTGAAGTAGGAGTCCGTTTTAAGGGACTCTCCAAGGAGCAGCTTATTGAGGCTTTGGAAGGAGTTCGCCTGCAAGATGACGCTGAGGAAGGACCCTCACAGCAAATGGAGGAAAGACTGCAGCCGGAGGTAAATACCCAAAAAAGTCAGTGGGTTGTGTGGTACGAGGAGGAGTTGGCATTGCTGGGAGAAGAGGCCACCATGGACGATAAGAGGGAGGCCATTCACAGAGCTCAGGAGAGGGAGGCCATTCACAGAGCCGAGGAGAGGGAGGCCATTCACAGAGCCGAGGAGAGGGAGAAGGAAGCCATTCACAGAGCCGAGGAGAGGGAGAGGGAGGCCATTCACAGAGCCGAGGACAGAGCTCAGGAGATGGCATTGCTGGAGAGGCAGATCGCTTTGGAAGCAGCTAGAAGCTCCAGACAGACTGTAACCCCAGCACCCACCATGAGGGAACTCCCCAGAGTGTCCCGCAAAGACTTCAAGCCCTTTAATGAGGCTGCAGGCGACATTGAGGGCTTCTTCCAGGACTTTGAGCATCAGTGTCGATTAATGGAAGTCCCGGAAAGGGACCGAGTCCGACATCTGGTAGGGCTCTTAGAGGGTAACATAGTAACATAGTTAGTAAGGCCGAAAAAAGACATTTGTCCATCCAGTTCAGCCTATATTCCATCATAATAAATACCCAGATCTACGTCCTTCTACAGAACCTAATAATTGTATGATACAATATTGTTCTGCTCCAGGAAGACATCCAGGCCTCTCTTGAACCCCTATAGAGCTATGGACCCTCAGGGAAACTGTGAGTATGCAGAGATTAAACGGACTATTCTAGAACATTATGCTGTTACCCCAGACACTTACAGGACTCAGTTCCGTACTTTAGCCTGTGATGAGGAAGTGTCTTTCAAGATGTATGCCCACAGACTCAAACAAATATGTCATCGCTGGCTGGAGGCAGAGGGGGCCTTAACCTGGGAGACCTTCCTCCAGATTATCCTAAAAGAGCAGTTTTACTTCAAGTGCTCTGCTGAGATCCGGGAATGGGTGCGTGAAAGGAGACCAGCCACTGTGGAGGAAGCTGCAGCTCTAGCTGATGAGGCTCTCACCATCAAGCCTCAGTGGAGGATTCTGTTGGAGGATGGAGAGAGGCCTACCAGCTCCACAACACCGGTGGCCCCCAGTTCTTCTGTCCCCATTGTTCCCCGTTCCTCTAAGCCACCACCTCATGCTGATACCCGTGCCAAAGTGCCTCCAGTTGCTTCTACTGCGTTTTCTGGAATATGACGAGGAGAGGAAGTAGCAGAGCGCAGGTGTTATGGCTGTGGGCATCTGGGGCATCTGCAGGCCTCATGCCCAGCCAGCTCATGGAGAAGTCGTCCTCAAACCCCTACAGCACCTTCAGGTGGGAGCCGGCCTCCAGGTTCCCTTACCCCTCGCCCAAGAGGACGCCTTGGATGGAGTGAGAGCCAGCAGAGATGCTATCGATGTGGACAGCCGGGGCATCTGCAAGCCTCCTGCCCAGCTGTTCAAATGAGGATTAATCCTGTACCCAGTCGTATTATTAATTATGTACACCCAAGTGCCATGGAGAACGACGTGTCACCACTACGTGAGGACTGGCCTAGTGCCTCACCCACCCATGTTGCACCACTAGGAGTTTATGGTGTGCGACCCGCAGCTATGACGACTTCTGCTCATCGAGGTGTTAAGTCCTTCTCAGTCCCTGGCTTACTAGAGGTAGGGATCCTAAGTAAATGACACGCAAACAAGGTATTGTGTGATCATATACAGGGGAAGCCCAGGAGCACATCTCTCTCTCTGGGCTTTGCCCTTCCTTTATATAGAAAAGAATTATTCTTTTACAGACATGCGCACAAGCGCTCATATTTCACTATCTCTTACATAAACAATCTATACCAGTCTTTATCAGTAGAAAGTTACATCATCTGGAAGGTGAATGAAAGGCTGCTATTGAAAGAAGGAATGCACACATGATTACTTCCATAAAAGGAAATGTCAAGTCAGCAGAAATGTATCTTGTTGTAAGCGAGATTTCTCAGGAAGAAGACAAGATGGATTGCTTTAGTTCAGTCTGATCTCCACAATTCCCCCCTTTGACATTTTCTTTTATTTATTTTATTACCACAGGGCCAAAGACAAAGCCTTTATTTGGTATTACACATGTACATGCTTGTATTCAATAAGAGAATCAAATCTAGTATTAATTCTTCCGTTTAACTCTCGCAACCTTTTCTTTGTTTTGCAATAAGTACAGATATTACAAAGGGATAGCAAAATAAGCGCAATAATCAGTATTAGCAAAGGATAACATAAGAGAAGAAGGAAAAAAAACTTTATACTCTTGCATCTATTACACAAAGTTTATCTGTGCATACTGAGATACTCTTGAGCACAATCTGGAATAGTACGTATATGACTACAATAATCATAACTATATGTATTATGCTCTGCATAATCCCAGCAACCCACCCACCGATTCCTCTGAACCAGTTGGCTGGGTTAAGAAAAGAAAAGGTATCTGACCACCAGCTATCCTTATTCTGGTCATTGTCTTTGTCATACTGATCTCTGAGTCGTTGTACGTCCTTTAATTTAAATGTCATACTCATAGTACTATTCGGGTCTATATAATGACAGCAGGTGGGTCCGATGATTTGACACATACCCCCTTGTGAGGCAGTTAGGTAATCCAATACCAGGGTATGTTGGTTAGTGACTATTATAAGCTGATTCTGTACAGCTATACTAGTGTTTAGTATATCCAATATATCCCAGATCTGATCATCTAGATAATCCGTGGCTCTAACTAATTTATCCCACATCTGTGTTAACATAGGATAAATAAAAATGGTACTAGCAATTTTGTTAGGAATTCCCATTTGTACTATATGTGGCCTCCCCGAGGGACGTGGTGAGTTATCTGCAGCTCTTTTATACAGTGTGTGCTTGGGCACGGCTTGCATATTCACTTGTTTATTTGAAATTATGAATGTAGCCGGGGTTAGACGTCCTAATGTACAAGTACCCTTTATACCTACGGGAAGCCATTTATATGCTCCTTCTCCGCATATCCAAAATGTACCCTCAGGCAGATCCCACAAAGCTGAGTGCTGCAATACCAATCTGTGAGCCAAGTCCACAAATCTAGATACATTCTGAAGCATACACCAAGAGGGTTTTTGTCCCAAGGGGCTACAGTACCCGGCTGCGGGATTCCCACATACAGGCATTCCTTTGATATACTCATCGGATTTATTACAAACCAGGTTCCCCAGCTTACTTGTACAACTGTTTGCATCACCTTGGGGGAACAATTTAGAATGTTTCCATTTTCTATTATGTATGTATCTTTCCAATACTACAGGTTTGAAAGCATCAGAGGGGGGGACGGTTGTACTGAAACTAAGCTGTAGATTTTCTGTGGGGACCTGTCCTAAATTAGTTAATCCAGTCTTATTTCTAGGTACCCATTTTCCTCCCCTAAATGCTAAATATTGTAGATGTGTGTTACTCCCTGAGAGATTACCCTGCCACCAAGGAAATTCTACCCATCCCACAATTGGTATGGCGATTGTAGTATTCCACAGCCTAGCATTACCAATTTGGTTGTTGGCCAGGTTGTCTGAACAATTAGGCCAAGCGAATATTTCTTCTGCTAATACGGGAACTGCTAGAAAAGGTATACTTGTGGCTGATACCGGCGAATGGGTACAGATCCAACAATCTGTCAGGGTTTGTGTATTGTTTAACAAGTCATGCACTAATTTTCTATGATGTTGTACGAATCTATTGTTCAAAGGGGCTAGAGAATTCAGTCTATCCCACGCCTCCGTTGAGGTTATCATTATTAACATCAATATCATGAGTTTATACTGCTTTTCTTGCAATGGCTTGCATGTATCCATGATGCCTTTCCTTCAAGCTTGACTGATGTAGGTGTTGTCAACAGGACTTGGAAGGGTCCGTCAAACCTTGGTTCTAGAGCCTTTCTGGTGTGTCTTTTTACATAGACTTGATCACCTGGTTCCAACTTGTGACTTCCTTCTGTGTTGTCAGGATCTGGAAGGGAAGCAAAAACTTGTGCATGCACCTTAGTTAATTGTTTCTGAAGATTTTGCACATAAGAAGTCAATGACTCAATATTTAACACAAGTTGCTGTGGAAAATAACATCCTAAATTGGCAGTCCTGCCAAACAAAATTTCATATGGAGACAGTTTAGTCTTACCCCTTGGGGTATTGCGTATTGAGTAAAGGGCCAGTGGAAGGCATTCTGTCCAAGGCTTTCCTGTTTCAGCCATGGCTTTCTGTATTTTTAATTTTAAAGTTCCATTCATGCGTTCCACCTTACCAGAACTTTGAGGATGGTACGGAGTGTGTAACTGACTTTCAACACCCAACATTTTCAGTACATTTTGAAATATTTCTCCAGTGAAATGAGTACCCCTATCTGACTCGATCACTTCAGGGAGACCGTAACGGGGTATCAGTTCGGCAACTAGCTTTACAGCAGTGTTTTTAGCTGAAGCCTTCCGAACTGGATAGGCCTCTGGCCACCCCGAGAACATGTCCACACATACCAACACATACTCATACCCATTACTTTTTGGCAGCTGGATAAAGTCTATTTGTAATCGCTGAAACGGGTAGAGAGGTCGGACGTGGTGCTTCATAGGGGTCTTTGCTGTCTGTCCGGGATTATGTGTCAGGCATATAACGCATGCAGCACAATAGTCTCTTGCATAGTTGCCAAAACCTGGAGCCAACCAGACTTGCTTTGCCAGTAGTGTCATTGCATTTGCAGACACATGAGTAGGGTGGTGCAGTCCACCAACTACAATCGGATACCAGGCTCTAGGTAGACATATTAGTCCATTTTTCTTCCAAATTCCCGCTTGTTCTTCTGCCCCTTCCTTTTTCCACCTGTCCCTCTCCTCTTCTCCTGCATCTTCCTGTGCTTGTCTCAGTCTATCTTCAGTATTTTCTGTGGGGTTTACAGTATGAACCTGTTGTAAGGGTTTGACAGCTGCTGCTTTGGCTGCTTTATCAGCCCTATCATTTCCTCTAGATTCCCTAGTGTCGAGTCTCACATGTGCAGCTACCTTGATTACTGCTACTTCTTTTGTTTCTTGTGCAGCCTCTAAGATCTGTTTGATCAGAGAAGCATGTTTTACAGGTTGTCCTGACGCTGTCATGTAACCTCTAGCTCTCCAGATTACTCCAAAATCAAACACAATACCATGTGCATACCTAGAATCAGTGTATATATTAGCTGTCTGGTTCTCAGCTATTTTAAGAGCTTCAATCAATGCTGTTAGTTCTGCTTCTTGTGCAGACTGTTTCGGTGGAAGTGGTTCTGCTTTGAGAGTTTCAGATTCTGACACAACTGCATACCCTGTATGGAAGTTACCTGTGTCATCTGCAAACCTACTACCATCTATAAACAGCTCTAAATCTGGATTTTGAAGTGGTGTTTCGGATACATTGGGTAAGCCTACCGTTTCTTGTAAAATGAGCTCTGTACAATCATGTGTGTCTGTAGGGAAAAAATTTGCGTGTGGATCAGTGTCCTTATTCCCCCCTTCAGACTCGAGAGGTAGCAGTGTAGCTATATTGAGAGTCTGAAGCCTAGCAAATGTGATAGTAGAGGGGAGCAACAAAGAACACTGTAGCCGCAAATGTCTGGCCATGGAAATGTGTTTTGGTTGGACCTGGTTTAATATCCCATAAACATCATGTGTAGTTTGAACTGTGAGTGGATACTCTAGGACAATTTCTGATGCTTTGTCCAACAATAGTGAGACAGCAACAACTACACGTACACAGGTTGGCGCTGCTCTAGCTACGGGATCTAACCTTGCTGAAAGATATGCAATTGGTCTTTGTTTCCCTGCATGCTTCTGGGTAAGAACTCCTGTAGCATGGGAATCAACTTCTGCAGCCATAAGCTGAAACGGTTTGGTGTAGTCTGGTAGCCCTAACGCTGGAGCTGAAACAAGGGCATCTTTTAATTGTTGGAACGAAATCTGACCTTCTTTTGTCAACAAATAAGGTTCACTTTTTACACAGTCATACAGTGGTTGCATTAGTTGACTGGCATGTATAATCCATTGTCTACAATGAGACACTATTCCTAAAAATGCTCGTAGCTGTTTATGATTTCTAGGCTCATTCATCTGTCTTATTGCTTCAGTTCTTTGTGGTGTAAGATGCTTTTTACCTTGAGAAATGCAATGACCTAGAAAGACCACTTTGGTCTGACAAACTTGTAGCTTTTGTCTATTCACTTTACACCCTTCTTTTTCTAAAAAACATAGTAAACTCACGGTGGACCTTTCTGCAGTTTCTAGATCTGGTCAGCAAAGTAGTAGGTCATCCACATACTGCAAAATTACTACCTGTGGTTCGGGTTCAAACCTCTGGAGGACTGTTTGTAGGGCATTTGAATAAAGAGTAGGGGAGTGTATCATTCCCTGTGGAAGGCGTGTCCACGCCAACTGTTTGCCCTTAAATGTAAATGCAAACAAATGCCAACTATCTTGGTGTAAAGGAACCGAGAAAAATGCATTTGAAAGATCTATTACAGTAAATACTTGAGAACTGGCTGGTATCTGTGATAGTAACGTATGAGGATTGGGTACAACTGGGGTGATTGGATCTAGAACTTTGTTTATTTCTCTTAAATCATGTACCATACGATATTTGGGCATAGAACTCTTATCAAGAGTTCTCTTTTTGACTGGATACAGAGGAGTGTTAGCAGGTGATTGTATCTCTACCAAAACTCCTTTCTCTCTATATCCCTCTATCTGTTTTGTAATCGCTAGTTCCTGCTGGGCACTCACAGGGTATTGTCTGAGCTGTGGGAGAACAGTTCCTGGTTGCACAGATAGTTTTACAGGAGAGATATGCAATAGTCCCACATCGGTGTCACCCTGTGCCCACAGTGTTTCTGGGACCATTGAGAGGTCTAGATCTGTGGTGTACTCTTGTTCTTCAGCATAATCCTCAAAAGCCTGAATTCTAACATATTGTTCTAATGTTTCTGCATCATCAGGGATAGTCAGTATAACTGTGCCATCTTCCCTAAAATTGATGTTAGCTTCTAATTTCTTTAGGACATCAGTTCCTAACAAACATGTTGGGGCACCTCTGGCATACAAAAATCTAGATGCAAAACATTTAGGTCCTAATGAGACCTCTAGGGGCACAGTATATGGCAGTGTTCGAATTACCCCATCATAACCCTCAGCAAAAGTTGTTTGTTCTGAAATATCTTCCGGATTCGGAAGAAAATCTTGATTCAAAATTGAGGAAGTTGCACCTGTATCTATCAAAAATGGAATCTCTCTCCCCCCCACATTCACCTGTATCATAGGTCTTCTAGCTGGTAGGGAAGTTTGTAACACATCGAGTCAATCTGAATCTGGTATGGGACCATCTATGATGGTAGATTTCTGCTGGTTGTCCGTTTGGGGAGGGTTATTTCTGGGAACAAATTTGCCTGACTTTATATCTGCCAACTTCTTCCTGCACTCTCTTTGGAAATGACCTGGCTTTTTATAGTAGTGGCAAGGAAAGTTGTGTCTCACTCTTCCTCCTGTATTAGCTTGTGCTATTCTAACAGGCTTACGATTCTCTCTCATATCCATGACTATTCCTAAACATCGTTGTTTCACAATATTTGGTTGTTCAATTGTTCTCCAATCTGGAGTAGAGGATTTAAATTTTTCTCTGATTTTCGGATCTAGCCCCTCTATTAATTGTTTTGTAAAAAGTCTCCTTACTGAAGCATCAGTCAAATCCAATCCTTCATCCCTAAAGCTATTTTTTAATTCTTGACTATATTCTTCAATACTTTGCCCAAATTTCTGCATAATCACACCCGTAGATCCCCTTTCCCTCTGTTTTTCTCTCATGAAAATTATTAATGCCTCTGTGAACTGGGTACCTGATGCTTCTGTCTGTAAGGCACCCCCTTCTGCCACTGGTCTATTGGGCTGTAGGTGTGTCAATAATTCCTGAAAAAGTCCGGGGGACATTTTCATTCTACATATTTCTTCCCCGTCCGCCCAGACCCCAGCATGAGTCTGCATGATTTGTTGTATGTATTGTGCAAATCGGATGGGATATTGAGTGGGATCAGGCGCATTATGCAGGAGGGACATACCTTCAGCAGGGGACCAAGGAAAATACTGTCGGGTCTGGTGATATCTAGTTCCCATTACCCCGTCAGCACCAGGTTCCCTAAAGGGTCTTGGTACTACCCTAACAGGGGCAAGTACAGCGCCATGTCTAGGTGTACCACAGACTAGGCAATCATTTCTCCAATCTGGATTTTGTTGTCCACAGTGTGAACATACCCATCCTCCTACCCCACCAAGATTGGGATACAAGGCTGGAAATTGTTTTCCTCCTTCTGCTCCTCCAGATGGTACAAATGATTGGGCTTTTGGATCTAGGTAAGGTGGTGGGATTATGTCACAACTTTTTCCCTTCCCCATAATCCATTTGGAAGTGTCTGGATCATACTTCCAATTCTCCTCTTTAGCTGTTTTTGAGACCTCTATCATACAGTGTATGATTTCTTCCCACCCATTGTCTTTGATAATTCCACCTCGTTCTTTACTCAGTTTTTCCCATTCTGTACTGAACATAAGTGCTTCTGAAATTCCCAATTTTTCTCTTACCCTTCTAATCTGACTTCTGACTGTCTTCCCACATCTTTCCTGTATGATATCTGCTGCTTCCACTTGTCCTAAGACGGTTTTTGTCTGTTTATTTCCCATTTTTCTTTTTTTTTTTTCTTTCAATATTAGCTATTTCTACCCCAGGTGACGTTTGGACAATCACTTATCCTAGGTGATGTCTCGTTGCCTTCTCTCCTAGGGAGCTAAAATATTGAAGGGCTGATCTGCTCCATTCTTTCTAATGTGCAGAATGTACTTAAGTGCTATTATGAACGCAAACAGACCCAGCAACACCATACAGATCACAAAACTTTCTGTGTCAGTTAGCATACTTGTCCCAGGCTCATGGACCCGCGTCCTGGGCTCATTCTATCAAACCTTATCCAGAAATGAAGGAGGTTAAGCACTTAAATGAGAGTCAAGCATGGGCGGAGGTCTCCCCGAAAGGACGCAACCACATGACCCAGTTAGGCTGACTTCCGTGTATAAGGCTTATACCCCAACTATTTTGGCTTATTTTTCTACGCACTTTTGCTCTTCTTTCACAACATACCACAACCTTCACACTTGTTCACACACTGCCAGGGACAGGACTCATAAATCTATACAATATAGTAACCCGAGTTTTATAGGTATCTACTCACTACTAGACTAACCCAGCGTGACACGGCTCATAGAGATCTTTCGGATAATACAAGGCAGATAAAAGAGAACTAATAATGTCTCTTACCTGGCCAGGTTTTTCAGTTCATTTGCCGTCCATTATCCCAGATCTCCGTTGTCCGTATCTGCAGGTGAATCTCGAGCAAATACTCTCATCTCGGGTCCCTGTTCGGTGCGCCAAAGAAATGTTAAGTCCTTCTCAGTCCCTGGCTTACTAGAGGTAGGGATCCTAAGTAAATGACACGCAAACAAGGTATTGTGTGATCATATACAGGGGAAGCCCAGGAGCACATCTCTCTCTCTGGGCTTTGCCCTTCCTTTATATAGAAAAGAATTATTCTTTTACAGACATGCGCACAAGCGCTCATATTTCACTATCTCTTACATAAACAATCTATACCAGTCTTTATCAGTAGAAAGTTACATCATCTGGAAGGTGAATGAAAGGCTGCTATTGAAAGAAGGAATGCACACATGATTACTTCCATAAAAGGAAATGTCAAGTCAGCAGAAATGTATCTTGTTGTAAGCGAGATTTCTCAGGAAGAAGACAAGATGGATTGCTTTAGTTCAGTCTGATCTCCACAGAGGTAAGCACTTGCAGGAGGTCGTGCTGGATGGACAGAGACTTATTGGATTTTGTGACTCAGGGGCTTTCCTCACACTGGCTGATCCCCGAGTGGTTCGGCCTGAGGCAATCCATCGAGGACCTGGGATTGTCATTGAACTGGCTGGTGGACAATGGAGGACTATTCCCACAGCCACTGTGGATCTGAACTTTGGTTTTGGGGTCAGGCGATGTGTGGTTGGGGTGATGGGTGGTCTGCCTGCAGATGTTCTCCTGGGCAATGATGTGGGAGAGCTACGATGCCAATTTGTGGCTGCATGAAGCCACATGTAAGTTACGCTCTGCCTTTGTGTACTTAACCAGCGACCTGTAGAGGTCCCTGGTACGTACACAAATTGGGAGGGGAAGGGATTGTCATGATCTGTACTTTTTTCCCTGTCCTGTATTTTGTATAATATGTCATGATGTGATGCGACTTCTCTTTCGTTGTATTTACTGTACATTTTGCAATGTCATGGGGTGTATGTAACTAACCTGTCTCCTTCCCCCAATACTTGCAGCCCTGAGCTATAATGTAATTAAGCTTTGTCCACACCACTAGGGAAAGAATAGCCATTCTTCCTCGCAGCAGGTGGCTAGTCAAATGTAAATACTGCCTAGACTGCCTGGAGCCCACCAGTCTAGAATCTTCTGGTGGACCCAACCATTGAATAGAAGGTGTAACCCCTACCCCTTCATGGGCAGATCCCAGGAGCTCAGACAATCCATTCTTATTTTGAGATCAGATGTGAGTTGATCCTTGAAGGAGAAGGAGTGGGGATTCTTAGCTGAGGCAAGACCCCATGTCCATCTGGGACTGTGGAAGCGAACGGGGCGAGACTTGAGCTGAGGACATATCTCGTCGTTTGTGAGATTGTTTTGGGATCTATTGGACTCGTGTGGACTATTGCTTTGTTACCTGGCACAAGGATTATCGGGAGGTGCCCCCGAACCTGTTCCATTGGACTAATTGTGGACTCTTTAGATCTACCTGCATGTGTTATTCCAGCGTTCTTGATAATAAATCTGTTGAATCATCCCTCGGCCTGTTGTCCCTTCTTGCTCTGCCGTACACCCCGTCACAACACCTGATTCAGACTGGGCGGCCTCATCTGATCCCTTATCGCATGCCGCGGCCATGAGGCCACCCAGTCTGAAGAAGGTGGAAGGAGATGAGTGAACACAGGCAAACATATGCACTGCACATGCCCATCAATCACACCCTCGCTGTCCAAAAAAATAAGACACAGAGGAGCGTTGTTTCGAGCAGGGCAGACGCACAGGCGCAGCCAGCTAACCAATGATGTCAAAAGACGGGCAGCGTTACCAAGGGTGGTGCTGCGTATCATTAGAAAGGAAAGTCACACCTCAGGGACAGTGGAATGGTCTCAATGAGACACATTTTTTACGTGTTTTATTCAACGTAAGCAAGGAGAAAAAGTCAGCCACCTTGTACAAATGCAGCAGTACTGCTGTACAAGGTGGCTTTTATACATAGAAACACCTGGGGGTGGGGGGCAGGCTCCCTTCAATTTCAGTTCATGTGCCTGCGTGGCGTTTGCAGGACACGTTGCCGGCTACACAGCAGGGGAACAGCTGGCGGTGCTGAACCCCACTAACACATTGGCTGGTGTTTTTCTCTGTGCAGCTAGCACTTCCGGGCAAAAACTAGCGGTGTTTGAGCCCAGGGGCAGCAGGAGGAGGAGTGGAGCAGAGTGTAGGCCGAGGCCTGCACTGGTGGCAGCTTTTGGTCGGTTGTGCCACCGTGGCTTGTGCTGGACACGATGCCGGCTACACAGCAGGTGAACAGGTGGCGGTGCTGAACCCCACTAACACATTGGCGGGTGTTTTTCTCTGTGCAGCTAGCACTTCCGGGCAAAAACTAGTGGTGTTTCAGCCCAGGGGCAGCAGGATGAGGAGAGGAGCAGAGTGTAGGCCGAGGCCTCCACTGGTGGCAGCTTTTGGTCGGTTGTGCCAGCGTGGCTTGTGCTGGACACGATGCCGGCTACACAGCAGGGGAACAGCTGGCGGTGCTGAACCCCACTAACACATTGGCTGGTGTTTTTCTCTGTGCAGCTCGCATTTCTGGGCAAAAACTAGCGGTGTTAGAGCCCAGGGTCAGCAGGAGGAGGAGAGGAGCAGAGTGTAGGCCGAAGCCTAGTTGAACCAATTTCAAAAGTTACCTTTAACCCCCCCTCAGGTGTTGCAAGGTACAAGAGCCACACCTTGTGCAGCATTAATGCTGCACAAGTCAAACGTTGCTCTATTAATTTTGCTCCTTGCACACGCTGAATAAAACACGTACATTATTTAGCCCATTATACTGTCAAACAGTAGTGGAGGCGTGACTTGTCTTTTTAAGGAGACGCAGCACAGGTGTCAAAATATACACCTAGGTGCTGGGCGCAGATTCCTGAGCGTTGTTATTTGCTGTACAGGAGTCTGCGCTATTGTGATCCCTTGGCCATGCGCTGTGAGCGCTGCCTGTCTTCTCACCTCATTTCATGTTGGCCGGTGCGGTTAGCAATGGACATGAATCCCAGGCCCGCAGTGTGTTTTCAAAAAATCACACTGCGTGGCTGGGATTCGTGGCCTTGTGCAGTAAATATGTTTGCCGCTCACACATGTCCTTACACCTGCTTCAGACTGGGCGGCCTGAGCTGATCCCTTATCGCCTACCACGGCCATGAGGCCGCACAGTCTGAAGAAGGCGGAAGGAGATGAGTTAAGACAGGCGAACATATGCACTGCACATGCCCATCAATCACACCCTCGCAGCCAAAATATATGAGACAACGAGGGGGGTTGTGTCGGGCAGGGCGGACGCACAGGCACAGGCAGCCAAACAATGATGTCAGAAGACGGGCAGCGCTACCAAGGGGGGTGGTGCGTGTCATTAAAAAGGAAAGGCACACCTCAGGGACATTGTAATGGTCTGTAATGAGACACATATTTTATGTGTTAAATTCAACGTGGGCAAGGAGAAAAAATCAGCCACCTTGTACAAATGCAGCAGTACTGCTGTACTAGGTGGCTGTTATACATAGAAACACCTGGGGGGGTGGGGCCAGGTTCCCTTTAATTTCAGTTCAGGTGCCTGCATGGCGTTTGCAGGACACGTTGCCAGCTACACAGCAGGGGAACAGCTGGCGGTGCTGAACCCCACTGACACATTGACTGGTGTTTTTTCTCTGTGCAGCTAGCACGTCCGGGCAAAATCTGGCGGTGTTATAGCCCAGGGTCAGCAGGAGGAGGAGAGGAGCAAAGTGTAGGCCGAAGCCTGCACTGGTGTCAGCTTTTGGTCTGTTGTGCCAGCGTGGCTTGTGCTGGACACGATGCCGGCTACACAGCAGGGGAACAGCTGGCGGTGCTGAACCCCACTGACACAATGGTGGGTGTTTTTCTCTGTGCAGCCAGCACTTCCGGGCCCCAACTGGCTTAGTTAGAGCCCAGGGTCTGCAGGAGGAGCAGAGTGTAGGCGGAAGCCTACTTGAACCAATTTCAAAGGTAACCTTTAACCCACCCTCAGGTGTTACAATGTTGAAGAGCCACACCTTGTGCAGCATTAAAGCTCCACAAGTTAAAGGTTGCTCTTTAAGTTTTGCTCATTGCACACGCAGAATGAAAGACGTACACAATTTAGCCCATTGAACAGTAGTTCAGTTCTGTATTGGAGGCGTGACTTGTCTTTTTAAGGAGACGCAGCACAGGTGCACATAAATAACGCCTTGGTGCTGGGCGCAGCCTCCTGAGCATTGTTATTTGCTGTACAGGAGTCTGCGCTATTGTGATCCCTTGGCCACGCGCTGTGAGCGCTGCCTGTCTTCTCACCTCATTTCATGTTGGCCGGTGCGGTTAGCAATGGCCATGAATCCCAGACCCGCAGTGTGTTTTCAAAAAACCACACTGCGTGGCTGGGATTCGTGCCCTTGTGCAGTAAATATGTTTGCCGCTCACACATGTCCTTACACCTGCTTCAGACTGGGCGGCCTCAGCTGACCCCTTATCGCCTACCACGGCTATGAGGCCGCACAATCTGAAGAAGGCGGAAGGAGATGAGTTAAGACAGGCGAACATATGCACTGCACATGCCCATCAATCACACCCTCGCAGCCAAAATATATCAGACAACGAGGGGGGTTGTGTCGGGCAGGGCGGACGCACAGGCACAGGCAGCCAACCAATGATGTCAGAAGACGGGCAGCGCTACCAAGGGTGGTGCTGCGTACCATTAGAAAGGAAAGTCACACCTCAGGGACAGTGGAATGGTCTCAATGAGACACATTTTGTACGTGTTGAGTTACACGTTGGCAAGGAGAAAAAGTCAGCCACCTTGTACAAATGCAGCATTACTGCTGTACAAGGTAGCTGTTATACATAGAAACACCTTGGGGTGGGTGGCAGGGTCCCATTAATTTCAGTTCATGTGCCTGCGTGGCGTTTGCAGGTCACGTTGCTGGCTACACAGCAGGGGAACAGCTGGCGGTGCTGAACCCCACTAACACATTGGCTGGTGTTTTTCTCTGTGCAGCTAGCACTTCCGGGCAAAAACTAGCGGTGTTTGAGCCCAGGGGCAGCAGGAGGAGGAGAGCAGAGTGTAGGCCGAAGCCTGCACTGGTGGCAGCTTTTGTTCTGTTGTGCCAGTGTGGCTTGTGCTGGAGACGTTGCCAACTACACAGCAGGGGAACAGCTGGCGGTGCTGAACCCCACTGACACATCAGCTAGTGTTTTTTCTGTGTAGACAACACTTCCAGGTGGCAACTGACAGTGTTGAAACCCAGGGAATCAAAGAAGAGCAGAGTGTAGGCCGAATCCTGCAGTGGGGCAAGTTGAAAGGGAACCTTTAACCCCCCCCCCAGGCATTTGTTGCTGAAAGAGCCTTCTTGTACAGCTGTAATACTGCACATGGAAAATGGTGGCTCCTAAAATTATGCTCCTTGCAAACGCTGAAGTACACACTCATATAATGTGTCCCCTCACACCGTCAAACCGTCCCGGAAGTGGGACTTTCCTTTGTAATGTGACACAGCACAGCCGTCATTCCAACCCCCTTGGTGCCGTGCGCCACCTCCTCAACGTTGTTTGGTTCTGTCACGGAGCCCGTGCTGTAATGTTATCCCTTGGCCATGCACAGTTAACGGTGCCCGTCTTCTGACATCATTTAGGTGTCAGGCTGGCAGTGCCTGTGCGTCCAAGCTGCCCGAGATCCAACCTCGCAGTGTCATCTAATGTAATCCCACTGCGGGCCAGAGATCCATGGGCATGCGCAGTGCATATCATCGCCTCTCACTCACCTCCTTCCTGCTTCTTCAGACTGTGCGGCGTCACAGCCGTGGCATGCTATTAGGGATCAGCTGACGCCGCCTAGTCTGAAGAAGCGTGAAGAAGGGGAGTGAGAGGCTAGTATATGCACTGCGCATGGCCATGAATACCAGGCCCACTGTGGGATCACATTAGACGACACTGCGAGGTGGGATTTCGGGCAGCATGGACGCACAGGCGCAGCCAGGACGACAACAAATGATGTTAGAGGACGGGCAGCGCAAACTGTGCATGGCCAAGGGATAACATAACAGCGCAGGGTCCATGACGGAATCAAACAACGCTAAGGAGGCAGCGCACGGTGCCAAGGGGGTAGCAATGACGGCTGTGCTGCGTCACATTACAAAGGAAAATCCCACCTCCGGGACGGTTGGACGGTGTGAGGGGACACATTACATGATTGTGTAGTTCAGCGTTTGCAAGGAGCATAATTTCAAGAGCGACCTTTTCCTTGTGCAGTATTAGTGCTGCACAAGGTGGCTCTTTCAGTAACAAACGCCTAGGGGGGGGGGGACAGGTCCCCTTACATTTTAGTTGTGCCAGCGTGGCGGTCGCATGAAACGTTGCTGGATACACAGCTGGGGATCAGCTGACGTTACTGAACCCCAATAACAGAGGAGCGACTGTTGACTGTGCAGACAGCACTTCCAGGCACCAACTGGCGGTGTTAGAGCCCAGGGACAGCAGGAGGAGCAGATTGGAGGTATTGCCGCACACACAGCTGGGGATCAGCTGACGTTACTGAACCCCAATAACAGAGGAGCGACTGTTGACTGTGCAGACAGCACTTCCAGGCACCAACTGGCGGTGTTAGAGCCCAGGGACAGCAGGAGGAGCAGATTGGAGGTATTGCCGCACACACAGCTGGGGATCAGCTGACGTTACTGAACCCCAATAACAGAGGAGCGACTGTTGACTGTGCAGACAGCACTTCCAGGCACCAACTGGCGGTGTTAGAGCCCAGGGACAGCAGGAGGAGCAGATTGGAGGTATTGCCGCACACACAGCTGGGGATCAGCTGACGTTACTGAACCCCAATAACAGAGGAGCGACTGTTGACTGTGCAGACAGCACTTCCAGGCACCAACTGGCGGTGTTAGAGCCCAGGGACAGCAGGAGGAGCAGATTGGAGGTATTGCCGCACACACAGCTGGGGATCAGCTGACGTTACTGAACCCCAATAACAGAGGAGCGACTGTTGACTGTGCAGACAGCACTTCCAGGCACCAACTGGCGGTGTTAGAGCCCAGGGACAGCAGGAGGAGCAGATTGGAGGTATTGCCGCACACACAGCTCAGGATCAGCTGACGTTACTGAACCCCAATAACAGAGGAGCGACTGTTGATTGTGCAGACAGCACTTCCAGGCACCAACTGGCGGTGTTAGAGCCCAGGGACAGCAGGAGGAGCAGATTGGAGGTATTGCCGCACACACAGCTGGGGATCAGATGACGTTACTGAACCCCAATAACAGAGGAGCGACTGTTGACTGTGCAGACAGCACTTCCAGGCACCAACTGGCGGTGTTAGAGCCCAGGGACAGCAGGAGGAGCAGAGGAACAGAGTGTAGGCCGAAGCCTGATTGGAGCAAGTTGAAAGGGAACCTTTAATCCCCCCCCCAAGACGTTTGTAGCTGAAAGAGCCATCTTGTGCAGCACTAAGGATGCAAAAGGAAAAGGTTGCTCTTTTAATTATGCTCCTTGCAAACACAAAAGTAAACACTAAAAATGTGTCCCCTTATACCGTAAAACCGACCCGGAGGTGGGAATTTCTTTCGTAATGGGACGCAGCACAGCTGTCATTCCTATCCCCTTGGTGCCGTGCGCTGCCTCCTCAGCGTTGTTTTAAGCTGTCACGGAGCCTGCGCTGTTCTGTTATCTCTTGGCCATGCCCAATTAGCGCTGCCTGTCTTCTGACATAATTTGGTGTCAGGCTGTCAGTGCCTGTGCGTCCACGCTGCTCCAGATCTCACCTCGCAGTGTCGTCTATTGTAATCCCACTGCGGGCCTTGGATCCATGGACATGCACAGTGCATATCCTCGACTTTCACTCCCCTCCTTCCCTCTTCTTCAGACTGTGCGGCGTCACGGCCGTGGCATGCTATTAGGGATCAGCTGACGGCGCACAGTCTAAAGAAGGCAGAGGGAGATGGGCGAGAGCCCGAGGTGAAGATATGCACTGCGCATGCCCATGGATCCCAGGCTCGCAGTGTGATTCAATCAGAAGACACTGCGCGGCAGGTTCTAGGGCAGCGCGGGCGCACAGGCGCAGCCATCCTGACACCAAATTATGTCAGAAGACAGGCAGCGCAAACTGGCCATGGCCAAGGGATAACAGAACAGCGCAGGCTCTGTGACAGCTTAAAACAACGCTGAGGAGGCAGCGCATGGCACCAAGGGGGTAGGAATGACGGCTGTGCTGCGTCACATTATGAAGGAAAGTCCCAGCTCCGGGACGGTATAACGGTATCAGTGAACACATTTTATAAGTGTTAAGTTCTGCGTGTGCAAGGAGCTAAAATAAAAGAGCTACCTTTTCCTTGTGCAACATTACTGCTGCACAAGATGGCTCTTTCAGTAACAAACGCCGAGGGGGGGGGGGTACAGGTTCCCTTACATTTAGGTTGTTGTGCCAGCGTGGCGGTCGCAGGACACATTGCCGGCTACACAGCTGGGGATCAGCTGACGTTACTGAAACCCAATAACACTGGGTCGTATGTTTAGACTGTGCAGCCTGCACTTCTGAGCCGCAACTGGCGGTGTTGGAGCCCAGGAATAGCAGTTCAGGTGGTAGAAAGATGAACACATCAGGAGACCTGGATGACACCCAATTACTTAATCAGGCAGAGGAGTGGCAAATTCCTGCGAGATCCAGGCCTGGTTCATTTTCAGGAAAATAAGCCGGTCAACGTTATCAGAGGATAGTTGCATGCGACGGTCTGTTAGTACACCACCTGCGGCACTAAAGACACGTTCCGATAAGACACTAGCCGAAGGGCAAGCCAGCACCTCCAATGCATACTGGCTTAGCTCTGGCCATGTATCCAGCTTAGAGACCCAAAACTTGAACGGGGAAGAGCCGTCTGGGAGTACACTAAGAGGGCAAGCCATGTAGTCTGTCACCATCTGACGGAACCGTTGCCTCCTGCTGACTGGAGCCGCCGGTGATGGTGTAGACATTTGGGGCGGGCACACAAAAGTTTTCCACAGTTGTGCCATACTTGGCTTGCCTTGGGCAGAGGCACTGCTTCTGCTCCCTCTTTGTGCAGAGCCTCCTCCTCCACTGCCTCGACGCACTGAGCTGCTTTGTAAAGCACTAGCAGCACTCCTCTCAGTTGGACTGGAGAAGATGATGGAATTCACCAGTGTGTCGTGGTACTCCCGCATTTTACGCTCCCATGTCATCGCCGGGATGAGGTTTTGGACATTGTCACGGTAGCAAGGATCGAGGAGGGCGTACACCCAATAATCAGGCACATTGAGAATGTGGTCGATGCGGCGGTCGTCTCTCAGGCACTGCAACATGAACTCAACCATGTGCTGCAGACTGCCAACTGGCCAGAAACACTGTCCCCTGCTTGAGACACGATCTCTGCCCGCTCTTCATCACCCCACCCTTGCTGTACACACTGATCACTGGACAATGGTGGAACTCCCTCCTCTGGACGTAGCTCTTCCTCGTCCATTGACTCCTCCTCATCCTCCTCACAAAGGGTCCCCTGCCGACCCCTTTGTGAGGAACCACGAGGCGCTGACTGTCCAGAACCTGATGGAAAAGGTGACTCCTCATCCTCCACCTCTTCCACATAATCCCTTATCCCTTGCAGGGTTTCTTGAAGCAAGCAGATAAGGGGGACAGTCATGCTGACTAGTGCATCATCTGCACTTGCCATCCGCGTGGAATAATCAAAAGGACGCAAAACCTGGCAGACGTCCTTCATAGTGGCCCACTCTGTGGTTGTGAAGTCTGAGCGGCGCTGACTGCGACTTTTTTGTGCCTGATGCAGCTGGTACTCCATTACTGCTTGCTGCTGCTCACACAACCGCTCCAACATATGTAACGTGGAATTCCACCTGGTAGGTAGGTCACATATGATGAGATGTTCAGGAAGGCGAAACCGACGCTGCAGAGCAGCAATGCGGGATCTTGCTAAGCTGGAACGCCGCAAGTGAGCACACTCTAGGCGGGCCTTGTGCAGAAGTGCATCAAGATCCGGATAGTCCCTCAGAAAACTCTGCACAACCAAATTGAGCACATGTGCCAGACATGGGATGTGAGTGAGGTTGCCAAGGCCTAAAGCTGCCACCAGATTTCAGCCATTGTCACACACTACCATGCCTGGCTGGAGATTCGCTGGCACAAACCACACATCGCTGTCCTGCTTTAGGGCATTCCAGAGCTCCTGCGCTGTGTGGCTTCGATTCCCCAAAGAAACTAATTTCAAGACGGCCTGCTGATGTTTGGCCACGGCTGTGCTCATGTCAGTCGTAACAGGTAAACGTTCACGGGTCCATGTGGAGGTGGACTGTGAGGATCCTGCAGCGAGGAATCTGAGGAACTGGTGTAAGAGGAGAAGTCAATGCGTACAGACTGGATTCCTGCAATCCTTGGAGTGGGCAGGACACGTCCTGCGCCACTCGCACGGTCTGTACCCGGCTCAACAACATTAACCCAATGGGCAGTGACGGAAAGGTATCGCCCCTGTCCATGTTGACTGGTCCACGCATCGGTGGTGAGGTGGACCTTGCTACTGACGGCGTTCAGTAGCGCATGTTTTATTTGTCCCTCCACATGCTTGTGCAGGGCAGGGACAGCTTGCCTGCTGAAGTAAAAGCGGCTGGGCACCTGGTACTGTGGGACTGCCAATGCCATCAAGTCACGGAAGCTGTCAGTCTCCACCAGCCTGAATGAGAGCATTTCCAGGGACAGAAGTTTGGCAATGCCTGCATTCAGAGCCTGTGCTCGGGGGTTGTTTGCCGAGGATGCCCGCCTTTTCTCCCATGCCTGTACTACCGATGGCTGTAGACTAGGCTGGGAGTGTGAGGATGACTGGGAACGTGGTGCTGTGGGTGGAATTACACTAGGTCTCTGGACAACAGTGCCAGAGGTTCTTCCATGGCGATCCAAGGAGGAAGCCGAACCAGCTGTGCGTGAGCTGGAGGAAGAAGCAACACGAGCTGAAGAGGTGGTAGCTGCCGCTGTTGGTTAGCCTAGGTCTTCAGTGTGTTTTTGGTACTCCACCGCGTGCCTGGTCCGCACATGTTTCCACATATTTGTGGTATTGAGGTTGCTGACACTTTTCCCTCTTTTTACTTTCTGAATACACAGCTTGCATTTGACAAAACAAATGTCATCTGCAACTGTGTCAAAAAAGGACCAGGCACTGCAAGTCTTGGGAGCGCCCTTTTTGGCTTTTGAAAGAGACAGGCTCCTAACTGGTGCCAAAGTGGAGGCTACAGGCTCCGCAGTCTTCCCCCTCCTTCTCCCTCTTTGGCCCGTTAGGGGAATCTCTTCCTCTGAGCTGCTCCCACCACCTTCCTGTTCCTCATGCCACGATGGGTCAAGGACCTCATCATCTCCACTACCCTCTGCCACCAACTGCTCCTCCTGGGTAGTCTCGGCAGCACAGTATGCACCAGAAAGCGGCACCTGAGTTTCATCATCAGATGCGTACTGCGCTGTGGTCACCGCAGGCACTGACCCACCCGCCTCTTCAGAGTCAGAGAGACAAAGCTGTTGGGCATCACTGCACACTGCCTCTTCTTCCATTTCTCCAATACTGCTTGGCTGGCCCCCTGTTTCCAAGCCAAGAGATTCAGAGAACAAAAGTAGAGACTGCTCCTGTCCTGGGCTCTCTGACTGCCTGGCCAATTTGGCAGGTGGTGAAGAGACAGATGGCTGCTCTCCAGTGGTCTGTGCCTGAGGGGATGTGGCACTAATTGAAGTCGATGCGTTAGCTGCCATCCATCCGACAACGGCTTCAATTTGATCTTCACGCAGCAGCGGTGCACGGCGCTCTCCGACAAAGCTGCGCATGAAGGACTGTTCCCTGCTGAAACTGGGTGATGGTGAGTCACCGGTGCCCGCAGCAGGCACAGAATCACCACGTCCTCTTCCTGCTCCTCTCCCTGCTCCACGCCCACAACCCTTACTCCCTGCCCTCTTCATCTTGGTTGACAGATAAAGATAAGCAGAAAAGTACTAAGGCCTTAGGGTACCGTCACACTATACGATTTACCTACGATCACGACCAGCGATATGACCTGGCCGTGATCGTAGGTAAATCGTAGTGTGGTCGCTGGGGAGCTGTCACACAGACAGCTCTCCAGCGACCAACGATGCCGAGGTACCCGGGTAACCAGGGTAAACATCGGGTTACTAAGCGCAGGACCGCGCTTAGTAACCCGATGTTTACCCTGGTTACCAGCGTAAAAAAAAACAAGCAGCACATACTTACATTCTGGTGTCCGTCAGGTCCCTTGCCGTCTGCTTCCCGCACTCACTGACTGCCGGCCGTAAAGTGAAAGTGAAAGCACGTCACCGCTGTGCTCTGCTTTCACTTTACGGCCGGCAGTCACTGAGTGCGGGAAGCAGACGGCAAGGGACCTGACGGATACCAGAATGTAAGTATGTGCTGTTTGTTTTTTTTTAGTTTTACGCTTGTAACCAGGGTAAACATCGGGATACTAAGCGCGGTCCTGCGCTTAGTAACCCGATGTTTACCCTGGTTACAAGCGAACGCATCGCTAGATCGCATCGCTAGATCGCTAGATCGGTGTCACACACACCGATCTAGCGATGCCAGCGGGAGATCCAGCGACAAAAGAAAGTTCTAAACGATCTGCTACGACGTACGATTCTCAGCAGGATCCCTGATCGCTGCTGCGTGTCAGATACAGCGATATCGTAACGATATCGCTGGAACGTCACGAATCGTACCGTCGTAGCGATCGAAATTGCAGTGTGTGACGGTACCCTTAGTGTGCTTATTCCTGAAATGCTCCTCCTAACAGGTGTAAGAAACACTAATGTTGTAAAGTGTGGACTAGACTTTATTATTGATAAAATGTGGCCTACACAAGTGTTAAGTGGTGAACTTTACTTTTTTTTTTGTGCAGATCGGGCTACAGAGCGAGTTTAACTCACACGGAGACCGTGCAGACAGCCGTAAACGGCGCTGCAAGGCCCAAAAACCCTCCTCTAGGTTATCCTATCTAGTGTTATTCCACTATTTTGCTGGAGACGGGTGGAAAGACACTAATAGGAAATTGTTTACAAAATTTTCAACAGGCTGCACTAGTTCAAAAAAAATGAAAAGTTATTTAACGGTATGAGGCAGTGACAAACCCTGAGCTGAATACAACGGGCTGTCGCTGCACACAGACTGCAGGGCGAGCTGCGCTCACACGGAGACCGTGCAGACAGCCGTAAACGGCGCTGCAAGGCTCAAAAACCCTCCTCTAGGTTATCCTATCTAGTGTTTTTCCACTATTTAGCTGGAGACGGGTGGAACGACACTAATAGGAATTTTTTAAATAATTTTTAAACAGGCTGCAGTAGTTGAAAAAAATTAAAAGTTATTGAACGGTATGAGGCAGTGACAAACCCTGAGCTGAATACAACGGGCTGTCGCTGCACACAGACTACAGGGCGAGCTGCGCTCACACGGAGACCGTGCAGACAGCCGTAAACGGCGCTGCAAGGCCCAAAAACCCTCCTCTAGGTTATCCTATCTAGTGTTTTTCCACTATTTAGCTGGAGACGGGTGGCAAGACACTAATAGGAATTTTTTAAATAATTTTTAAACAGGCTGCACTAGTTGAAAAAAATTAAAAGTTATTTTACAGTATGAGGCAGTGACAAAACCCTGAGCTGAATACAACCGGCTGTGGCTGCACACAGACTACAGGGCGAGCTGCGCTCACACGGAGACCGTGCAGACAGCCGTAAACGGGCTGCAAGGCCCAAAAACCCCCCTCTAGGTTATCCTATCTAGCGTTTTTCCACTATTTGGCTGGAGACGGGTGGAAAGACACTAATAGGAAATTTTAGAAAAAATGTGCAGCAGGCTGCACTATGAGCAAAAAAGGACAATGGATAGAACTGTGTGAGGCAATGTGAACCCCCCCTGAGCTGAATACAACCGGGTATATGGCTGCACACAGACTACAGAGTGAGCTGCACACACACACACACACTGAGACCTTGCAGAACGCTGTTAAAACAGCGCTGCAAGGCAAGAGCAAGGTGAACTGAACAGTGAACACAGCGTTTGCTAAATTAGCCTTGGAAAAGCAAAATAAAGCAATTAGCTATCTCAACTGGCCCTCAGTTAGAACACAGCGTCCTGTCCCTAACTGAAATCACAGCAGAGTGAGCGCAAAATGGCGGCAGCGTTTTTTATAGTGCAGAGTGACATCATTTCAGCAGCCAATCACAGCCTTGCCAGTACTTACATGCCCACCATGCTAAACAGGATGTGCCCACATTTCCATTCATTCCTCATTGGCTGCTGCGTTCAGTTTGAATTCTGGGAACTTCCGATTCCGGTATCCGATACGCGGGAAGTTTAGGAATTCGTTATCGGAATTCCGATACCGCAAGTATCGGCCGATACCCGATACTTGCGGTATCGGAATGCTCAACACTACTAACTAGCATTGCAGGTGTCTACAATCTTGGAATCAGTGAGTGGGCCTGTATATAGGGCTACAGATACTCACTGTGCTGTTTGGTGACATGGTATGTATCACATGGACCAGAGGAAGCAAAGGAGTTGTCTCAGGGGATTAGAAAGAAAATTATAAACAAACATGTTAAAGGTAAAAGTTATGACCATTTCCAAGCAGCTTGATGTTCCTGTGACTAGAGTTGCACATATTATTCCGATATTTAAGATCCATGGGACTGTAACCAACTTCTCTGGATGTGGCAGCAGGAGGAAAATTGATCACAAATCAAAGAGACAGATAAAATGAATGGTAACAAAAGAGCCCAGAAAAACTTCTAAACAGAATAAAGGTGAACTTCAAGCTCAAGGAACATCAGTGTCACATCGCACCATCCGTTGTTGTATGAGGCAAAGTGGACTTCATGGGAGACAACCAAGGAGGACAAATAATAGTTTGTCCGTATGGCCTGGGACCACATGCAGAGATGAATTTGGTTCAGCTTCACTCCTGTCCAGCTTCCCAGTGCTGATCAACTGTAGGTGTATACTTAGCAAGAGACCTGTCAATAATCTGGAGCTGCACTGACAAAATCTG
Organism: Ranitomeya imitator; assembly: GCF_032444005.1. Classification (NCBI taxonomy): domain Eukaryota; kingdom Metazoa; phylum Chordata; class Amphibia; order Anura; family Dendrobatidae; genus Ranitomeya; species Ranitomeya imitator. Next base: position 310,232,821 of record NC_091286.1, read on the forward strand.
GCCAACAGAAGCATCGGGCTAGAATAATCTCAGCCTATGTTCCCTAGCTGGCTCTACAATCTATATTTTCTCTAAAACACTTGAGCATTTCAGAGAAAAGTTTACCTGGCTGCAATTGTGCTGCCAGACTCTGATTCATGTTGTCTATGGCTTAGGGTCTATACATGCAGCAAAAAACATTTATTTCCTAATATATTCACACACATATATACACACATTAAGACACCACACTTTATACACTAACACTGATACACACACTGATATAAACACACAAACATAAAAAGTTTGATATAAACACACACAACAGACTGATATATATATATATATATATATATATATATATATATATATATATATATATACGGTATATACACACACTGCCATTCATACACACTCATACATACTGACTAATGGTTTGATGGATCTGATATCTACTGTATACACACTGATATAAACACATAAAACCACTGATACCATACATAGACACACCATATTTATTATATGATAGACCTTTAATTAATCTTTGAAGGTATTTCCTTTGCTCCACACATTTCAGGAGAGTCATGGATGGGACAAGACCAAAGATAATTGAACTGTAGACATAAAAGAGAGAAGGAAAAAGTATATGCACAGCACTGCTGACAACTTCTTGCTCCTGTTGTGCTATTTTACCTCTATAGTCTGCAGTAATGTGATGATCAGCTCCCACTCTGCTCTGTGTGACACTACAGTTTCCTAACTCTGTACCCCTGCTTCAGATGATTATTACTGGAGCACTCAGTGGCTGCAGCAGAAATAACCTGTGGAGGACTGCAGTGTCTTCATGACCCCATAGCAACACTCAGTACATATACCCTCTTTATCACACCCCTGAAAGTACTGTGATGTCAAAACTTCCGACTGTCAAGAAAATGCATAACTCTAATAAATGTCCTTGCCAAGTATCAGGCTAAGACCCTCCATTGTCCCAAACATTAAGAAACCACATAACACAATAATATGAACTATAATATAAAATGTTTATTAGAAGAAAACTCTTAGCTACTTTTACACTTCCCGTGTTTTTTGCGGCCTGTTATTGTGGGCCTTTTTTACGGTCCGCATCGCCGAAATTTTCATGATCTGCTGCAATAACGGACCGCAAAAAACTTGCATATCACAGTTTTTCGGATTCCCAATACTAAGGTAAAAGTATTAGGGAAAAAAATGGTGGTCCGCAAAACCAGAAGTCACGGTGCACCGCAAAAAAGCAACCTTCTGTTGTTTTCGCGACCCCATTGATTTTCAATGGGGGCTGCATCCGTAAGCCATGAAAAAGTTTGAGCAAGCTCGATTTTTTTTCACAGCTGTAAACACGGCCCTCAAGGCCATAGGGCGCATGTTGCACTGTGAACTTATTGTGGCCCGTTTTTGCAGCCCCATAGAAATCTATTGGGGTTGCAAAGATGGGCTGCAAAATCACGGAAAGTGTAAAAGCAGCCTTAACCATACTACTCGATGAATTAGATGGATGGGCTCTCACTAATACAGCAAACTATGTGGAGACTTTTCTTTTGGCCCATTGAATTTTACTTGCATGGCTTCTTTGGGTGGGCACTAGGTAATTGGGTCTTTCTAATATAAATAGAAGTATGCATTATGCACTGGTATATAAATACACATTTAGCGCAGATAACTGATGGAAGGAGCTGATTATTATATGGTCTCATTTTGATTTAAAAATGTGGTGGATGTAGATTTATTTCTATGCTATTTATCACCTCTTTAATAAAGATGATACCTTTGCTTTATGTCTTTATTCCAATTTCAGGAAATCTCAATAACTCTCCTTTTTTCGATCTTCTTCTGAGAAAAGCTGTATTGATTTTAGTTGCTCTTGTATCAAAACACTGATTAATCCTCTAAGCTGAGAGAGAAAGCTATTGGAAACTGATCTGTGTCTGTGAACCTTGGTCTGAGAACGCTGCCTTTACCAATGTATCTACAGTGGGTAATAATTCAATCCTCAAGTGGACCACAGGATGAGGCAAAGTTCTTCTGCTCAGTATTCTAGTACACTTTCATCTTTAAATTGACAGTTAAAATCTAGTTACAATTTCCCAATTTGATCTAATCATAAGTTATAATTATGTAGCCATTGTTTAACTAAGGTATCCTGAACATACCACAAAACATTATACTGAAAACCCAGCCTCTCTACACTGCATATGTGTGTTCCATTTTATTTTCCTTATTATTATGCCCATAACATACTATTAAAAAAACTACTAGGTTATTTGAGAAATAATAATAAAAAAATGATAAACCACAGCAGTAAAAAATATTTCAGCAACTGTCTGCTCGGCACCTCATATAGATCAGTTTCACATTTTGTATACATAGCATTAACAACAGATCGTAATGCTGTGTATCCATGGTTAAAGACAATGTTAAAATAAAAATAAATTCATACTTAACTCCCAGATTAGTATCACCAGTGCCAATTATCCCATGAATTTTGGGAGTTGCAGCATCTTGTAATAGTGGAAAAGGGAGCTGTTTGCCTGTGTGTCTGAGTATCAACGCAGCAGGTGTGAGGACACGACCAGATAATGTCTGCTGTATGGAGCTTCAGTTAACACACAGTACAGACCAGAGCAATGTATTTGGGAGAATGAAAATAGTGGACTTGATTTTTTTTGCCAATCAGCACTGTGTATTTGCTACATTGCTGGGGTGAAATTCACTTTTGGTGCATCATACCTTATGACTGCCATGGAAGGGGTATATACAGGACAACTTGTGATTGCTCATAAAATACATGTTGAGGAGAGGAAACAGAGAACCTTGCTGACCGATAAGGGCTCGCTCACACTTGTGATAAAATTGGACAAATGCAATCCATTAAAAAATCAGATTGCATTCGGACCAATGCTATTCAAAGATTCAATGCTCATCTACGATTTTTGTATCAGCTCAGATTGGATTGCGATTGGAATGATAAAAAAAATTGCAGCTTGCTGTGAGTGGATGTGAATTTCGGATTACAATCACCAATACAAGTCAATTGGTGCAAAAAAAAAAATTGCACTCGGACATGCACGTGCTATCCAATTTTTAAGCACTCATCTATTAAAGATTTCATCAGCCAAGTACAGTAAAATCATAGTGACAAGTCAGAATAAAATAGATATGTACAGCTCTGGCAAAAATTAAGAGACCACTGGAAAAGGTTCAGTTTGTCTGATTTTTCTCTTTATAGGTATTTTTTGAGTAAAATGTAAATTGTTATTTTATTCTGTAAACTTCTGACAACATGTTTCCAAATTTCCAAGCAATAATTTTTGTATTATTTTTCTGACAAAGAAAAATGTTCAAAATAATAAAAACAGTGCTTTCAGACCTCAAATAATGCAAACAAAACAAGTTTATAATCATTTTGAAACAACAATACTAATGTTTTAACTCAGGAAGAGTTCAGAAATCAATATTTTGTGGAATAACCATGATTTTTAATCACAGCTTTCATGCGTCTTGGCATGCTTTCCACCAGTCTTTCACACTGCTTCTGGAGTAAAAAAAATCAGCATTTCTTCTTTGTTTCATGGTTTGTGACTATCCAACATCCTCTTGATCACATTCCAGAGGTTTTCAATAGGGTTCAGGTCTAGAGATTGGGCTTCCCATGACAGGGTTTTGATGTGGTGATCTCTTAATTTTTGCCAGTGCTGTATATATACATAGAATAGATAGATAGAAAGAAAGGTGTCAGTAACAAAAATAATTAGTACAATGCGTGTGCAGCTTACTGACCATGTATTTAATTAATAAATCAATAAAGTAAAGAAAAAATGGTGTGGGATCCCTTGAAATGTTGTTAACCAGCAGAGGGAAAGGGGACAGCTTGGGGCAGAAGTTTATAGCCTTGGAAGAGGGTAATACACATGAAGCTTCCCAGTCTATTAATATCAGCTCACAGCTATATACTTAATCTTTACTGATGATTAAAATGAGGCACCCTAAAAAATGAAATAGGGTCCCACTATAATTAACAACCAGCAAAAGCTAAGCAGACAGCTGCTGGCTGATATTAATAGGCAAGGAATGGGCAATGAATATTGGCCCCCTCCCAAACTTAAAACATCAGCTCTCAGCCACCCCAGAAAAGGTGCATCCATAAGATTAATCAATTCTGGTGCTTAGCCTCCCCCTTCCCTCTTGCCCTGCTATATTGGCAAATGAGGTACTAGTACTGGGGTTGATGTTAGCTTTGTATTGGCAGCTGACATGAAGCCCAGGCGTTAGTAATGGAGAGGCGTCTATAAGACGCCCCCATTACTAACCCCATGGGCATATTGTAAATAAAAAACACCCTGAAGAAAGTCTTTTAATTGAAATAAAGACACTGACACCTTTTTTTTAAATTAAACCAATATATATATATATATATATATATATATATATATATATATATATATATACTCACCTTGATGCCTTATCCACTGAAGCCTGTAAAATAATTAAAGTAATAAACCAACATATAACTCCCCTATCCAAAGTGAGGATAATCCTACAATGCCCATGTCCCCCGTAAAATAGTAAAAAAAAACAGCCATATTCCTCACCTCTCCGACTAGAATATAATCCATTTTTCCCGTGACGAGTCTAGCTCTGCTACATCCAGTTTCCAGGCTGAACCCTGGCAAGATGTGAGAGTTCAGGCTGACAGCCAGAAGAGATACTGAGCTGAGCATGATGTCCATGACCCCTTCATTGGTTATTAATATCAAGCCGCATCTGTCTACTTAGCCTTTGCTGGTTATTAATTATAAGGGGACCCTACATCATTTTTTTTTCGGGGGTCCCCATTTTAATAACAGTAAAGGCTAAGTATACAGCTTTGAGCTGATCTGAATAGCCTGGGAAGCTCCATGTGTATCACCCCCTTCCCAGGCTATAAACATTAGCCCTCAGCTGTCCGTTTTCCCTCTGGTGGTCAATAAAATTTTGGGGGATAGCACAATATTTTTTTCAGAAATTGATTTATTTATTACTAAAACACATGTACAGTAAGCTACACACTAAAGTACTGATTACATATCTCACTCACATATTTCTATCTATCTAACCTATATGCAATATATATATAAACACATGTACAGTAAGCTACACACTAAAGTACTGATTACATATCTCACTCACATATTTCTATCTATCTAACCTATATGCAATATATATATATATATATATATATATACAGTGGGGCAAAAAAGTATTTAGTCAGTCAGCAATAGTGCAAGTTCCACCACTTAAAAAGATGAGAGGCGTCTGTAATTTACATCATAGGTAGACCTCAACTATGGGAGACAAACTGAGAAAAAAAAATCCAGAAAATCACATTGTCTGTTTTTTTAACATTTTATTTGCATATTATGGTGGAAAATAAGTATTTGGTCAGAAACAAACAATCAAGATTTCTGGCTCTCACAGACCTGTAACTTCTTCTTTAAGAGTCTCCTCTTTCCTCCACTCATTACCTGTAGTAAAGGCACCTGTTTAAACTTGTTATCAGTATAAAAAGACACCTGTGCACACCCTCAAACAGTCTGACTCCAAACTCCACTATGCTGAAGACCAAAGAGCTGTCAAAGGACACCAGAAACGAAATTGCAGCCCTGCACCAGGCTGGGAAGACTGAAACTGCAATAGCCAACCAGCTTGGAGTGAAGAAATCAACAGTGGGAGCAATAATTAGAAAATGGAAGACATACAAGACCACTGATAATCTCCCTCGATCTGAGGCTCCATGCAAAATCCCAACCCGTGGGGTCAGAATGATCACAAGAAAGGTGAGCAAAAATCCCAGAACCACGCGGGGGGACCTAGTGAATGAACTGCAGAGAGCTGGGACCAATGTAACAAGGCCTACCATAAGTAACACACTACGCCACCATGGACTCAGATCCTGCAGTGCCAGACGTGTCCCACTGCTTAAGCCAGTACATGTCCGGGCCCGTCTGAAGTTTGCTAGAGAGCATTTGGATGATCCAGAGGAGTTTTGGGAGAATGTTCTATGGTCTGATGAAACCAAACTGGAACTGTTTGGTAGAAACACAACTTGTCGTGTTTGGAGGAAAAAGAATACTGAGTTGCATCCATCAAACACCATACCTACTGTAAAGCATGGTGGTGGAAACATCATGCTTTGGGGCTGTTTCTCTGCAAAGGGGCCAGGACGACTGATCCGGGTACATGAAAGAATGAATGGGGCCATGTATCGTGAGATTTTGAGTGCAAACCTCCTTCCATCAGCAAGGGCATTGAAGATGAAACGTGGCTTGGTCTTTCAACATGACAATGGTCCAAAGCACACCGCCAGGGCAACGAAGGAGTGGCTTCGTAAGAAGCATTTCAAGGTCCTGGAGTGACCTAGCCAGTCTCCAGATCTCAACCCTATAGAAAACCTTTGGAGGGAGTTGAAAGTCCGTGTTGCCAAGCGAAAAGCCAAAAACATCACTTCTCTAGAGGAGATCTGCATGGAGGAATGGGCCAACATACCAACAACAGTGTGTCGCAACCTTGTGAAGACTTACAGAAAACGTTTGACCTCTGTCATTGCCAACAAAGGATATATTACAAAGTATTGAGATGAAATTTTGTTTCTGACCAAATACTTATTTTCCACCATAATATGCAAATAAATTGTTAAAAAAACAGACAATGTGATTTTCTGGATTTTTTTTTCTCAGTTTGTCTCCCATAGTTGAGGTCTACCTATGATGTAAATTACAGACGCCTCTCATCTTTTTAAGTGGTGGAACTTGCACTATTGCTGACTGACTAAATACTTTTTTGCCCCACTGTATATATATATATATATATATATATATTGCATATAGGTTAGATAGATAGAAATATGTGAGTGAGATATGTAATCAGTACTTTAGTGTGTAGCTTACTGTACATGTGTTTTAGTAATAAATAAATCAATTTCTGAAAAAAATATTGTGCTATCCCCCAAAATTTTATTGACCACCAGAGGGAAAACGGACAGCTGAGGGCTAATGTTTATAGCCTGGGAAGGGGGTGATACACATGGAGCTTCCCAGGCTATTCAGATCAGCTCAAAGCTGTATACTTAGCCTTTACTGTTATTAAAATGGGGACCCCCGAAAAAAAAATGATGTAGGGTCCCCTTATAATATATAATATATAATATATATACAGTTGTGCTCAAAAGTTTACGTACACAGGCAGAATTTTTCCTTTCTTAACTATTTTTCAGAGAATATGAATGATAACACCAAAACTTTTTATCCACTCATGGTTAGTGGTTGGTTGAAGCCATTTATTGTCAAACTACTGTATTTTCTCTTTTTAAATCATAAAGAGAACCCAAAACATCCAAATGACCCAGATCAAAAGTTCACATACTCCATTTCATAATACTGCGTATTGCCCCCTCTAAAATCAATGACAGCTTGAAGTCTTTTGTGGTAGTTGTGAAAGAGGTTGTTAGGAGCTGGGAGAACGTAAATAGTGAGATGATATTTGGTGCGTATGACCACATTGTCACAAACTCATGACATGAATTGATACTAGCGCATGGCCGTGCGATCATGCAAACCTTTTATAGCTGCAGCAAGTACAGGACCTTCCCAGAAGGAACAATGGGAGGTTGCCACAGAACTTGAGCAACTTCAGGACTTTCCCAGAGGACCAATGGGATTTGCTGCAGTATCTAAGCATGTGACTCTTTATCTCAAATGAGAGCTCTCACCCTGGGCATGCTCAGAAGGGGAAAAGTAGGACTTAGTCCCAAAAGCATCTGCTCGCCGCTGCCCAGTACTAGCTACAATGGCAGCAGCTGGAAAGGCAGCAGTAACCCTTTGCACAGTGTCAGACTGAGCGAGATGCTGGGACCAATGTCTCCGCTGAGCAGGCCCCACTGCAGCAGGAGAAGAATGGGAGACCGCAGCGGAGGTGGCCCGAGATTCCCCCTGTGCAGAGGCAGGAACTCGACCCCTAACAGAGGTTCTTTATTTTCTCGGATTGTAAAGCTGCCCACTCTTCTTGGCAAAAAGCCTCCAGTTTCTGTAATTTCCTGAGCTGTCTAGCATGAAATGCATGCTGGAGATTTCCCCACAGTGGCTCAATGCTGTGGAGGTCAGGTGATTGAGATGGCCACTCCAGAACCTTCACTTTGTTCTGGTGTAGCCAAAGACAGGTCAAATCGGTCTTGTGTTTTGGATTGCTGTCATGTTGGAACATCAAAGTATGTCCCATGTGCAGCTTCAGGGCCGATGAGTGCAAATTTGCCTCCAGTGTTTGCTGAAAACGTGCTGCACTCATCTTTCCTTGAACTTTGACTAAGTTTCCTGTGCCTTTGTAGCTCACACATCCCCAAAACATCAGCGATCCATCTCCGTGTTTTACAGTAGGAATGGTGTTCCTTTCATCATAGGCCTTGTTGACCTCTCTCCAAATGTAACGTTTATAGTTGTGGCCAAAAAGTTCAATGTTGGTCTTATCACTCCAAATTACCTTGTTCCTGAAGCTTTGAGGCTAGTCTCTGTCCTAATTTGCATATTGTAAGAGAGATAATTTGTGTCTTTCTTCTGGCAACTTGACCATGCAGCCCATTTTTCTTCAATTGTCTCCTTAATGTTCATCTTGAAACAGACACTATTGCTAGTTTTCAGAGAGTCCTGTATTTGAGCTGATGTTATTTGTGGGTTTTTCTTTGCATCCCGAACAATTTTCCTGGCAGTTGTGGACAACATTTTTGTTGGTCTACCTGACCGTGGTTTTTTTTTTACAGAGCTCCTGATTTTCCATTTGTTAATCACAGTTTGAACGCTGCTGATTGGCATTATCAATTCCTCCGATATCTTTTTGTATCCCTTTCCTGTTTTATACATTTCAACTACCTTTTCCCATTGATCCATTGACAATTCTTTTGCTTTCCCCACGATTCACAATCAAGAACGTCTGGGCTGGATGAAAGATGCAAGAAGAGTCAGTCTGCATCCCCGAAACTCATTCATCTTTTACGCAGACACACAAGAAAACAGGTCACAGGTGAGAATGTTACCTTTGGTAGCCATTCAAATCCATTTGTGTCAACGTCTGTGCATGTTATCAGGTGAAAATCACCAGGGGATGTGAACTATTGAACAGGGTCATTTGGATGTTTTGTGCTGTCATTATAATTTAAAAACGGAAAACACAGTAGTTTGACAATAAATGGCCTCATCCAAACCACTAACCATGAGTGGAGAAAATGTTTTGGTGTTATTCATATTCTCGGAAAAAAGGCCAACAAAGCTAATATTCTGCCGAGGTATGTAAACCTTTGAACACAACTGTGTAAATATATATATATAATATATATATATATATATATATATATATATATATATATATACAGTGGGTACGGAAAGTATTTATACCCTGTTAGGGCTGGCGGAATGCACCGAGTAAATATAACGATAGTAAAGGTGTGTTCGCAGCCCGGGGTCCACCGTGCAGGAGTGGAACCTGCTGCTAGGTAATGGCGGCACTATATGGCGGTACTACGCCAGAATAGACACGGGTTCTGTCACCCGGTCTGTACAGGAGCGAACTCTGTTGCTTCACAGAGATGCAGGGAATCAAGGAAACGCTGTGCCCTGTTAGCAGTCACAGGGAGCCACAAATGAATACTAGTGGGATCCCTGCAATTCACCCTCATTATGCTGGTGATTGATCCCGCTTTGACCCTCGGTGGTTTTTGAGCCCGCCCCTAAGGATGCCCTGAGTCAGATGCAGAGATCAAGTTCCCACCCTACACTGACTGGTTGTCAGGAGTAATTGAAGATAGCTGCACAGAGTGCGAACAGCACCGCACTGGCGGTCACTGCTGGTTATATGCAGTACAGATCGCGCTCTTGTGTACAGATAAGCCCTGTCAGGTGCTTGTTAACTCCAACATTCAAGAGCATTCAACATCACTAGGAATGGGAATGATTAAGGAGCAATCTCCAGAACAGGCATACAACCACACACACACGATAACAGGTTTACACTAGCGCATGGCCGTGCGGCCATGCGAACCTTTTATAGCTGTAGCTCTCCAGGACCTTCCTAGTGGACCAATAGGAGCTGCTACGGGACCTGAGAGTGTGACCCCCGACCTCCAATGAGAGGTCTTCCCTTGGGCATGCTCAGAAGAAAAGCAGGACTTAGTCCCAGGAGCGCCTGCTCGCCGCTGAACAGTACTGGTTATAATGGCTGAATCTGGAAGACCAGCAGTAACCAAACGCGCAGTATCTGTCTGAGCCAGGCGCTGGGACCGATGTCTCTGCTGAACAGGCTCCACTGTGGCTGGAGAATGAGAGACCACACCGGAGGTTGTTCGAGATTCCCCCTGTGCAGTGGCGGGAACTCGACACCTAACATACCCCTTTACATTTTTCACTCTTTGTTTCATTGCAGCCATTTGGTAAATTCAAAAAAGTTCATTTTTTTCTCATTAATGTTCACTCTGCACCCAATCTTGACTGAAAAAAACAGAAAAGTAGTAATTTTTGCAAATTTATTAAAAAAGAAAAACTGATATGTCACATGGTCATAAGAATTCTGACCCTTTGATCAGTATTGAGTAGAAGCACCCTTTTGAGCTGGTACGGTCATGAGTGTTCTTGGGAGTGATGCAACAAGTTTTTCACACCAGGATTTGGACATTATCTGCTATTCTTCCTTACAGATCCTCTCCAGTTCTGTCAGGTTGGATGATGAACTTGGTGGACAGCCACTTTCAGGTCTCTCCAGAGATGCTCAATTGGGTTAAGGTCAGGGCTCTGGCTGGGCCAGTTAAGAATGGTCACAAAGTTGTTCTGAAGCCACTCCTTTGTTATTTTAGCTGTGTGCTTAGGGTCATTGTCTTGTTGGAAAGTGAAGCCTCGTCCAAGTCTGAGGTCCAGAGCACTCTGGAAGAGGTTTTCATCCAGGTTATCTCTGTACTTGGCCGCATTCATGTTTCCTTTAATGACAAGCAGTCATCCTGTCCCTGCAGCTGAAAAACACCCCCATAGCATGATGCTGCCACCACGTTTCACTGTTGGGATTGTATTAGGCAGGTGATGAGCAGTGCCTGGTTTTCTCTACACATACCGCTTAGAAATATCACCAAAAAGGTATATCTTAATCTCGTCAGACCAGAGAATCTTATTTCTCAGTCTGGGAGTCCATCATGTGTTTTTTTTTAGCAAACTCTATTGGGGCTTTCATATGTCTTGCACTGAGGAGAGGCTTTCTTCAGGCCACTCTGCTATAAAGGCCTGATTGGTGGAGGGCTGCAGTGATATTTGACTTTGTGGAACTTTCTTCCATCTTCCTACTGCATCTCTGGAGCTCAGTCACAGTGATCTTGGGGTTTTTCTTTACCTCTCTCACCAAGGCTCTTCTCCCACGATTGCTCAGTTTGGCTGGATGGCCAGGTCTAGGAAGACTTCTGGTGGTCCCAAACTTCTTCCATTTAAGGATTATGGAGGCCACTGTGCTCTTAGGAAGTTTGAGTACTGCAGAAATTCTGTTGTAACCTTGGCCAGATCTGTGCCTTGCCATAATTCTTTCTCTGAGCTCCTTGGCCAGCTTTTTTGACCTCAAGATTCTAATTCGGTCTGACATGCACTGTGAGATGTAAGGTCTTTTTTAGACAGGTGTATCACGTCCTATCAGTTTAAGTAAACAAAGCTGGACTCCAATGAAAGAGTAGAACCATCTCAAGGAGCATCACAAGGAAATGGACAGTGTGATGTGCTGCTGCAGTGCAGTATAGAGCAATCTCCACCAGGGGGTGCTGACTAAGGAAAAGAGGTTGCACACACAGCACAGCAACACTGAACAACAACACAGGTGTCACAGGTAACGAAAGGGACATGAAACAAGCCAAGGTCATACACGGAGATAGCAGCGCGGTACAGAAGGGGCGAGCAGAGAATCGTCGGGGACAAGCAAGACGTCCGAACCTACCGGGAACGTGGTAACCAAAACGTGAGACAGAGACGGAGTCGGGGTACAGGCCAAAGGTCAGAACAAGTCATATAGGGGTGTAGGCAGTCAGAGGCAAACAGGAACACATTAACAGGGATCAGGTCAGGAGCTCAAACCTTGCAGCATGAACTATAGCTGACACTGGCCCAATGGCTACAGAGGACTTAAATAGTTCAGCCAGCTCCAGGGTGAGGCAGAGAGGATTAACTCCCACATGACCAGTCCAGAGACAAGAGCTGAACATAATCTCATAACTGGATCATGACAGACAGCATGTGACTTAAATATGAGTGTCTGATCAAAAGGTCTGAATACTTATGACCATGTGATATTTCAGTTTTTCTTTTTAATTAAATTTGCAAAAATTTCAACATTTCTGTTTTTTTCAGTCAAGACGGGGTATACATTAATGTGAAAACAAACGCTTTTGAATTTACCAAATGGCTGCAATGAAACAGAGTGAAAATATTAAAGGGGCATGAATACTTTCCATACCCACTGTATATACAGTATATGTGTGTATATTCAAAAACATTTCCTTTGAAAACTATCTTTATCCCCTTTCTGACCTCGGACTGGATAGTACGTCGGAGGTCAGATCCCCTGCTTTGTTGTGGGCTCCGGCGGTGACCCCACATCAAAGCAGCGACATGTCAGCTGTTTTGAACAGCTGACATGTGCGCGCAATAGCGGCGAGTAGAATTGCGATCCACCCACCGCTATTAACTACTTAAATGCCGCTGTCAAACGCTGACAGCGGCATTTAACTACTGCTTCTGGCCACGTGTCCCGAAATGCGCTCATCACCGACCCCGTCACATGATCGGGGGTCAGCGATGCGTCTGCATAGTAACCAGAGGTCTCCAGAGCTATGCCCGCTTCTAGACTCCCATGGAGGCTATTGAAGCATGGCAAAAGTAAAAAAAAAATGTTTAAAAAAATATGAAATAAATGAAAAAAATATAAAAGTTTAACTCATCCCCCCCTTTCGCCCTATTCAAAATAAAACAATAAAAATAAAATCAAATATACACATATTTTGTAGTGCCGCGTTCAGAATCGCCCGATCTATCAATAAAAAAAGGATTAACCTGATCGCTAAACGGCAAGAAAAAAATTTGAAACGCCAAAATTACTTTTTTTTTGGTCGCACCGACATTGCATTAAAATGCAATAACAGGCGGTCAAAACAATGTATCTGCACCAAAATGGTATCACTAAGGCCGGTTTCACATTTGCGGTTGTGTCCGCAGCGTTTCATCCGCAGTAATCCGCATGCGTTGTGTATTCCTATATTTAACATTATAAACGCAAGTGTCTGCGTTTGGTCGCGTTTGATGAAGCATGCGTCGTTTCATCGTCTGCGGTTTGGCGCGGTGAACGCTACATGTTATAATTTTGTAGGCATCAATTAGCCGCCTCGAATCTTATGCGGTTATGAGCGGCATAAATGCGCAAAAAAACGCATTGCTGTCTATGTGAACGCATGTTGCGGCAAGCACATGCGTTTGCTTGCGTTTGTGAATGCATGCGTTGAACCAGAGAAAAACATGTCTAGACACTGATTAGCCACCCCCCACATACAAGGGGATAAAGGGAGGGAGTGGGCATTGCTAGGTCACTACACAGCAGACTGGGAAGCAGACCACACAGAGGAAAGCAACTTGGAGGAAAAAAGACTGAACAATGTGAGTATATCAAAGCCAATGCCTGTATTTTCTATTTTCAGTCTCTACATGTCCTAATATCTTCTATTTCTTTCTTTCTCCATGCATCACAATGTCTTCTTCTGATGAGGAGCAATGTCCTGGGTTTTCTGAAGCCGAACATGTCAGTGAAGTGAGTACTCACTTGGTAAGTATTCACTGTCACATCTACACATATGACATTTTTTTTTCCTTTTTTTAGAGTTCTTCTTCTACTGCGGCAGAGGCTGGGCAGGAGCAGCGGACTCACAGTCGGGTGGCAAGGCGGCACCATGTATGTATACAAGGCTGACTTTTACTGTATCCTTACTTTAGTATTCTTGAATCTTCCTTTCCTTACTTTACTTTCTTTACATTTGTCTTCTGCACTCCTTTTGTATCTTGACTTTCCTTATTCATGCCATTTCTCATCCTCTATTTTCTTTATTTTCCTTTTGTTAATGTATCCAACATTAATGTCTTTATTTATTTTTTAGGTTCCAGAATGGGATGAAGACCTAATAGAAAATGACCTCCTCATCTCCCTGGTCCAGGAGCGTGTCCTGTTGTGGGACACCCGAGTTCCACAGCACTCGGACAATGTGATGATCCGGCGCCTATGGAATGAGGTGGCCAAAGCGATGTGGGATGGCTGGGACAACTCTCCTACTCGGGTCCGAAGTGCATTTTGTAAGTATTGCAATGCAGTGTGAAGCAGCAGTGACCTTGGCCTTGTGAGCACGGCCAAAAGTACATTGTGTAACCATAATTTTTTGTTTTTTCAACAGTGCAGAAAGTCAAAACACGTTGGCGTTCGATGAAGGACCGCTTCAACAAGGACCTGCGTCAAGAGAGCCGTGTTCCCAGTGGTTCAGGAGCAAGAATCCGAAAGTACAAATACCATCATATTCTGGCATTTTTAAGACCGGTCCTTGCCCAGAGAACGTAAATATTTATCTCGTGCATTTGGTTGTGTTGTATTGCCATAATCTGGATGTTTCTATTCCACAGGAGTTGGCGTCTGGTTAACTTTTGGCATTAATGTTTTTTTTTTCTTTTTTCTCAGCACATGGAGCAGTACTGTTGGCCCAGGTTCTGGAGCGTTCCTTCATCAGACAGCCACGGACCCATCCCAGCCATCCAGCAGCACTGCAGCAAGTGGGCCTGCCATACTACCTGGAGACCAGGAAGCTGGTCCATCAGGTCTTCCCCTTTCCCAGTCCTCTGCCCCATTTTTTCAGGCTCCTCTCGGCAGTGGCAGAGGGCATTGGACAGGTCCCAGTTTTTGCACTTGAGCTCGGTTTTTCACGAAGGACTCAAGGCTTTGGGTGACCGAATGGATATTTCCCTTAGCCACATGAATACACGTATCCAGGAGGTCACCAAAAGCCTTGACCAAGTAAAAGCCAACCTCCAGAGGCCAGCACATCATTTCTTTAACCAAATTGAGCAGGGCATGTTAGAACACCTTACTCCTGATCTCCAGCTTAGTGTCATGCAGGCCTGCAATGCTGCTTACATGCAGGCTATGCAGCAGAGTCGGTACTTTTAGTAGACAGTGTCAGCATATCCACCTGTGCCCTCACTGTCACGATGAACCTCAATGCCGACTTCTGCTGCATACCACTGCACGGCCACCTCTATTCCTAGCACTGCCGGACACCAGTACAGCACCACCACCATGCCGAGTGCTGTAGGACAGCCCACCGCCACCACCATGACAACCGCTGCTCCTGCTTGGACCTCCTCCACTGACACCACGATGCAGCAGCAGAACCCTGGCATGGCCTTCTGTACCGCCTCCCCCACGATGCAGCAGCAGGACCCTGGCATGGCCTTCCGTACCGCCTCCCCCACAATGCAGCAGCAGGACCCTGGCATGGCCTTCCATACCGCCTCCACCATGATGCAGCAGCAGGACCCTGGCATGGCCTTCCACTCTACAAGCGCTATGGACTCTGGCATGGCTGCATGCTCTACGAGCACTGTGGACTCTGGCATGGCTGCACGCTCTACAAGCACTATGGACACTGGCATGACTGCACGCTCTACGAGCACTATGGACTCTGACATGGCTGCATGCTCTACGAGCACTATGGACTCTGACACAGTGCAGCCGGACCCTGACGGGACATCAACCACGACCATGCCACGACATATGAGCCCACCGAGGCTTACCAGAACCCGGCGATCCCAGAAAGGGAGAAAAAATTAAAAAAACTGACTCTTAGTATTCCTCCCCCCCCTCACCTCCCAATGTGTCTGTTATGTCAGGTTTGTCTCACCCTTCCAGTGCGTCTCAGGCCTCTCATGTTTCAAGCCCTATCCCCAAACTACCAGACCCCACAAGTTTCATTGCCCCTTCTCCTGCCACCCATGTGTCGTCCACACTTAGCCAGGCCTCACTGCTTCACACCCCCCATTTCCATCACTCTACCCCAAGTAGGCGCAGTTAAATAAATATTTTGGTTGTTAAAAAATAAATGCAAGTTTTTTGCCCCCAATTATGTTTGGTTTATTGTGTCTTTCGCCCCCGGCAACACACACCATGCACCAAATAAAACACTACGCCGCACACTTTATTTTTTGGCCACATCATAGCTCCAGTAGTTAGCAAGCACAAGACTTTGTGTGTATTTAGTATAGAGTTATGAGGTGGACCAAAAAAATGTATACTTGTATTTTCTCCTTAATCTCTTCATTCTGCTTAGTCTGTGACTACTGTTGCACACTGAAGAGAAAATGGTGGCAATACAATGCAAAACTCTACAGGTCAGGTGTCCAAAAACTCATTAGTTGGGACTCCTGACCTGGTGAGTAGAGAAGTGCATTGTATAGTCTCCTTTTTCTCTTCTGTGTACATAATCTATTTCACACAAACTGAAGGGACGATGGCAGTCATACATGGCATATCTATGGTCACCTGCACATGTGTCAGAAATAGTTAATTCATGAGGCTGTTAAATATGCATCATGAATTCATTATTTCTGACACCTGACTTGATGAGTCTAGATCTGCTTTGTATGACAGCCATTGTTTCTTCAGTCTGTGTCCAATGGATACTGCATAGCAGAACAGAATCAGGATGCAATGATGTCAACAACCTTATCACTAAAACAACATGGCTGCCTTCACACTAGCAGTATGTGGTCAGTATGTTATATTAGTATTTGTAACAATTAGAGGAAAAGTATAATATTAGCATATCTAGCACCTCAGCCTTTATCACCCACTCCTGGTTTTGGATTACAAATACTAATAATAAATACAGACCAAATACTGCTAGTGTTAGGACAACCTCGGTTTATAGAGGAAATACATATGAGACACGGTCAAGACACCAAAAAAAGTTTAATAACGAGAAACATTAGTAACATGTAAGAAAATAACTGGTACAAATAAAATAACAACAGGACATTTACACAACATTGTCCTGCCATGACACACGCCCAATATCCGAATAAAAAAAGGCAGCAAATTGGTCCCGCATGTGGCCAACTTCAGCTGTTGACCGCAGCGGGTGATGCTGGTAATCAAGCAGTGGGTGTGCAACTGGTTCATCTAGTTGAATGTTGGGTCGCTCCTTAGCCATAATGTAATTTTGCAGAACCACACAGGCTTTGACCACCTCATCGACTGTCTCCATTTTTAGATTTATGGCTGATGCAAGAATGCGCCATTTTGAGACTAGAATCCCAAAGGTACACTCTACAGTTCTTCATTCCCTGATCAGTCTGTAGTTAACCCCTTAAGCCCCGAGGGTGGTTTGCACGTTAATGACCGGGCCAATTTTTACAATTCTGACCACTGTCCCTTTATGAGGTTACTAGCTGAAGAGCCCGGCGTTGCCTGGGCATAGTAAATATCTGTGGTTAGTTATAGCACCTCACTTCTCTTATTTTCCCATCACGCCTCTCATTTTCCCAATCACATCTTTCATTTTCCCCCTCACATCTCTCATTTTCTCCCTCACATCTCTCATTTTCTCCCTCACTCCTCTCATTCCCCCCTAACACTTGTCATTTCAACCTCACATCTGTCATTTTCTGATCACTCCATTATTTTTCCTCACTCCTCTCATTTTGCACTCACACCTTTTCATTCTCACCTCACACCTCTCATTTTCACCTCATCACCTCAGTATATACATGTTTGTCATCTCCCTTATATATAGTATACATCTGTATGTCATCTCCTGTATATAGTATATACCTGTATGTCATCTCCCCTGTATATATTATATACCTGCTGTGTGTCATCTCCCCTATATATAGTATATACCTGAATGTCATCTCCTTCTATATATAGTATATACTTGTATGTCATCTCCTCCTGTATATAGTATATACCTGTGTGTCATCTCCCTTGTATATAGTATATATCTGTGTGTCATCTCCTCCTGTATATAGTATATACCTGCATGTCATCTTCTATATATAGCATATACCGGTATGTCATCTCCTCCTGTATATAGTATATACCTGTAGGTCATCTGCTCCTGTATATAGTATATACCTGTGTGTCATCTCCTCCTGTATATAGTATATACCTGTATGTCATCTTCTCCTGTATATATATGTACCTGTATGTCATCTACTCCTCTATATAGTATATACCTGTGTGTCATCTCTCCTGTATATAGTATATATCTGTGTGTCATCTCCCCTGTATATAGTATATACCTGTGTGTCATCTCCTTCTGTATTAGACATCGTTCACACGTTATTTGCTCAGTATTTTTACCTCAGTATTTGTAAGCTAAATTGGCAGCCTGATAAATCCCCAGCCAACAGGAAGCCCTCCACCTGGCAGTATATATTAGCTCACACATACACATAATAGACAGGTCATGTGACTGACAGCTGCCGTATTTCCTATATGGTACATTTGTTGTAGTATGTCGGCTTATTAAACAGATTTTTATTTTTGAAGGATAAGACCAGACGTGTGTGTGTTTTAGGGCGAGTTTCGTTTGTCAAGTTGTGTGTGTTGAGTTGCGTGTGGCGACATGCATGTAGCGACTTTTGTGAGATGAGTTTTGTGTGGCAACATGCGTGTAGCAACTTTTTGTGTGTCGAGTTGCATGTGACAGGTTAGTGTAGCAACTTGTGTGCAGCAAGTTTTGCGCATGGCGAGTCTTGCGTGTGGCGAGTTTTGTGTGGTGCCTTTTGAGTATGTGCAAGTTTTGTGTGAGGCAAATTTTGCATGTGTTGCAAC
This sequence comes from Ranitomeya imitator, assembly GCF_032444005.1. Taxonomy (NCBI): domain Eukaryota; kingdom Metazoa; phylum Chordata; class Amphibia; order Anura; family Dendrobatidae; genus Ranitomeya; species Ranitomeya imitator. The sequence continues at coordinate 310,251,739 of NC_091286.1, forward strand.
TTTTGTGCATGTGGCAATTTTTCCGCGTGTGCAAGTTTTGCGTGTGGCGAGTTTTCCATGAGGTGAGTTTTGCACTTGTGGCGAGTTTTGCAAGAGCCTAGTTTTTGCATGTGGCGAGTTCTGCGCGTGGCGAGTTTTGAGCGGCGACTTTTGTGTTTCGACTTTTATGTGGCGAGGTTGGAGAATGTGTGGTGAATTGTGTGCTGAGGGTGATATGTGTTCAAGCACGTGGTAGTGTGTGGCGCATTTTGTGTGTGTGTTCATATCCACGTGTGTGGTGAGTATCCCATGTCGGGGCCCCACCTTAGCAACTGTACGGTATATACTCTTTGGCGCCATTGCTCTCTCTCTTTACGTCCCCCTTGTTCACATCTGGCAGCTGTCAATTTGCCTCCAACACTTTTCCTTTCATTTTTTCCCATTATGTAGATAGGGGCAAAATTGTTTGGTGAATTGGAAAGCACGGGGTTAAAATTTCACCTCACAACATAGCCTATGACGCTCTCAGGGTCCGGACGTGTGACTGTGCAAAATTTTGTGGCTGTAGCTGCGACGCCTCCAACACTTTTACTTTCACTTTTTTCCCTATTATGTAGATAGGGGCAAAATTGTTTGGTGAATTGGAACGCGCGGGGTTAAAATTTCGCCTCACAACATAGCCTATGACGCTCTCGGGGTCCAGACGTGTGACTGTGCAAAATTTTGTGGCTGTAGCTTCGACGCCTCCAACACTTTTCCTTTCACTTTTTTCCCCATTATGTAGATAGGGGCAAAATTGTTTGGTGAATTGGAATGCGCGGGGTTAAAATTTCACCTCACAATATAGCCTATGACACTCTCGGGGTCCAGACGTGTGACTGTGCAAAATTTTGTGGCTGTAGCTGCGACGGTGCAGATGCCAATCCCGGACATACATACACACATACACACATACACACATACACACATTCAGCTTTATATATTAGATAACTCTGGAACGCTTCAACGGATCTTGGCGATTCTGACATTGTTTTCTCATGATATATTGTACTTTATGATTGTGGTAAAATTTCTTCGATATAATGTGCGTTTATTTGTGAAAAAAAAACAGAAATTTGGCGAAAATTTTGCAATTTTCCAACTTTGAATTTTTATGCCCTCATATCACAGAGATATGTCACACAAAATAATTAATAAGTAACATTTCCCACATGTCTACTTTATATCAGCACAATTTTGGAACCAAAATTTTTTTTGCTAGGGAGTTATAAGGGTTAAAAGTTGACCAGCAATTTCTCATTTTTACAATACCAATATTCTTTAGGGACCACATCACATTTGAAGTCATTTTGAGGGGTCTATATGATAGAAAATAACAAAGTGTGACACTATTCTAAAAACTGCACCCCTCAAGGTGCTCAAAACCACATTCAAGAAGTTTATTAACCCTTTAGGTGTTTTACAGGAATTTTTGGAATGTTTAAATAAAAATGAACATTTAACTTTTTTTCACAAAAAATTTAATTCAGCTCCAATTTTTTATTTTACCAATGGTAATAGGAGAAAATGGACCCCAAAAGTTGTTGTACAATTTGTCCTGAGTACGCTGGTACCCCATATGTGGGGGTAAACCACTGTTTGGGCACAAGGCAGAGCTTGGAAGGGAAAGAGCGCCATTTGACTTTTCAATGCAAAATTGACTGGAATTGAGATGGGACGCCATGTTGCGTTTGGAGAGACCCTGATGTGCCTAAATATTGAAACCCCCCACAAGTGACACCATTTTGGAAAGTAGACCCCCTAAGGAACTTATCTAGATGTGTTTTGAGAGCTTAGAACCCCCAAGTGTTTCACTACAGTTTATAACGCAGAGCCGTGAAAATAATTTTTTTTTTTTTCGCAAAAATTATTTTTTAGCCCCCAGTTTTGTATTTTCACAAGGGTAACAGAATAAATTGGACCCCAAAAGTTGTTGTAGGTGTTTTACAGGAATTTTTAGAATGTTTAAATAAAAATGAATATTTAACTTTTTTTCACACAAAATTTATTTCAGCTCCAATTTGTTTTATTTTACCAAGGGTAACAGGATAAAATGGACCCCAAAAGTTGTTGTACAATCTGTCCTGAGTACGCTGATACCCCATATGTGGGGGTAAACCACTGTTTGGGCGCATGGCAGAGCTCGGAACGAAAGGAGCGCCATTTGACTTTTCAATGCAAAATTGACAGGAATTGAGATGGGATGCCATGTTGCATTTGGAGAGCCTCTCATGTGCCTAAACATTGAAACCCCCCACAAGTGACATCATTTTGGAAAGTAGACACCCTAAGGAACTTATCTAGATGTGTGGTGACCACTTTGACCCACCAATTGCTTCACAGAAGTTTATAATGCAGAACCGTAAAAATAAAAAATCATGTTTGTTCACAAAAATGATATTTTTGCCCCCAATTTTTTATTTTCCCAAGGGTAAGAGAAGAAATTGGACCCAAAAAGTTGTTGTGCAATTTGTTCTGAATACGCTGATACCCCATATGTGGGTGTAAACCACTGTTTGGGCGCATGGCAGAGCTCGGAAGGGAAGGAGCGCCACTTGACTTTTCAATGCAAAATTGACTGGAATTGAGATGGGACGCCGTGTTGCATTTGGAGAGCCCCTGATGTGCCTAAACATTGAAACCCCCCACAAGTAACACCATTTTGGAAAGTAGACCCCTTAAGGAACTTATCTAGATGTGTGGTGAGCACTTTGACCCAACAAGTGCTTCACAGAAGTTTATAATGCAGAGCCCTTAAGGAACTTATCTAGATGTGTGATGAGCACTTTCACCCAAACAGTGCTTCACAGAAGTTTATAATGCAGAGCCGTAAAAATAAAAAATCATATTTTTTCAAAAAAATTAACTTTCGCCCCCAATTTTTTATTTTCCCAAGGGTAAGAGAAGAAGTTAGACCACAAAGTTGTTGTGCAATTTGTCCTGAGTACTCCTATCCCCCATATGTGGGGGTAAACCACTGTTTGGGTGCATAGCAGAGCTCGGAAGGGAAGGAGCGCCATTTGACTTTTCAATGCAAAATTGACAGGAATTGAGATGGGACGTCATGTTGCGTTTGGAGAGCCCCTGATGTGCCTAAACATTGAACCCCCCCACAAGTGACACCATTTTGGAAAGTAGACCCCTTAAGGAACTTATCTAGATGTGTAGTGAGTAGGGTTGAGCGAAACGGGTCGACAATTTTCAAAAGTCGCCGACTTTTGGCAAGGTCGGGTTTCATGAAACCCGACCCGACCCCTGTGTGGGGTCGGCCATGAAGTCGTCGATCTTTTGAATCTAGAATCGGAATTCCGATACCGATTCCCGATATGTTTAAGATATCGAGAATTGGTATCGGAATTCAGATTTAAGTGTAAAATAAAGAATTAAAATAAAAAATATTGCAATACTTACCCTCTGACGCGCCCTGGTACTAACCGGGAACCTTCCTTCCTTAGAATCAGCCTTCCAGGACCTTGCGGTGACGTCGCGGTGACGTCGCGGCTTGTTATTGGCCGCGCGGCCGCCCATGTGATTGCTCGCGCGACCAATCACAAGCCGCGACGTCACCACGACGTCACCGAAGGTCCTGGAAGGACTGATTCTTTGGAAGGAAGGCTGTCGGAAAGAAGCAGGGCGCGTCCGAGGGTGAGTATATACCAATCACAAGCCGCGACGTCACCGCGACGTCACCGCAAGGTCCTGGAAGGCTGATTCTAAGGAAGGAAGGTTCCCGGTTAGTACCAGGGCGCGTCAGAGGGTAAGTATTGCGATATTTTTTATTTTAATTCTTTATTTTACACTAAAATATGGATCGCAGGGCCTGAAGGAAAGTTTCCGCTCCTTCAGACCCTGGGAACCATGGAAACCCAATGCACTGCATTGGGTTTCAGGTTTCGGCCGACCCCGACCCCGACTTTTGAAAAAGTCGGGTTTCGTGAAACCCGACCTGATCCTATAAAAGTAAAGGTCGCTCAACCCTAGTGGTGAGCACTTTGACCCAACAAGTGCTTCACAGAAGTTTATAATGCAGAGCCGTAAAAATAAAAAATCATATTTGTTCACAAAAATGATCTTTTTGCCCCCAATTTTTTATTTTTCTAAGGGTAAGAGAAGAAATTGGACCCCAAAAGTTGTTTTTCAAATTGTCCTGAGTACGCTGATACCAGATATGTGGGGGTAGACAACTGTTTGGGCGCATGGCAGAGCTCGGAAGGGAAGGAGTGCCGTTTGACTTTTCAATGCAAAATTTACTGGAATTGAGATGGGACACCATGTCGTGTTTGGAGAGCTCCTGATGTTCCTAAACATTAAAACCCCCCACAAGTGACACCATTTTGGAAAGTAGACACCCTAAGGAACTTATCTAGATGTGTTTTGGTTTTGGGAGCTTTGAACCCGCAAGTGTTTCACTACAGTTTATAACGCAGAGCCGTGAAAATAAAAATTATTATTTTTTTTTTACAAAAATGATTTTTTAGCCCCCAGTTTTGTATTTTAACCCCAAAAAGTTGTTGTACAATTTGTCCTGAGTACACTGATACCCCATATGTGGGGGGGAACCACTATTTGGGCACATGGCAGAGCTTGGAATGGAAGAAGCGCCATTTGGAATGCAGATTTAGATGGACTGGTCTGCAGGCGTCACGGTGTATTTGCAGAGCCCCTGATGTACCCAAACAGTAGAAACCCCCCACAAGTGACCCCATATTGGAAATTCGAATTCCAAAGTAACTTATCTAGATGTGTTTTGAGAACTTTGAACCCCCAAGTGTTTCACTACAGTTTACAATGCAGAGCCGTGAAAATAAAAAAATCTTTTTTTTCCCACAAAAATGATTTTTAGCCCCTCAAATTTTTATTTTCCCAAGGGTAACAAGAGAACTTGGACCCCAAAAGTTGTTATCCAATTTGTCCCGAGTACGCTGATACCCCATATGTTGGGGTAAACCCCTGTTTGGGTGCACGGAGAGCTCGGAAGGGAAGGAGCACTGTTTTACTTTTTCAACGCAGAATTGGCTGGAATTGAGATCGGATGCCATGTCGCGTTTGGAGAGCCCCTGATGTGCCTAAACAGTGGAAACCCCCAATTCTAACTGAAACCCTAATCCAAACATACCCCTAACCCTAATCCCAACAGTTACCCTAACCACACCCCTAACCCTGACACACCCCTAACTCTAATCCAAACCCTAATCCCAACCGTAAATGTAATCCAAACCCTAACTTTAGCCCCAAACCCTAACTTTAGCCCCAACCCTAACCCTAACTTTAGCCCCAAACCTGATGTGAATTCTGTGGCAGAGCTCCCTCCTGTGGTCACAAGTGGTACTTCGGCTGATTCTCTCTGTGAGCTTCCGTTGGTGGAGGAAAGTGGTACTGCGGCTTCTGAGTTTCCTTCCTCAGGTGATGTGGTGAAGTCGTTAGGTGCTGCTCTATTTAACTCCACCTAGTGCTTTGATCCTGGCCTCGAGTCAATGTTCTAGTATTGGACCTGTTTCCTCCTGGATCGTTCCTGTGGCCTGCTGCTCTGCATAGCTAAGTTCCGCTTTGCTATTTTGTTTGCTGTTTTTTTCTGTCCAGCTTGTCTATTTGTTTTTTTCCTGCTTGCTGGAAGCTCTGGGACGCAGAGGGTGTACCTCCGTGCCGTTAGTTCGGTACGGAGGGTCTTTTTGCCCCCTTTGCGTGGTTTTTGTAGGGTTTTGTGTTGACCGCAAAGTTACCTTTCCTATCCTCGCTCTGTTCAGAAAGTCGGGCCTCACTTTGCTAAATCTATTTCATCTCTACGTTTGTCTTTTCATCTTAACTCACAGTCATTATATGTGGGGGCTGCCTTTTCCTTTGGGGTATTTCTCTGAGGCAAGGTAGACTTATTTTCTATCTTCAGGCTAGCTAGTTTCTCAGGCTGTGCCGAGTTGCATAGGGAGCGTTAGGCGCAATCCACGGCTGCCTCTAGTGTTGTTGGAGAGGATTAGGGATTGCGGTCAGCAGAGTTCCCACGTCTCAGAGCTCGTTCTATGTTTTTGGGTTATTGTCAGGTCACTGTATGTGCTCTGACCTCTATGTCCATTGTGGTACTGAATTACCTTATCATAACAGTACTCGAGGCCCAAAGTACTAATGATTCTCAATACAGGGAAAAAAGAAGTTCTGAGACCATTTTTTTTTCTCTGCACTGTGTTTTGCCTTTTTTTTCCCGTAGACATTTCGGTGGTTCAGGACACAGGTGTAGCGATGGACATTAAAGGTCTGTCTTCATGTGTGGATCAGCTCACGGCAAGAGTACAAAATATTCAAGACTTTGTGGTTCAGAATTCTATGTTAGAACCGAGAATTCCTATTCCTGATTTGTTTTTTGGAGATAGAACTAAATTTCTGAGTTTCAAAAATAATTGTAAACTATTTCTGGCTTTGAAACCTCGCTCCTCTGGTGACCCAGTTCAACAAGTTAGGATCATTATTTCTTTTTTACGTGGCGACCCTCAGGACTGGGCATTTTGTCTTGCGTCAGGAGATCCTGCATTAAGTAATATCGATGCGTTTTTCCTGGCGCTCGAATTGCTGTACGATGAGCCTAATTCAGTGGATCAGGCAGAGAAGAATTTGCTGGCTCTGTGTCAGGGTCAGGATGAGATAGAGGTATATTGTCAGAAATTTAGAAAGTGGTCCGTACTCACTCAGTGGAATGAAGGTGCGCTCGCAGCTATTTTCAGAAAAGGTCTCTCTGAAGCCCTTAAGGATGTCATGGTGGGATTTCCTATACCTGCTGGTCTGAATGAGTCTATGTCTTTGGCCATTCAGATCGGTCGACGCTTGCGTGAGCGTAAATCTGTGCACCATTTGGCGGTATTACCTGAGCTTAAACCTGAGCCTATGCAGTGCGATAGGACTTTGACCAGAGTTGAACGGCAAGAACACAGACGTCTGAATGGGCTGTGTTTCTACTGTGGTGATTCCACTCATGCTATCTCTGATTGTCCTAAGCGCACTAAGCGGTTCGCTAGGTCTGCCACCATTGGTACGGTACAGTCAAAATTTCTTCTGTCCGTTACCTTGATCTGCTCTTTGTCATCGTATTCTGTCATGGCATTTGTGGATTCAGGCGCTGCCCTGAATTTGATGGACTTGGAGTATGCTAGGCGTTGTGGGTTTTTCTTGGAGCCCTTGCAGTGTCCTATTCCATTGAGGGGAATTGATGCTACGCCTTTGGCCAAGAATAAGCCTCAGTACTGGACCCAGCTGACCATGTGCATGGCTCCTGCACAGCAGGAGGTTATTCGCTTTCTGGTGTTGCATAATCTGCATGATGTGGTCGTGTTGGGGTTGCCATGGCTACAAGTCCATAATCCAGTATTAGATTGGAAATCCATGTCTGTGTCCAGCTGGGGTTGTCAGGGGGTACATGGTGATGTCCCATTTCTGACTATTTCGTCATCCACCCCTTCTGAGGTTCCTGAGTTCTTGTCTGATTACCGGGATGTATTTGATGAGCCCAAGTCCGATACCCTACCTCCGCATAGGGATTGTGATTGTGCTATCGATTTGATTCCTGGTAGTAAATTCCCAAAAGGTTGACTGTTTAATTTATCTGTGCCTGAGCACGCCGCTATGCGGAGTTATGTGAAGGAGTCCTTGGAGAAGGGGCATATTCGCCCGTCATCGTCGCCATTAGGAGCAGGGTTCTTTTTTGTAGCCAAGAAGGATGGTTCACTGAGAACTTGTATAGATTACCGCCTTCTAAATAAGGTCACGGTTAAATTTTAGTACCCCTTGCCGTTGTTATCTGATTTGTTTGCTCGGATTAAGGGGGCTAGTTGGTTCACCAAGATAGATCTTCGTGGTGCGTATAATCTTGTGCATATTAAGCGAGGCGATGAATGGAAAACTGCATTTAATACGCCCGAGGGCCATTTTGAGTATCTAGTAATGCCATTCGGACTTGCCAATGCTCCATCAGTGTTTCAGTCCTTTATGCATGACATCTTCCGAGAGTACCTGGATAAATTCCTGATTGTGTACTTGGATGACATTTTGATCTTCTCGGATGATTGGGAGTCTCATGTGAAGCAGGTCAGAATGGTGTTTCAGGTCCTGCGTGCTAATTCTTTGTTTGTGAAGGGATCAAAGTGTCTCTTTGGTGTTCAGAAGGTTTCATTTTTGGGGTTCATCTTTTCCCCTTCTACTATTGAGATGGACCCTGTTAAGGTCCAAGCCATCCATGATTGGACTCAGCCGACATCTCTGAAAAGTCTGCAAAAGTTCCTGGGCTTTGCTAATTTTTATCATCGCTTCATCTGCAATTTTTCTAGTATTGCTAAACCATTGACCGATTTGACCAAGAAGGGTGCTGATGTGGTCAATTGGTCTTTTGCTGCTGTGGAAGCTTTTCAAGAGTTGAAGCGTCGTTTTTCTTCCGTTCCAGGTCGAGGTTGATGCTTCTGAGATTGGAGCAGGGGCTGTTTTGTCGCAGAGAAGTTCTGATTGCTCGGTGATGAAACCATGCGCCTTCTTTTCCAGGAAGTTTTCGCCTGCTGAGCGAAATTATGATGTGGGCAATCGAGAGTTGCTGGCCATGAAGTGGGCATTCGAGGAGTGGCGTCATTGGCTTGAAGGAGCTAAGCATCGCGTGGTGGTCTTGACTGATCATAAGAACTTGACTTATCTCGAGTCCGCCAAGCGGTTGAATCCTAGACAGGCTCGTTGGTCGCTGTTTTTTGCCCGTTTTGACTTTGTGATTTCGTACCTTCCGGGCTCTAAAAATGTGAAGGCGGATGCTCTGTCTAGGAGTTTTGTGCCCGACTCTCCGGGTTTATCTGAGCCGGCGGGTATCCTCAAAGAGGGAGTAATTGTGTCTGCCATCTCCCCTGATTTGCGGCGGGTGCTGCAAAAATTTCAGGCTAATAAACCTGATCGTTGCCCAGCGGAGAAACTGTTTGTCCCTGATAGGTGGACGAATAAAGTTATCTCTGAGGTTCATTGTTCGGTGTTGGTTGGTCATCCTGGAATCTTTGGTACCAGAGAGTTAGTGGCTAGATCCTTTTGGTGGCCATCTCTGTCGCGGGATGTGCGTACTTTCGTGCAGTCCTGTGGGATTTGTGCTCGGGCTAAGCCCTGCTGTTCTCGTGCCAGTGGGTTGCTTTTGCCCTTGTCGGTCCCGAAGAGGCCTTGGACACATATCTCTATGGATTTTATTTCAGATCTTCCCGTCTCTCAAAAGATGTCAGTCATTTGGGTGGTCTGTGATCGCTTCTCTAAGATGGTCCATTTGGTACCCTTGTCTAAATTGCCTTCCTCCTCTGATTTGGTGCCTTTGCTCTTCCAGCATGTGGTTCGTTTGCATGGCATTCCAGAGAATATCGTTTCTGACAGAGGTTCCCAGTTTGTTTCGAGGTTTTGGCGAGCCTTTTGTGGTAGGATGGGCATTGACTTGTCTTTTTCCTCGGCTTTCCATCCTCAGACTAATGGCCAGACCGAACGAACCAATCAGACCTTGGAAACATATCTGAGATGCTTTGTTTCTGCTGATCAGGATGACTGGGTGTCCTTTTTGCCTTTGGCTGAGTTCGCCCTTAATAATCGGGCCAGCTCGGCTACCTTGGTTTCGCCGTTTTTCTGCAACTCTGGGTTCCATCCTCGTTTCTCTTCAGGGCAGGTTGAGTCTTCGGACTGTCCTGGTGTGGATACTGTGGTGGACAGGTTGCAGCAAATTTGGACTCATGTAGTGGACAATTTGACCTTGTCCCAGGAGAAGGCTCAACGTTTCGCTAATCGCAGACGCTGTGTGGGTCCCCGACTTCGTGTTGGGGATTTGGTTTGGTTATCTTCTCGTCATATTCCTATGAAGGTTTCCTCTCCTAAGTTTAAACCTCGTTTCATTGGTCCGTATAGAATTTCTGAGGTTCTTAATCCTGTGCCTTTTCATCTGACCCTTCAAGATTCTTTTTCCATACATAACGTATTCCATAGGTCATTGTTGCGGAGATACGTAGCACCTATGGTTCCATCTGTTGATCCTCCTGCCCCGGTTTTGGTGGAGGGGGAGTTGGAGTATATTGTGGAGAAGATTTTGGATTCTCGTGTTTCAAGATGGAAACTCCAGTATCTGGTTAAGTGGAAGGGTTATGCTCAGGAAGATAATTCCTGGGTCTTTGCCTCTGATGTCCATGCTCCCGATCTTGTTCGTGCCTTTCATATGGCTCATCCTGGTCGTCCTGGGGGCTCTGGTGAGGGTTCGGTGACCCCTCCTCAAGGGGGGGGTACTGTTGCGAATTCTGTGGCAGAGCTCCCTCCTGTGGTCACAAGTGGTACTTCGGCTGATTCTCTCTGTGAGCTTCCGTTGGTGGAAGAAAGTGGTACTGCGGCTTCTGAGTTTCCTTCCTCAGGTGATGTGGTGAAGTCGTTAGGTGCTGCTCTATTTAACTCCACCTAGTGCTTTGATCCTGGCCTCGAGTCAATGTTCTAGTATTGGACCTGTTTCCTCCTGGATCGTTCCTGTGGCCTGCTGCTCTGCATAGCTAAGTTCCGCTTTGCTATTTTGTTTGCTGTTTTTTTTCTGTCCAGCTTGTCTCTTTGTTTTTTCCTGCTTGCTGGAAGCTCTGGGACGCAGAGGGTGTACCTCCGTGCCGTTAGTTCGGTACGGAGGGTCTTTTTGCCCCCTTTGCGTGGTTTTTGTAGGGTTTTGTGTTGACCGCAAAATTTCCTTTCCTATCCTCGCTCTGTTCAGAAAGTCGGGCCTCACTTTGCTAAATCTATTTCATCTCTACGTTTGTCTTTTCATCTTAACTCACAGTCATTATATGTGGGAGCTGCCTTTTCCTTTGGGGTATTTCTCTGAGGCAAGGTAGGCTTATTTTCTATCTTCAGGCTAGCTAGTTTCTCAGGCTGTGCCGAGTTGAATAGGGAGCGTTAGGCGCAATCCACGGCTGCCTCTAGTGTTGTTGGAGAGGATTAGGGATTGCGGTCAGCAGAGTTCCCACGTCTCAGAGCTCGTTCTATGTTTTTGGGTTATTGTCAGGTCACTGTATGTGCTCTGACCTCTATGTCCATTGTGGTACTGAATTACCTTATCATAACACAAACCTAACCCTAACTTTAGCTCCAACCCTAGCCCCAACCCTAACCCTAGCCCTAACCCTAGCCCTAACACTAACCCTAACCCTAACCAGAGCCCTAAAGGGAAAATGGAAATAAATCCATTTTTTTAATATTATTATTTTTCCCTAACTAAGGGTGTTATGATTAGGTAATTCAGTACCACAATGGACATAGAAGTCAGAGCACATTCAGTGACCTGACAATAACCCAAAAACATAGAACGAGCTCTGAGACGTGGGAACTCTGCTGACCGCAATCCCTAATCCTCTCCAACCACACTAAAGGCAGCCGTGGATTGCGCCTAACGCTCCCTATGCAACTCGGCACAGCCTGAGAAACTAGCTAGCCTGAAGATAGAAAATAAGCCTACCTTGCCTCAGAGAAATACCCCAAAGGAAAAGGCAGCCCCCCACATATAATGACTGTGAGTAAGATGAAAAGACAAACGCAGAGATGAAATAGATTTAGCAAAGTGAGGCCCGACTTTCTGAACAGAGCGAGGATAGGAAAGGTAAGTTTGCGGTCAACACAAAACCCTACAAACAACCACGCAAAGGGGGCAAAAAGACCCTCCGTACCGACTAACGGTACGGAGGTACACCCTCTGCGTCCCAGAGCTTCCAGCAAGCAAGAAAAAAACAAATAAGCAAGCTGGACAGAAAAAACAGCAAACAAAAATAACAAAAGCGGAACTTAGCTATGCAGAGCAGCAGGCCACAGGACCGATCCAGGAGGAAGCAAGTCCAATACTAGAACATTGACTGGAAGCCAGGATCAAAGCACTAGGTGGAGTTAAATAGAGCAGCACCTAACGACTTCACCACATCACCTGAGAAAGGAAACTCAGAAGCCGCAGTACCACTTTCCTCCACCAACGGAAGCTCATAGAGAGAATCAGCCGAAGAACCACTTGTGACCACAGGAGGGAGCTCTGCCACAGAATTCACAACAGTAGCCCCCCTTGAGGAGGGGTCACCGAACCCTCACCAGAGCCCCCAGGACGACCAGGATGAGCCATATGAAAGGCACGAACAAGATCGGGAGCATGGACATCAGAGGCAAAGACCCAGGAATTATCTTCCTGAGCATAACCCTTCCACTTAACCAGATACTGGAGTTTCCGTCTTGAAACACGAGAATCCAAAATCTTCTCCACAATATACTCCAACTCCCCCTCCACCAAAACCGGAGCAGGAGGATCAACAGATGGAACCATAGGTGCCACGTATCTCCGCAACAATGACCTATGGAATACGTTATGGATGGAAAAAGAATCTGGAAGGGTCAGATGAAAAGGCACAGGATTATGAACCTCAGAAATCCTATACGGACCAATGAAACGAGGTTTAAACTTAGGAGAGGAAACCTTCATAGGAATATGACGAGAAGATAACCAAACCAAATCCCCAACACGAAGTCGGGGACCCACACAGCGTCTGCGATTAGCGAAACGTTGAGCCTTCTCCTGGGACAAGGTCAAATTGTCCACTACATGAGTCCAAATCTGCTGCAACCTGTCCACCACAGTATCCACACCAGGACAGTCCGAAGACTCAACCTGCCCTGAAGAGAAACGAGGATGGAAACCAGAGTTGCAGAAAAACGGCGAAACCAAGGTAGCCGAGCTGGCCCGATTATTAAGGGCGAACTCAGCCAAAGGCAAAAAGGACACCCAGTCATCCTGATCAGCAGAAACAAAGCATCTCAGATATGTTTCCAAGGTCTGATTGGTTCGTTCGGTCTGGCCATTTGTCTGAGGATGGAAAGCCGAGGAAAAAGACAAGTCAATGCCCATCCTAGCACAAAAAGCTCGCCAAAACCTCGAAACAAACTGGGAACCTCTGTCAGAAACGATATTCTCTGGAATGCCATGTAAACGAACCACATGCTGGAAGAACAATGGCACCAAATCAGAGGAGGAAGGTAATTTAGACAAGGGTACCAAATGGACCATCTTAGAGAAGCGATCACAAACCACCCAAATGACTGACATTTTTTGAGAGACGGGAAGATCTGAAATAAAATCCATAGAGATATGTGTGCAAGGCCTCTTCGGGACCGGCAAGGGCAAAAGCAACCCACTGGCACGAGAACAGCAGGGCTTAGCCCGAGCACAAATCCCACAGGACTGCACAAAAGAACGCACATCCCGCGACAGAGATGGCCACCAAAAGGATCTAGCCACTAAATCTCTGGTACCAAAGATTCCAGGATGACCAGCCAACACCGAACAATGAACCTCAGAGATAACTTTATTCGTCCACCTATCAGGGACAAACAGTTTCTCCGCTGGGCAACGATCAGGTTTATTAGCCTGAAATTTTTGCAGCACCCGCCGCAAATCAGGGGAGATGGCAGACACAATTACTCCCTCTTTGAGAATACCCGCCAGCTCAGATAAACCCAGAGAGTCGGGCACAAAACTCCTAGACAGGGCATCCGCCTTCACATTTTTAGAGCCCGGAAGGTACGAAACCACAAAGTCAAAACGGGCAAAAAACAGCGACCAACGAGCCTGTCTAGGATTCAACCGCTTGGCAGACTCGAGATAAGTCAAGTTCTTATGATCAGTCAAGACCACCACGCGATGCTTAGCTCCTTCAAGCCAATGACGCCACTCCTCGAATGCCCACTTCATGGCCAGCAACTCTCGATTGCCAACATCATAATTTCGCTCAGCAGGCGAAAACTTCCAGGAAAAGAAGGCGCATGGTTTCATCACCGAGCAATCAGAACTTCTCTGCGACAAAACAGCCCCCGCTCCAATCTCAGAAGCATCAACCTCGACCTGGAATGGAAGGGAAACATCTGGTCGACACAACACAGGGGCAGAAGAAAAACGACTCTTCAACTCTTGAAAAGCTTCCACAGCAGCAGAAGACCAATTGACCACATCAGCACCCTTCTTGGTCAAATCGGTCAATGGTTTAGCAATACTAGAAAAATTGCAGATGAAGCGACGATAAAAATTAGCAAAGCCCAGGAACTTTTGCAGACTTTTCAGAGATGTCGGCTGAGTCCAATCATGGATGGCTTGGACCTTAACAGGGTCCATCTCGATAGTAGAAGGGGAAAAAATGAACCCCAAAAATGAAATCTTCTGAACACCAAAGAGACACTTTGATCCCTTCACAAACAAAGTATTAGCACGCAGGACCTGAAACACCGTTCTGACCTGCTTCACATGAGATTCCCAATCATCCGAGAAGACTAAAATATCATCCAAGTATACAATCAGGAATTTATCCAGGTACTCTCGGAAGATGTCATGCATAAAGGCCTGAAACACTGATGGAGCATTGGCAAGTCCGAATGGCATTACTAGGTACTCAAAATGGCCCTCGGGCGTATTAAATGCAGTTTTCCATTCATCGCCTCGCTTAATACGCACAAGATTATACGCACCACGAAGATCTATCTTGGTGAACCAACTAGCCCCCTTAATCCGAGCAAACAAATCAGATAACAGCGGCAAGGGGTACTGAAATTTAACCGTGATCTTATTTAGAAGGCGGTAATCTATACAAGGTCTCAGCGAACCATCCTTCTTGGCCACAAAAAAGAACCCCGCTCCTAATGGCGACGATGACGGGCGAATGTGCCCCTTCTCCAAGGACTCTTTCACGTAACTCCGCATAGCGGCGTGCTCAGGCACAGATAAATTAAACAGTCGACCTTTTGGGAATTTACTACCAGGAATCAAATCGATAGCACAATCACAATCCCTATGTGGAGGTAGGGTATCGGACTTGGGCTCATCAAATACATCCCGGTAATCAGACAAGAACTCTGGGACCTCAGAATGGGTGGATGACGAAATAGACAGAAATGGGACATCAGCATGTACCCCCTGACAACCCCAGCTGGACACAAACATGGATTTCCAATCTAATACTGGATTATGGACTTGTAGCCATGGCAACCCCAACACGACCACATCATGCAGATTATGCAACACCAGAAAGCGAATACCCTCCTGATGTGCAGGAGCCATGCACATGGTCAGCTGGGTCCAGTACTGAGGCTTATTCTTGGCCAAAGGCGTAGCATCAATTCCTCTCAATGGAATAGGACACTGCAAGGGCTCCAAGAAAAACCCACATCGCCTAGCATACTCCAAGTCCATCAAATTCAGGGCAGCGCCTGAATCCACAAATGCCATGACAGAATAAGATGACAAAGAGCAGATCAAGGTAACGGACAAAAGACATTTTGACTGTACCGTACCAATGGTGGCAGACCTAGCGAACCGCTTAGTGCGCTTAGGACAATCAGAGATAGCATGAGTGGAATCACCACAGTAGAAACACAGACCATTCTGACGTCTGTGTTCTTGCCGTTCAACTCTGGTCAAAGTCCTATCGCACTGCATAGGCTCAGGTTTATGCTCAGATAATACCGCCAAATGGTGCACATATTTACGCTCACGCAAGCGTCGACCGATCTGAATGGCCAAAGACATAGACTCATTCAGACCAGCAGGCATAGGAAATCCCACCATGACATCCTTAAGGGCTTCAGAGAGACCTTTTCTGAAAATAGCTGCGAGCGCACCTTCATTCCACTGAGTGAGTACGGACCACTTTCTAAATTTCTGACAAATTTCTGACGAGGATAGGAAAGGTAACTTTGCGGTCAACACAAAACCCTACAAACAACCACGCAAAGGGGGCAAAAAGACCCTCCGTACCGACTAACGGTACGGAGGTACACCCTCTGCGTCCCAGAGCTTCCAGCAAGCAAGAAAAAAACAAATAAGCAAGCTGGACAGAAAAAACAGCAAACAAAAATAACAAAAGCGGAACTTAGCTATGCAGAGCAGCAGGCCACAGGAACGATCCAGGAGGAAGCAAGTCAAATACTAGAACATAGACTGGAAGCCAGGATCAAAGCACTAGGTGGAGTTAAATAGAGCAGCACCTAACGACTTCACC
Source organism: Ranitomeya imitator (assembly GCF_032444005.1). Lineage (NCBI taxonomy): Eukaryota > Metazoa > Chordata > Amphibia > Anura > Dendrobatidae > Ranitomeya > Ranitomeya imitator. Next base: position 310,267,782 of record NC_091286.1, read on the forward strand.
ACATCACCTGAGGAAGGAAACTCAGAAGCCGCAGTACCACTTTCCTCCACCAACGGAAGCTCATAGAGAGAATCAGCCGAAGTACCACTTGTGACCACAGGAGGGAGCTCTGCCACAGAATTCACAACATAAGGGGGTGATGAAGGGGGTTTGATTTACTTTTATTGCATTTTTTATAACAGATTTTTATGATTGGCAGCTATCACAAACTAAAAGATGCTTTTTATAGCAAAAAAGTTTTTGCGTCTCCCCATTTTGAGACCTATAATTTTTCCATATTTTGGTCCACAGAGTCATGTGAGGTCTTGTTTTTTGCGCGACAAGTTGGTGTTTTTATTGGTCACATTTTCTGACACGTGACAGTTTTTGATCTCTTTTTATTCTGATTTTTGTGAGGCAGAATAACCAAAAACCAGCGAATTCATGAAGTACTTTTGAGGGCGGCGTTTATACCGTTCCGCATTTGGTAAAATTGATAAAGCAGTTTTATTCTTCGGGTCAGTACGATTACAGCGATATCTCATTTATATCATTTTTTATGTTTTGGCGCTTTTATACGATAAAAACTATTTTATAGAAAAAATAATTATTTTGGCATCGCTTTATTTTCAGGACTATAACTTTTTATTTTTTTGCTGATGATGCTGTATGGCAACTCGCTTTTTGCGGGACAAGATGACGTTTTCAGTGGTACCATGGTTTTTTATATCTGTCTTTTTGATCGCATGTTATTCCACTTTTTGTTTGGCGGTATAATAAAGCGTTGTTTTTTGCCTCATTTTTTTCTTACGGTGTTTACTGAAGGGGTTAACTAGTGGGACAGTTTTATAGGTTGGGTTGTTACGGACGCGGTGATACTAAATATGTGTACTTTTATTGTTTGTTTTTTTATTTAGATAAAGAAATGTATTTATGGGAATAATATATTTTTTTCTTTATATAGGAATTTTTTTATTTTTTTTTTTACACATGTGGAAATTTTTTTTTTTTTAACTTTGTCCCAGGGGGGGACATCACAGATCGCTGATCTGACAGTTTGCACAGCATTGTAGGCTTACCAAGCACCTGCTCTGAGCAGGCACTTGGTAAGCCACCTCCCTCCCTGCAGGACCCGGATGCCGCGGCCATTTTGGATCTGGGCCTGCTGCAGGGAGGAGAGATAAGAGACCCTCACAGCAACGCGATCACATCGCGTTGCTCCGGGGGTCTCAGGGATGCACCCAGGGAGCCCCCTCCCTGCGCGATGCTTCCCTGTACCGCCGACACACTGCGATCATTTTGATCGCGGTGTGCCAGGGGTTAATGTGCTGGGAGCGGTCCGTGACCGCTCCTGGCACATAGTGCCGTATGTCAGCTGCGATAGTCAGCTGACACCCGGCCGCGATCGGCCGTGCTCCCCCCCCGTGAGCGCGGCCGATCGCATATGACGTACTATCCCATCACTGGGAATTAAGTCCCAGGTCACCTTGACGGGATAGTACGTCATATGGGATTAAGGGGTTAAAGATCCTTTTAGTGTGGTTCAAGTCACAACTGAAATATGGCTTCAGTAGGTTTTCGCACATCTGAAAGGCCTCATCCCCAACCATAACAAATGGCATCGGTGGACCTTGAGTGTTGGGGAGAGGTTGTGGCCGTGGAAAATTAAAATTTTTGCCATACACACGGCGGCCCATATCCGAGTTCTTGAAAGTCTGGGAATCGTTGCCACGGCCAAAAGCTCCAATGTCCACGGCGATGAAGCGACAGTCCGCATCGGCTATTGCCATGAGCACAACAGAAAAATATTTTTTATAGTTGAAGTACTCTGATCCTCTTCTGGCTGGTTTGATAATGCGGATGTGCTTTTCCATTGATGGAAAAATAAAAAAGTTATGGCTCTGGGAAGGAGGGGAGCGAAAAATGAACATGGAAAAACGGAAAATCCCAAGGTCATGAAGGGGTTTAATGACATAAAAAATTACACTATGTAAGCTAATGTTAAAATCGCATTACATGGGGATTGCATTCACATATCATTCGGATGCTAGGTGACAAAAATCACATTGTACTGTACTCGCAGGAAAATCTTAAGTCACTTGTCTGCCTTTTCAGGAACAACATACTGTAGGACCGATTTTTAAAACGCTAAGGTGACTCTAGGGTGACTTCAGTCTAAGGGATAATATTTTATAGGTAAGAGAAAAATAGGACCTTGCTGACCAGATTACCATGCAAAGAGAAAATTGTCTTTAAAATGTAATTTACTTAACTGTTATGTGAGTAATACAGTAAACATAGTGGGTTGGGAAAAAAATCATAATTCAAGTGGAAATAAAGAAATAATCTGCTCTACATTGTTGGTAAGTGCCCAAAAGAATGACATTTGTCAATGGAATAGACAAATTACTATGGCACTGAAATTATAAAATGGTAATAACTGCTCAAGTGATGCTTTATTGATCTCTTACCAATAAAAATAGATACAACAATTTTTGGCCATATAGGCCTTTGTCAAGGTGATCTGTGTGAAACATCATATATGTGAAATATAGATATACAAAGTTCAACTGATATACAATACTCTCGATCAGAGAATAAAATATGTCCATGTTTCCTGAACTTCCCACATGATATCTCTGTGACCTCTATTTTTACTTACCGTGATTGAATTATTCTTATGAGTATATTGTATATATTTACTTCCATTTCATCATATTTTATTCTCTGATAATGTGTATTGTATATCACTTGGACTTTGCATGAGTTTCATTAGTGCTTTTCATCCGAGTTTCATCACTGTTAGGTCAATGTGTCAGTTGTGTGAGGCAGTGACCGGTGTCATATGCGAGGGTCGCTATGTATTCCCCAGGATGTGCTTAGAAGCATATTAGATTTGCTGGAGTGCCCTGTGCTCACAGCACGTTGCCTGTGAGACACAGGGAAGAATAAAAGTGAGTGTGAACTGGGTCAAGTTATTTGACCCAGAAATTATTCAGGAAAACCCGATATGGGCTTTTATTTTTTAAATGGACTGCAGGAAGGTAGTGGGGCCGGTCCATTTCCTTCAGCCCAGATCTTATAGTGGCCCATGGCCATAGAATCTGGAGGAAAGAAAAAAAACCCTGCAAGAGAGTTTGGGTGTGTCAGTCTGGTCTGGGAGTCAGACCTAGCAGGAGGCTTATGAGGAGCTCTTTCCGTGTGGAGCAACACGGGCCAGGCAGAGCCTAAAAAGCCAGACACCCCAACGTACACGGTGGTGTTTACGTTCACAGCAACGGATTGTGGACTAACTTTATTTTCCCGGCTGCATGCCGAAGGACTTGTTTGCTTATTTTTTCTGGTTTGTGAATATGCGATAAAATAAACAAGACTTTATTTTGAACTTTATATGGGTCACTGCCTTTTAACTGCACAGCAAGGACATCGCTGCATCACATTTGGTTGGAGAATGCGGAGCAGTGTGAATTAAGGCATACCCCAACACCATTTGCATGTCTATTATTAAGCCTGATACATTGCAACTCAGGCCTACAGACAAAATGGAGGAGATCCTAAGGCAGCTGGTCATCACACAGCAACAACAGCAACAAACTAATAACCTGTTGCTGCAGCAAATTACAGCTCTGCATGATGCACCTCCAGCACCGACCCCGGAACGTCGCGATGCCCAAGACAAGGTACGCTCCGCTTTGAGGAAATTGAGTCCGGAAGATGACGTGGAAGCTTTCCTCACCGTCTATGAGTGCACGGCAGAGCGGGAGAATCTGCCAGCAGCACAGTGGGCTGAAGTTGTGGCTCCGTTCCTGAGGGGTGATGCGCTAAAGGCCTACCTTGACCTCAGTCGGGAGGATGTCCAGGACTACTCTAAGCTAAAAGGTGAGATCCTTGCCCGACTGGGGGTTAATACTTACGTAAGAGCCCAACGGGTGTTTTCATGGACTTTTGTGGAAGCCCAGCCTGCCCGGTCTCAGGTTTTTGACTTACTGCAGCTTGTGAAACGGTGGCTCCAACCTGAGACTTCAACCACAAGTCAGATAGTGGAGAGGGTGGTAGTTGACCGACTGGTGAGGGCTCTGCCAGCAGCCATACAGCGTTGGGTGGGTCAAGGGGACCCGTGTACCCTAGACCAGGTTGTAGGTCTGATAGAGCGATATAAGGCCACCCAGGACTTTATACGGGACACTGCTCCGCTTTGGCTGTCACGTAAGGCTCCGCCAGCTCAGGAGTCTGAGAAAAGTCCACGACCCTCCACTGGGACAAAACCTGATCGAGCACATGCTGAGGGGATGTCCCGGAATAGAGTGACCATAGACCTGTGTCCCCTAAACTGGCCCCAAGGTTACCTCGTGCCACAGTCATTATGTGTTGGCGATGCCAAGAACCTGGATATGTGGTTGCTAATTGCCCCCAACAACAGAACCCATGGACTGCGGGTATACCCGCTGGGTGTCTATGTATGCCCAGCCAGTCTGCATTGCCAATACAGACCCTGCCAGTACTGAACCTCAGCTGTGCAGAGTACTCGTTAACGGGTACCAGACGGATGCTCTCTTGGACTCAGGGAGCTTGGTGACCCTGGTACACGGGTCCCTGGTTGCTGGGGACAGTCCTAATGTATGGAAGGTGGGGGTAGTGTGCATACATGGGGACCTCCAAGAGTACCCGACTGCGGAGGTCACGTTCTCCACCCTATGTGGAGAGATAAAACATGTGGTGGGAGTGGTAAAGACTCTTCCATATGGGACTGTGTTCGGTAGAGACTTGCCCCTGTTCTGGTCCCTCTGGGAGACCAAAGTTAACCCTCTCAGGGTAAAAAGCATTCCGGGTGCAGAACCCAAAGATCCCGAATCAGGGATACCTGCCGTAGGGGTCGCCACCATAGGGACAGTGTGTAATCCCGATAGGTTTCCCCTAGAGGTATTGGCAGGAGAGGTGGAGGAGAATCCACCAATTCCTGAGCTGGAGGTGTCACCTGGTAAGTTTGGGACTGCCCAGCTCCAGGATCCCACTCTGACTCAGGCAAGGGAAAGAGTAGTCAAGGTGAATAGGGTGACACAACAACCTGGTGCAGAAAAGGAGTTTCCACGGATGATGATCAACCAGGAGTTACTGTACAGGGTTGATAAAATCCAGGATGAGGTGGGGTAACAACTAGTAGTGCCCCAACCCCATCGTCGGGCGGTGCTCGACATGGTCCACACTCACATGTTGGGGGGACACTTGGGGGCCAAAAAGACGCTAGAACGCATATTACAGAGGTTTTTTTGGCCTGGTGTCTACGTTGAGGTTACAAAGTACTGTGACACATGTCCTGAGTGTCAACTAAACTCACCCACCACAAACTACCGGAGTCCATTAGTGCCTCTGCCCATCATAGAAGTACCTTTTGAGCGGATAGCGATGGATCTGGTAGGACCAATAGTAAAATCCGCCCGGGGCCACCAGCACATATTAGTAGTCATAGACTACGCCACCCGATACCCAGAGGCGATACCACTCCGGCACACTTCAGCTAAACTAATAGCCCGTGAACTGTTTGCCATGTTTTGTCGCCATTCAAAACTGGCCTAAGCCCTTAAGTACCAAACAAGTGAGGGCATTCCTTGGCATCATTGCGTATTACCGTAGATTTATACGCAATTTTGCTGGTAAATCGGCTTCCCTAACGGACCTGTTCAAAGGGAAGAAAACGGTGATGGTCAAGTGATATCCTCAAGCAGAGGAAGCATTCCAGTCTCTGAAGTCGGTGTTGTGTGGACAGCCGGTCCTCATCAACCCCGACTTCAAGAAAACCTTTATTGTGCAAACCGATGCCTTAGAGGTAGGCTTAGGAGCGGTACTGTCGCAAGAGGTGAATGGGGATGAGCATCCAGTCACCTATTTAAGCAGGAAACTGACCCCGGCAGAGAAAAATTATAGCGTAGTGGAGAAGGAGTGCTTGGCGAATAAATGAATCCCTACGCTACTATTTGCTCGGGCATCAGTTTCGGTTGGTAACGGACCATTCACCCCTCATCTGGATGAGAAATGCAAAAGAGAGGAATGCCCGAGTCACCAGATGGTTCTTGTCCCTACAAAACTTCAGCTTCTCTGTGGAACATCGGGCTGGGAAATCACAGGGAAATGCAGATGCCCTGTCACTGGCACCATGTATGCTGACAAATGTTCAACCCCATAAGTCTGAACAGAGGGGGGTATGTGAGGCAGTGACCGGTGTCATATGCGAGGGTCGCTATGTATCCCCCAGGATGTGCTTAGAAGCATATTAGATCCGCTGGAGTGCCCTGTGCTCACAGCACGTTGCCTGTGAGACACAGGGAAGAATAAAAGTGAGTGTGAACTGGGTCAAGTTATTTGACCCAGAAATTATTCAGGAAAACCCGATATGGGCTTTTATTTTTTAAATGGACTGCAGGAAGGTAGTGGGGCCGGTCTGTTTCCTCCAGCCCAGATCTTATAGTGGCCCATGGCCATAGAATCTGGAGGAAAGAAAAAAAACCCTGCAAGAGAGTTTGGGTGTGTCAGTCTTGTCTGGGAGCAACACGGGCCAGGCAGAGCCTAAAAAGCCGGACACCCCAATGTACACGGTGGTGTTTACGTTCACGGCAACGGATTGTGGACTAACTTTATTTTCCCAGCTGCATGCCGAAGGAATTGTTTGCTTATTTTTCCGGTTTGTGAGTATGCGATAAAATAAACAAGACTTTATTTTGAACTTTATATGGGTCACTGCCTTTTAACTGCACAGCAAGGACATCACTGCATGATGCATGATGATGCTACTTTTGTTTTGTCAAGCTGAAGGGCTTTTCTACAAAGAACAAACATAAGATTAATTACCCTGAACTTGAATCTGCGATTATTCCAGTTCCCCATGCTGGTACCTTACCAGCTCCTGTACCACCGTTGTCTGGATTGGATGAAAATGAAGTAGAATATGACGACTATGGATTTGAAGCTAATGGTGAAGACATGTAGACCTCAAGTCAAGAAGAGTATGTACCTGATGGAGCAGCCGAGCAGTCAGAATTTACTGAACATGAATTAAATCATCTCATTAGAGACCTTTCATTGTCAAAAGATAAATCTGATCTTCTTCCATCCAGGTCAAAACAGAAGAATCTTCTTCATGTTGATGTCAAAGTGTGTTATTACTGAAACAGAAGTAACACTTTAACACAATTTTTCACAGTTGATGGACCAATGGTGTACTGTAACAATGTGAATGGCCTCTTTGTATAACTGAATAAAGAGTATTTTCTTGCAGATTGGTGATTGTTTATTGACTCATCACAGAGAAGTGTGAAAGCAGTGTTGCTTCACAATGGAAATATGAAACCATAATCCCTATTGCTCACTCATGTCATCTAAAGAAAAGTTATGAACGTCTGTCAATTGTTTTGGATGCTATACAATATACCGTATGTTAGGAGTCGAGTTCCCACCGCTGCACAGGGGGAATCTTGAGCCGTGTCTGCTGCGGTCTCCCATTCTGCATCAGCCACAATGGAGCCTGCTCAGCGGAGATGTCGGTCTCAGCGTCTCATTGAATCTGATACTGTGCAAAGGGTTACTGCTACCTCTCCAGGCTCTGCTATTGTACCCTGCACTGGTCTGCGATGAGCAGGCTTTTCTGGGACTAAGTCCTACTTTGCACACACTGAGCATGCCCAGGGTAAGATCTCTCAGTGGAGGTCTAGGGTCACATGCTCAGGTACTGCAGCAACTTCCATTGATCCTCTAGTAAGGCCCTGTACCTGATCAAGTTCTGTGGCAACCTTCCATTGGTCCTTCTAGGAAAGTCCTGAAGTTGCTGCAGTTATAAAAGGTTTTCATGACCACACGGCCATGCGCTAGTATCAAATATGTTCGAGCTCAGCGCCAGTGTGGTCGTGTGTGTGGTCAGGGACCCGGCTGAAATAAGCCCCTAGAATGCTGGCACCCCCGGCGAGGAGTTTTTGTGTGTATACAGTCAGGGACCCGGCTGAAATAAGCCCCTAGAATGCTGGCACCTCCGGCGAGGAGTTTCTCATGAGTGAATTCAGGGCTGGCTAATAGCCATTGGAATTCTGGCTCACCCGGAGAGGAGCAGCGTGTTTGGTTGGGACTGCATGACCACTGTCGGCTCTACTCAGTAGCTGTGTACACTGTGAGCTAAACAGGGCACAGCGTTCTCTTTACTACAGGCTCTGTGAAGTAACAGAATTCGTTTATACTAATTTACTTCACCGCCTTACTTAGCAGCAGGTTCTTTACTGCACGGTGGATCCCGGGTTGCAAACGCAACTATCTCATCTAATAAATATATTCGGTGCGTTCTGCCAACCCTAGCACCGTATATACTCGAGTATAAACCGATTTATAAAAGATTTTCAGGCCACTTTTTTGGGCTGAAAGTCTCCCTCTCGGCTTATACTCGAGTCATACGCAGGGGTCGGCAGGGGAGGGGGAGCGGGGGCTGTGAAATTATACTCACCTACTCCTAGTGTGGTCCCTGCAGGTCCCTGGCTTCCCGGCGCCGGCAGCTTCCTCCTGTACTGAGCGGTCACATGGTACCGCTCATTACAGTAATGAATATGCGGCTCCACCTCTATGGGAGGTGGAGCCGCATATTCATTACTGTAATGAGTGGTAACGGTGACCGCTCACTACAGGAAGAAGCTGCAGCGCCGGGGAAGCAGGGACTGCACAGCGCCAGGAGCAGGTAAGTATAAAGGAGAGGGGAGCGCTGCGCGATAGTCACCTGCTCCTCGTTCCGGCACCGCTTCATCTTTAGCAGTGGCGCTCAGGTCAGAGGGCGCAGTGATGTAGTTAGTGTGCGCCCTCAGCCTCAACGTCAGTGCTGAAGATGGAGCGGCGCCAGAATGATGAGCATGTGAATATTGAAAGCGCTGGGGGCCTGAGCGACGGAGAGTTGAGTATGTGATTTTTTTATCACAGCAAATGGGGCAAGTGTCTGTATGGAGCATCTATGGGGCCATAACGTTTGTGCAGCACTATAAGGGGCCATAACGTTTGTGCAGCACTATATGGGGCCATAATGTTTGTGCAGCACTGTATGGGGCCATAATGTTTGTGCAGCACTGTATGGGGCCATAACGTTTGTGCAGCACTATATGGGGCCATAACATTTGTGCAGCACTATAAGCGGCCATAACATTTGTGCAGCACTATAAGGGGCCATAACGTTTGTGCAGCACTGTATGGGGCCATAACGTTTGTGCAGCACTGTATGGGGCCATAAAGTTTGTGCAGCACTGTATGGGGCCATAACGTTTGTGCAGCACTATATGGGGCAAGTGTATATATGGGGCCATAACGTTTGTGCAGCACTGTATGGGGCAAGTGTCTCTATGGGGCCATAACATTTGTGCAGCACTATATGGGGCAAGTGTCTGTATGGGGCCATAATCAATGTTTGTGCAGCACTATATGGGGCAAATATCTTTATGGAGCATCTTACGGGGCCATAATCAGCATTTGTGCAGCATTATATTGGGCAAATATGTCTATGGAGCATCTTATGGGGCCATTATTAACCTTTATGCAGGATTATATGGGGCATATTTTAATATGGAGCATCTTATGGGGCATAATGAACTTTATGGAGCATTATATGGGGCTCCTGATTCAATATGGATATTCAAAAACACTTAACCTACTGATGTCTCAATTAATTTTACTTTTATTTGGTATCTATTTTTACTTTTGACATTTACAGGTAGCTGCTGCATTTCCCACCCTAGGCTTATACTCGAGTCATTAAGTTTTCCAAGTTTTTTTGTGGCAAAATTGGGGGGTCGGCTTATACTCGGGTCAGCTTATACTCGAGTATATACGGTAGATTACTGTTTTCTTATTGTCGCCAATATATTTCCTATACCATATAATAATGATGCTGCTCCATGGAAACTATACGTGCTACAGCATAACTATATACCTTATATACTCGAGTATAAGCTGACCCGAGTATAAGCTGAGGCACCTAATTTTACCACAAAAATCTGGGAAAACTTATTGACTCGAGAATAAGCTTAGTATGCATGGTCTCCTCATCCCCATCCTGGTGTGCATGGCCTCCTCATCCCCATCCTTGTATGCATCACCCCCATCCTTGTATGCATGGCTCCCTCATCCTTATCCTGGTATGTATGGTCCCTCATCCCTATCCTTGTATGCATGGTTCTTTATCGCTATCTGGGTATGCATGGCTCCTCAAGCCTATCCTGGTATGCATGGCTCCTCATCCTTATCCTGGTAGGCATAGCTTCTTATTCCTATCCTGGTCTGCATGGCTCCTTATCGCCATCCTGGTCTTAATGGCTTCTCATCCCCATCCTGGTCTGCATGGCTCCTCATCCCCATCCTGGTCTGCATGGCTCCTCATCCCTATCCTGGTTTGCTTGGTCCTCATCAATATCCTGGTATGCATGGCTCCTCATCCTTATCCTGGTATGCATGGCCCCCATCAAAAAAATATAAAAAAATAAACCATCCTACTTACAGTCCCTGCTCTCCCTTGCAGTGTCTTGTTACGATGCCAGCAGCTGCAGCAGTGGAGTGATCACATGTGCCCGCTGCTAAAGAGAAATGAATATTCACTGTGCATGCAGTGAAAATTAATTCCCTTAAGTAGCGGGCACACGTGATCACCTGTCCACTGCTGGAAACCGGCGGATGCAACTACTGTGCTCGCTATTAAAGGGAAATTAATATTCACTGCGAGCGCAGTGAATATTCATTTCTCTTAAGCAGCGGACACAGGCTTTAGCTGCAGCAGCTGTCTCCTGCCTCCTGTGACCCGCTGTTCCGCCGCTGCCACTCCGCCTCTGTCCTCTGAGACCCTCAGTAGAGTATAAGTCGAGGGGGGCTTTTTCAGCACAAAAAATGTGCTGAAAAACTTGGCTTATACTCGAGTATATAGAGTACATTTTTGAAATCAGAACAAAAGATTATTCAGAAAAGTACAAAGTCACCTGCGATGATTACAACTCGGCTTATACTCGAGTATATAGAGTACATTTTTGAAATCAGAACAAAAGATTATTCAGAAAAGTACAAAGTCACCTGCGATGATTACAAAAAATATTTTTTGTAGACCTGTGTTATGGACAGCTGTGGCCGGTTTTAGACAAAGTGGGCTCACATGTTGCACCATCATAGAAACATTTCTGTTGTATTTACATGAGTTCAGGATGTTAAATGAGCGTGATCGACAATATTGAAGTTGTTCAACGCTTATTTCCCAGCCTCTTTACTCTGGCTGAGGAAGAATGATGGGTACAGATAGTCCCCAATACAGTATAATGCAGGTCCCATATAGTACTTATAGTATAATGCACTGACCATGATCCTTAATAGAGTATACTGCAGCCCCCCTCAGAGTATAATGCAGCCCCCATAAGCATATACTGCAGCCCCCCTCAGAGTATACTGCAGCCCCATCATCGAGTATAATGTAGCCCCATCATAGAGTATACTGCAGCCCCCTCAGGTTATACTGTAGCCCCCTCAGAGTATAATTCAGCACCTTCAGAGTACAATGCAATCCCCTCAGAGTATGCTGCATCCACCTCAGAGTATACTGCAGCCCCCTCAGAGTATAATGCAGCCCTCCTCATAGAGTATAATGCAGCCCACCCTCATAGAGTATATTGTAGCCTCACACACAGTATAATGTAGCCCCCTCATAGAGCATAATGCAGCCCCCTCAGAGTATAATGTAGCCCCCCTCAGAGTATACTGCAACCCCCCTCTGTGTATAATGCAGACCCACACACAGTATAATGTAGCCCCCACACAATATAATTCACCACCCCCACAAACACACACAGTGTAATGTAGCCCCCCACACAGTATAATGCAGCCCCTCCACACACATACACAGTATAATGCAGCCCCCACACAGTATAATACAGCCCACCACACACACAGTATAATGCAGCCCCCACACACAGTATAATGCAACCCCCACACACAGTATAATGTAGCACCCCATACACAATATAGTGCAGCCCCCCACACAGTATAGTGCAGTCCCCACTCATGCAATATAGTTCAGTCCCCCTACACACAGTATCATGCAGCCCCTACACATAGTATTGCACAGCCCCCACACACAGTATTGTGCAACCCCAACACACAGTACAGTGCAGCCCCCCACAAAGTATAATGCAGACACACAGTATAGTGCAGCCTTCACACACACAGTATAATGCAGCCCCCCACAAACACTATAATGCAGACATACACACAATACTTATCTCTCCTCCTCTTTACCCCACTGCTCTGGCTTCTGCAGTGCGTCTCATCAGCTCCACTGCTGGCACATGCTGAGTCAGAGGGGACGTGATGGGAGAGGGAGCATCATCTGACACTCTCTCCTCCATCACTGCTTTCAAGTGTATCAGCATCTGTGATGCTAATACAGTTGAATGCATGATGCAGGGTGGGCATCACCATGGGCAATCATGACCATGTTCATGATTAAGGGAGCTTAGTCTCTAGAAACGCGTTGAGATTCTTACCCATATGGTTCATGCTGACGTCTGTATCCTCTATGTTCAAAGTTTGTGAATAAAGAAAACTCTTTTTTACAGATTCTGTGAAGCTGGGCATTCTTTTCTTTTTTGGCCCTAGGCAGCTGCCTGGTCTGCCTGCCCCTAACACTGGCCCTGTGGACAGCACTCAGGCTGAACACTAATCCCATTCATGCACTGTACGTGATTTCAATAGACCCATAGATTTGTATGCATCATTTTCATCTGCAAAGCTGATGAAAAACACATTTCTGCAATTTTTTTGTTGTTGTCACATGATCTACAAAAAACATGCATGTGTGAACAGCCTCTTAAATTATAATGAGTTTGAGCTTTATACATGAAAGCCACAGATAGAAGACATGTAAAGAACACATGTAAAAAAACAGACTTCCGAATGAGACCTTAGGCTGTTGGTAGGAGTGTTCGGTCAAATATGGTTAAGCAGTCACCATCTCCAGTACTATACTACCAAAAACAAAAAACTAACTAGCACCTCCAAATAGAATAAAGCAAGTGTGAACAGGTGCAAGTGGCTATGACTGCATAACATACAGGTGCATCTCACAAAATTAGAATATCATTGAAAAGTTTATTTATTTCAGTTCTTCAATACAAAAAGTGAAACTCATTATATAGAGTCATTAATAGTGTTGAGCATTCCGATACCGCAAGTATCGGGTATCGGCCGATACTTGCGGTATCGGAATTCCGATACCGAATTCCGATACTTCCCGCATATCGGATACCGGAATCGGAAGTTCCCAGAATTCAAACTGCACGCAGCAGCCAATGAGGAATGAATGGAAGTGTGGGCACATCCTGTTTAGCATGGTGGGCATGTAAGTACTGGCAAGGCTGTGATTGGCTGCTGAAATGATGTCACTCTGCACTATAAAAAACGCTGCCGCCATTTTGCGCTCACTCTGCTGTGATTTCAGTTAGGGATCGGACGCTGTGTTCTAACTGAGGGCCAGTTGAGATAGCTAATTGCTTTATTTTGCTTTTCCAAAGCTAATTTAGCCAACGCTGTGTTCACTGTTCAGTTCACCTTGCTCTTGCCTTGCAGTGCTGTTTTAACAGCGTTCTGCAAGGTCTCTGTGTGTGTGTGTGTGTGTGTGTGCAGCTCACTCTGTAGTCTGTGTGCAGCCATAAACCAGGTTGTATTCAGCTCAGGGGGGATTCACACTGCCTCACACAGTTCTATCCATTGTCCTTTTTTGCTCATAGTGCAGCCTGCTGCACATTTTTTCTAAAATTTCCTATTAGTGTCTTTCCACCCGTCTCCAGCCAAATAGTGGAAAAACACTACATAGGATAACCTAGAGGGGGGTTTTTGGGCCCTGCAGCGCCGTTTACGGCTGTCTGCATGGTCTCCGTGTGAGCGCAGCTCGCCCTGTAGTCTGTGTGCAGCCACAGCCGGTTGTATTCAGCTCAGGGTTTGTCACTGCCTCATACTGTAAAATAACTTGTCCTTTTTTCAAATAGTGCAGCCTGTTGAAATTTTTTTTTAAAATTTCCTATTAGTGTCTTTCCACCCGTCTCCAGCAAAATAGTGGAAAAACACTAGATAGGATAACCTAGAGGAGGGTTTTTGGGCCTTGCAGCGCCGTTTACGGCGGTCTGCACGGTCTCCGTGTGAGTGCAGCTCGCCCTGTAGTCTGTGTGCAGCCACAGCCCGTTGTATTCAACTCAGGGTTTGTCACTGCCTCATACCGTTAAATAACTTGTCCTTTTTTTTCAACTAGTGCAGCCTGTTGAAAATTTTGTAAACAATTTCCTATTAGTGTCTTTCCACCTGTCTCCAGCAAAATAGTGGAAAAACACTAGATAGGATAACCTAGAGGAGGGTTTTTGGGCCTTGCAGCGCCGTTTACGGCTGTCTGCACGGTCTCCGTGTGAGTTAAACTCGCTCTGTAGCCCGATCTGCACAAAAAAAAAAAGTAAAGTTCACCAAACACCACTTAACACTTGTGTAGGCCACATTTTATCAATAATAAAGTCTAGTCCACACTTTACAACATTAGTGTTTCTTACACCTGTTAGGAGGAGCATTTCAGGAATAAGCACGCTAAGGCCTTACTACTTTTCTGCTTATCTTTATCTGTCAACCAAGATGAAGAGGGCAGGGAGTAAGGGTCGTGGGCATGGGCGTGGAGCAGGGAGAGGAGCAGGGAGAGGACGTGGTGATTCTGTGCCTGCTGCGGGCACCGGTGACTCATCATCACCCAGTTTCAGCAGGGAACAGTCCTTCATGCGCAGCTTTGTCGGAGAGCACCGTGCACCGCTGCTGTGTGAAGATCAAATTGAAGCCGTTGTCGGATGGATGGCAGCTAACGCATTGACTTCAATTAGTGCCACATCCTCTCAGGCATAGACCACTGGAGAGCAGCCATCTGTCTCTTCACCACCTGCCAAATTGGCCAGGCAGTCAGAGAGCCCAGGACAGGAGCCGTCTCTACTTCTGTTCTCTGAATCTCTTGGCTTGGAAACAGGGGGCCAGCCAAGCAGTATTGGAGAAATGGAAGAAGAGGCAGTGTGCAGGGATGCCCAACAGCTTTGTCTCTCTGACTCTGAAGAGGTGGGTGGGTCAGTGCCTGCTGTGACCACAGCGCAGTACGCATCTGATGATGAAACTCAGGTGCCGCTTTCTGGTGTGTACTGTGCTGCCGAGACTACCCAGGAGGAGCAGTTGGTGGCAGAGGGTAGTGGAGATGATGAGGTCCTTGACCCATCGTGGCGTGAGGAACAGGAAGGTGGTGGGAGCAGCTCAGAGGAAGAGATTCCCCTAACGGGCCAAAGAGGGAGAGGGAGGGGGAAGACTGCGGAGCCAGTAGCCTCCACTTTGGCACCCGTTAGGAGCCTGTCTCTTTCAAAAGCCAAAAAGGGCGCTCCCAAGACTTGCAGTGCCTGGTCCTTTTTTGACACAGTTGCAGATGACATTTGTTTTGTCAAATGCAAGCTGTGTCATCAGAAAGTCAAAAGAGGTAAAAGTGTCAGCAACCTCAATACCACAAATATGTGGAAACATGTGCGGACCAGGCACGCGTTGGAGTTACAAAAACACACTGAAGACCTAGGCCAACCAACAGCGGCAGCTACCACCTCTTCAGCTCGTGTTGCCTCTTCCTCCAGCTCACGCACAGCTGGTTTGGCGTCCTCCCCAGATCGCCATGGAAGAACCTCTGGCACTGTTGTCCAGAGACCTAGTGTAATTCCACCCACAGAACCACATTCCCAGTCATCCTCACACTCCCAGCCTAGTCTACAGCCATCGGTAGTACAGGCATGGGAGAAAAGGCGGGCATTCTCGGCAAACCACCCCCGAGCACAGGCTCTGAATGCAGGCATTGCCAAACTTCTGTCGCTGGAAATGCTCTCATTCAGGCTGGTGGAGACTGACAGCTTCCGTGACTTGATGGCATTGGCAGTCCCACAGTACAAGGAGCCCAGCCGCTTTTACTTCAGCAGGCATGCTGTCCCTGCCCTGCACAAGCATATGGAGGGACAAATAAAACACGCGCTACTGAACGTCATCAGTAGCAAGGTCCACCTCACCACCGATGCGTGGACCAGTCAACATGGACAGGGGCGATACCTTTCCGTCACTGCCCATTGGGTTAATGTTGTTGAGCCGCTTACAGACCGTGCGAGTGGCGCAGGACGTGTCCTGTCCACTCCAAGGATTGCAGGAATCCAGTCTGTACGCATTGACTCCTCCTCTTACACAAGTTCCTCAGATTCATCGCTGCAGGATCAGTCACAGTCCACCTCCACATGGACCCGTGAAGGTTTACCTGTTACGACTGACATGAGCACAGCCGTGGCCAAACGTCAGCAGGCCGCCTTGAAATTAGTTTCTTTGGGGAATCGAAGCCACACAGCGCAGGAGCTCTGGAATGCCCTAAAGCAGGAGAGCGATGTGTGGTTTGTGCTAGCGAATCTCCAGCCAGGCATGGTAGTGTGTGACAATGGCCGAAATCTGGTGGCAGCTTTAGCCCTTGGCAACCTCGCTCACATCCCATGTCTGGCACATGTGCTCAATTTGGTTGTGCAGAGTTTTCTGAGGGACTATCCGGATCTTGATGCACTTCTGCACAAGGCCCGCCTAGAGTGTGCTCACGTGCAGCATTCAAGCTTGGCAAGATCCCGCATTGCTGTTCTGCAGCGTCGGTTTCGCCTTCCTGAACATCGCATCATATGTGACCTACCTACCCGTGGAATTCCACGTTACATATGTTGGAGCGGTTGTGTGAGCAGCAGCAAGCAGTAATGGAGTACCAGCTGCATCAGGCGCAAAAAAGTCGCAGTCAGCGCCGATCAGACTTCACAACCACAGAGTGGGCCACTATGAAGGACGTCTGCCAGGTTTTGCGTCCTTTCGATTATTCCTCGCGGATGGCAAGTGCAGATGATGCACTAGTCAGCATGACTGTCCCCCTTATCTGCTTGCTTCAAGAAACCCTGCAAGGGATAAGGGATGATGTGGAAGAGGTGGAGGATGAGGAGTCACCTTTTCCATCAGCTTCTGGACAGTCAGCGCAACGTGGTTCCTCACAAAGGGGTTGGCAGGGGACCCTTTGTGAGGAGGATGAGGAGGAGTCAATGGACGAGGAAGAGCTACGTCCAGAGGAGGGAGTTACACCATTGTCCAGTGGTCAGTGTGTACAGCGAGGGTGGGGTGATGAAGAGCGGGCAGAGATCATGTCTCAAGCAGGGGACAGCGTTTCTGGGCCAGTTGGCAGTCTGCAGCACATGGTTGATTTCATGTTGCAGTGCCTGAGAGATGACCGCCGCATCTACCACATTCTCAACGTGCCTGATTATTGGGTGTACGCCCTCCTCGATCCTCGCTACCGTGACAATGTCCAAAACCTCATCCCGCCGTTGACACGGGAGCGTAAAATGCGGGAGTACCACGACACACTGGTGAATTCCATCATCTTCTCCAGTCCAACTGAGAGGAGTGCTGCTAGTTCTTTACAAAGCAGCTCAGTGCGTCGAGGCAGTGGAGGAGGAGGCTCTGCACAAAGAGGGAGCAGAAGCAGTGCCTCTGCCCAAGGCAAGCCCAGTATGGCACAACTGTGGAAAACTTTTGTGTGCCCGCCCCAAATGTCTACACCATCACCGGCGGCTCCAGTCAGCAGGAGGCAACAGTTCCTTCAGATGGTGACAGACTACATGGCTTGCTCTCTTAGTGTACTCCCAGACGGCTCTTCCCCGTTCAAGTTTTGGGTCTCTAAGCTGGATACATGGCCAGAGCTAAGCCAGTATGCATTGGAGGTGCTGGCTTGCCCTTCGGCTAGTGTCTTATCGGAACGTGTCTTTAGTGCCGCAGGTGGTGTACTAACAGACCGTCGCATGCGACTATCCTCCGATAACGTTGACCGGCTTACTTTCCTGAAAATGAACCAGGCCTGGATCTCGCAGGAATTTGCCACTCCTCTGCCTGATTAAGTAATTGGGTGTCATCCAGGTCTCCAGATGTGTTCATCTTTCTACCACCTGAACTGCTATTCCTGGGCTCCAACAACGCCAGTTGCGGCTCAGAAGTGCAGGGTGCACAGTCAAAACACACGACCCAGTGTTATTGGGTTTCAGTAACGTCAGCTGATCCCCAGCTGTGTAGCCAGCAATGTGTCCTGCGACCGCCACGCTGGCACAACAACCTAAATGTAAGGGAACCTGTCCCCCCCCCCCTTTGCGTTTGTTACTGAAAGAGCCACCTTGTGCAGCAGTAATGTTGCACAAGGAAAAGGTAGCTCTTTTAGTTTAGCTCCTTGCACACACAGAACTTAACACTTATAAAATGTGTTCACTGATACCGTTATACCGTCCCGGTGCTGGGACTTTCCTTCATAATGTGACGCAGCACAGCCGTCATTCCTACCCCCTTGGTGCCATGCGCTGCCTCCTCAGCGTTGTCTTAAGCTGTCACGGAGCCTGCGCTGTTCTGTTATCCCTTGGCCATGGCCAGTTTGCGCTGCCTGTCTTCTGACATAATTTGGTGTCAGGATGGCTGCGCCTGTGCGCCCGCGCTGCCCGAGAACCCGCCTCGCAGTGTCTTCTGATTGAATCACACTGCGAGCCTGGGATCCATGGAGGGGAGTGAGAGTCGAGGATATGCACTGTGCATGCCCATGGATCCAAGGCCCGCAGTGGGATTACATTAGACGACACTGCGAGGTGAGATCTGGAGCAGCGTGGACGCACAGGCACTGACAGCCTGACACCAAATTATGTCAGAAGACAGGCAGCGCAAATTGGGCATGGCCAAGGGATAACAGAACAGCGCAGGCTCCGTGACAGCTTAAAACGCTGAGGAAGCAGCGCACGGCACCAAGGGGATAGGAATGACAGCTGTGCTGCGTCCCATTACGAAGGAAATTCCCACCTCCGGGACGGTTTTACGGTATAAGGTGACACATTTTTAGTGTTTACTTCTGTGTTTGCAAGGAGCATAATTAAAAGAGCAACCTTTTCCTTTTGCATCCTTAGTGCTGCACAAGATGGCTCTTTCAGCTACAAACGTCTTGGGGGGGGGGTTAAAGGTTCCCTTTCAACTTGCTCCAATCAGGCTTCGGCCTACACTCTGTTCCTCTGCTCCTCTTGCTGTCCCTGGGCTCTAACACCGCCAGTTGGTGCCTGGAAGTGCTGTCTGCGCAGTCAACAGTCGCTCCTCTGTTATTGGGGTTCAGTAACGTCAGCTGATCCCCAGCTGTGTGTGCGGCAATACCTCCAATCTGCTCCTCCTGCTGTCCCTGGGCTCTAACACCGCCAGTTGGTGCCTGGAAGTGCTGTCTGCACAGTCAACAGTCGCTCCTCTGTTATTGGGGTTCAGTAACGTCAGCTGATCCCCAGCTGTGTATCCGGCAACGTGTCATGCGACCGCCACGCTGGCACAACTAAAATGTAAGGGGACCTGTCCCCCCCCCTAGGCGTTTGTTACTGAAAGAGCCACCTTGTGCAGCACTAATACTGCACAAGGAAAAGGTCGCTCTTGAAATTATGCTCCTTCGAAACGCTGAACTACACACTCATGTAATGTGTCCCCTCACACCGTCCAACCGTCCCGGAGGTGGGACGTTCCTTTGTAATGTGACGCAGCACAGCCGTCATTCCTACCCCCTTGGCACCGTGCGCTGCCTCCTTAGCGTTGTTTGATTCCGTCATGGACCCTGCGCTGTTATGTTATCCATTGGCCATGCACAGTTTGCGCTGCCCGTCCTCTGACATCATTTGTTGTCGTCCTGGCTGCGCCTGTGCGTCCACGCTGCCCGAAATGACACCTCGCAGTGTCGCCTAATGTGATCCCACAGTGGGCCTGGTATCCATGGCCATGCGCAGTGCATATATTAGCCTCTCACTCCCCTTCTTCACCCTTCTTCAGACTAGGCGGTGTCAGCTGATCCCTAATAGCATGCCACGGCCGTGACGCCGCACAGTCTGAAGAAGCAGGAAGGAGGTGAGTGAGAGGCGATGATATGCACTGCGCATGCCCATGGATCCCTGGCCCGCAGTGGATTACCTTAGATGACACTGCGAGGTTGTATCTCGGGCAGCTTTGACGCACAGGCACTGCCAGCCTGACACCTGAATGATGTCAGAAGACGGGCACCGCTAACTGTGCATGGCCAAGGGATAACATTACAGCGCGGGCTCTGTGACAGAACCAAACAACGTTGAGGAGGTGGCGCACGGCACCAAGGGGGTTGGAATGACGGCTGTGCTGTGTCACATTACAAAGGAAAGCCCCACTTCCGTGATGGTTTGATGGTGTGAGGGGACACATTATATGAGTGGGTACTTCAGCGTTTGCAAGGAGCATAATTTTAGGAGCCACCATTTTCCATGTGCAGTATTACTGCTGTACAAGATGGCTCTTTCAGCAACACATGCCTGGGGGGGGGGGTTTAAAGGTTCCCTTTCAACTTGCTCCACTGCAGGCTTCGGCCTACACTCTGCTCCTCTCCTCCTCCTGCTGATCCTGGGCTCTAACACCGCCAGTTTTTGCCCGGGACTGCTAGCTGCACAGAGAAAAACACCCGCCAATGTGTCAGTGGGGTTCAGCACCACCAGCTGTTGCCCTGCTGTGTAGTCGGCAACGTGTCCAGCACAAGCCACGCTGGCACAACCGAACAAAAGCTGCCACCAGTGCAGGCTTCGGCCTACACTCTGCTCCTCTCCTCCTCCTGCTGACCCTGGGCTCTAGCACCGCCAGTTTTTGCCCGGGACTGCTAGCTGCACAGAGAAAAACACCCGCCATTGTGTCAGTGGGGTTCAGCACCGCCAGCTGTTCCCCTGCTGTGTAGTCGGCAACGTGTCCAGCACAAGCCGCGCTGGCACAACCGAACAAAAGCTGCCACCAGTGCAGGCTGCAGCCTACACTCTGCTCCTCTCCTCCTCCTGCTGACCCTGGGCTCTAACACCGCTAGTTTTTGCCCGGAACTGCTAGCTGCACAGAGAAAAACACCCGCCAATGTGTCAGTGGGGTTCAGCACCGCCAGCTGTTTCCCTGCTGTGTAGCCGGCAACGTGACCTGTGACCTGCAAACGCCACGCAGGCACATGAACTGAAATTAAAGGGAAACCCTGCCACCCACCCCAAGGTGTTTCTATGTATAACAGCCACCTTGTACAGCAGTACTGCTGCATTTGTACAAGGTGGCTGACTTTTTCTCCTTGCCCACGTTGAATGTAACACGTACAAAATGTGTCTCATTACAGACCATTACAATGTCCCTGAGGTGTATATTTCCTTTTTAATGACACGCAGCACCCCCCTTGGTAGCGCTGCCCGTCTTCTGACATCATTGGTTGGCTGGCTGCGCCTGTGCGTCCGCCCTGCCTGAAACAACGCTCCTCGTTGTCTTACTTATTTTGACTGCGAGGGTGTGATTGATGGGCACGAGCAGTGCATATCTTCTCCTGTCTTTACTCATCTCCTTCCACCTTCTTCAGACTGTGCGGCCTCATGGCCGCCGCATGCGAGAAGAGATCAGCTGAGGCCGCCCAGTCTGAAGCAGGTGTAAGGACATGAGTGACAGGCGAAAACAATTACTGCGCAAGGCCACGAATCTCAGCCCCGTAGTGTGACTTAAAGAAAAGACACTGCGGGTCTGGGTTTCATGGCCATCGCTAACTGCACCGGCCAACATGAAATGAGGTCAGAAGACAGGCAGCACTCACAGTGCATGGCCAAGGGATAACAAGAGCGCAGACTCCTGTACAGCAAATAACGACGCTCAGGAATCTGCGCCCAGCACCTAGGTGTAAATTTTGACACCTGTGCTGCGTCTTCTTAAAAAGACAAGTCACGCCTCCACTACTGTTTGACAGTATAATGGGCTAAATAGTGTACGTGTTTTATTCAGCATGTGCAAGGAGCAAAATTAATAGAGCAACCTTTTACTTGTGCAGCATTAATGCTGCACAAGGTGTGGCTCTTGTACCTTGCAACACCTGAGGGGGGGTTAAAGGTTACCTTTGAAATTGGTTCTACTAGGCTTCGGCCTACACTCTGCTCCTCTCCTCCTCCTGCTGACCCTGGGCTCTAACACCGCCAGTTGGTGCCCGTAAGTGCTGGCTGCACAGAGAAAAACACCCGCCATTGTGTCAGTGGGGTTCAGCACCGCCAGCTGTTCCCCTGCTGTGTAGTCGGCAACGTGTCCAGCACAAGCCACGCTGGCACAACCGAACAAAAGCTGCCACCAGTGCAGGCTTCAGCCTACACTCTGCTCCTCTCCCCCTCCTGCTGACCCTGGGCTCTAACACCGCCAGTTTTTGCCCGGAACTGCTAGCTGCACAGAGATAAAAACACCAGCCAATGTGTCAGTGGGGTTCATCACCGCCAGCTGTTCCCCTGCTGTGTAGCCAGCAAAGTGACCTGCAAACGCCACGCAGGCACATGAACTGAAATTAAAGGGACCCTGCCACCCACCCCAAGGTGTTTCTATGTATAACAGCCACCTTGTACAGCAGTACTGCTGCATTTGTACAAGGTGGCTGACTTTTTCTCCTTGCCCACGTTGAATGTAACACGTACAAAATGTGTCTCATTACAGACCATTACAATGTCCCTGAGGTGTATATTTCCTTTTTAATGACACGCAGCACCCCCCTTGGTAGCGCTGCCCGTCTTCTGACATCATTGGTTGGCTGGCTGCGCCTGTGCGTTCGCCCTGCCTGAAACAACGCCCCTCGGTGTCTTATTTATTTTGTCAGAGAGGGTGTGGTTTATGGGCACGAGCAGTGCATATGTTCGCCTGTCGTCACTCATCTTCTTCCGCCTTCTTCAGACTGTGCGGCCTCATGGCCGCGGCATGCGAGAAGGGATCAGCAGAGGCTGCCCAGTCTGAAGCAGGTGTAAGGACGTGTGTGAGCGGCAAAAATATTTACTGCTCAAGGCCACAAATCCCAGCACCGCAGTGTGACTTTATGAAAAGGCACTGTGAGTCTGGGATTCATGGCCATCGTTAACCGCACCAGCCAACATGAAATGAGGTCATAAGACGGGCAGCGCTAACAGGGTATTGCCAAGGGATATCACAAGAGCGCAGACTCCTGTACTGCAAATAACAACGCTCAGGAATCTGCGCCCAGCACCTAGGTGTAAATTTTGACACCTGTGCTGCGTCTTCTTAAAAAGACAAGTCACGCCTCCACTACTGTTTGACAGTATAATGGGCTAAATAGTGTACGTGTACGGGTACTGTCAAACTCACTGAGACACCTATGCGTTGCCCCGTCGTGTTGCGGTCGAGTTAGCCAACTCCAGGGTGCCTCCAGTTTAGGAGCTTCCTATGTGGGCTGCGTGAATTGGTAGTCAAGGCTGGTTCTGTAGTGCCAGTAGGCGAAGCTCAACCTGTAGGACTGTTGGGGTTCGGTAACTGCGGCTGCCTCGCGGCCAAGCTGTTCTCTCCTCTCCTGTGGACCTTCTGGTCCACCACCTGGTTCCAGCACCGTCTGCTGGTTCCGGGCAGAGCCTTTAGCTTAGGTGCCTCCTCCTGGGTATCCGAATTCCACCAACGTCAGGCGGTCCTTGGTAGTGCTTTTAAGCGCGGGCACCTACAGCTTAGTAACCGGGTTCCAGCACCGTCAGCTGGTCCTCGGTGCCATTGGCTCTTGCACACTGGGGCGACGCATCCGGGTTCCAGCACCGCCAGCTGGTTCTCGGCAGTGTTTTTGTCACGGGTACTCCCTCGTGCCCAGCCTGGTTCCAACACCGTCAGCTGTTTCCGGGTAGTGTCAAGCTCACTGAGACGCCTATGCTTGCCCCGTCGTGTTGTGGTCGGGTTAGCCAACTCCAGGGTGCCTCCAGTTTAGGAGCTTCCTATGTGGGCTGCGTGAATTGGTGGTCAAGTCTGGTTCTGTAGTGCCAGTAGGCCAAGCTCCCCCTGTAGGACTGTTGGGGTTCGGTAACTGCGGCTGCCTCGCGGCCTAGCTGTTCTCTCCTCTCCTGTGGACCTTCTGGTCCACCACCTGGTTCCAGCACCGTCAGCTGGTTCCGGGCAGAGCCTTTGGCTTAGGTGCCTCCTCCTGGGTATCCGAGTTCCGCCAACGTCAGGCGGTCCTTGGTAGTGCTTTTAAGCGCGGGCACCTACAGCTTAGTAACCGGGTTCCAGCACCGTCAGCTGGTCCTCGGTGCCATTGGCTCTTGCACACTGTGGCGACGCATCTGGGTTCCAGCAACGCCAGCTGGTTCTCGGCAGTGTTTTTGTCACGGGTACTCCCTCGTGCACAGCCTGGTTCCAGCACCATCAGCTGTTTCCGCGTAGTGTCAAGCTCACTGAGACGCCTATGCTTGCCCCGTCATGTTGTGGTCGGGTTAGCCAACTCCAGGGTGCCTCCAGTTTAGGAGCTTCCTATGTGGGCTGCGTGAATTGGTAGTGAAGGCTGGTTCTGTAGCGCCAGTAGGCCAAGCTCCCCCTGTAGGACTGTTGGGGTTCGGTAACTGCGGCTGCCTCGCGGCCTAGCTGTTCTCTCCTCTCCTGTGGACCTTCTGGTCCAACACCTGGTTCTAGCACCGTCAGCTGGTTCCGGGCCGAGCCTTTGGCTTAGGTGCCTCCTCCTGGGTATCCGAGTTCCGCCAACGTCAGGCGGTCCTTGGTAGTGCTTTTAAGCGCGGGCACCTACAGCTTAGTAACCGGGTTCCAGCACTGTCAGCTGGTCCTCGATGCCATTGGCTCTTGCACACTGGGGCGACGCATCCGGGTTCCAGCACCGCCAGCTGGTTCCCGGCAGTGTTTTTGTCACGGGTACTCCCTCGTGCCCAGCCTGGTTCCAGCACCCTCAGCTGTTTCCGGGTACTGTCAAACTCACTGAGACACCTATGCGTTGCCCCGTCGTGTTGCGGTCGAGTTAGCCAACTACAGGGTAACATAGTAACATAGTAACATAGTTAGTAAGGCCGAAAAAAGACATTTGTCCATCCAGTTCAGCCTATATTCCATCATAATAAATCCCCAGATCTACGTCCTTCTACAGAACCTAATAATTGTATGATACAATATTGTTCTGCTCCAGGAAGACATCCAGGCCTCTCTTGAACCCCTCGACTGAGTTCGCCATCACCACCTCCTCAGGCAAGCAATTCCAGATTCTCACTGCCCTAACAGTAAAGAATCCTCTTCTATGTTGGTGGAAAAACCTTCTCTCCTCCAGACGCAAAGAATGCCCCCTTGTGCCCGTCACCTTCCTTGGTATAAACAGATCCTCAGCGAGATATTTGTATTGTCCCCTTATATACTTATACATGGTTATTAGATCGCCCCTCAGTCGTCTTTTTTCTAGACTAAATAATCCTAATTTCGCTAATCTATCTGGGTATTGTAGTTCTCCCATCCCCTTTATTAATTTTGTTGCCCTCCTTTGTACTCTCTCTAGTTCCATTATATCCTTCCTGAGCACCGGTGCCCAAAACTGGACACAGTACTCCATGTGCGGTCTAACTAGGGATTTGTACAGAGGCAGTATAATGCTCTCATCATGTGTATCCAGACCTCTTTTAATGCACCCCATGATCCTGTTTGCCTTGGCAGCTGCTGCCTGGCACTGGCTGCTCCAGGTAAGTTTATCATTAACTAGGATCCCCAAGTCCTTCTCCCTGTCAGATTTACCCAGTGGTTTCCCGTTCAGTGTGTAATGGTGATATTGATTCCCTCTTCCCATGTGTATAACCTTACATTTATCATTGTTAAACCTCATCTGCCACCTTTCAGCCCAAGTTTCCAACTTATCCAGATCCATCTGTAGCAGAATACTATCTTCTCTTGTATTAACTGCTTTACATAGTTTTGTATCATCTGCAAATATCGATATTTTACTGTGTAAACCTTCTACCAGATCATTAATGAATATGTTGAAGAGAACAGGTCCCAATACTGACCCCTGCGGTACCCCACTGGTCACAGCGACCCAGTTAGAGACTATACCATTTATAACCACCCTCTGCTTTCTATCACTAAGCCAGTTACTAACCCATTTACACACATTTTCCCCCAGACCAAGCATTCTCATTTTGTGTACCAACCTCTTGGTACACAAAATTTTGTGTAGGAGTTTTTTGTGTCCAGTGTATGTCCAGTGTGTGTCCAGTGTAGGAGAATTTTGTGTCCAGTTTAGGAGCTTCCTATGTGGGCTGCGTGAATTGGTAGTCAAGGCTGTTTCTGTAGTGCCAGTAGGCCAAGCTCCCCCTGTAGGACTGTTGGGGTTCGGTAACTGCGGCTGCCTTGCGGCCTAGCTGTTCTCTCCTCTCCTGTGGGCCTTCTGGTCCACATCCTGGTTCCAGCACCGTCAGCTGGTTCTCGGCAGTGTCTTTTGCTCTTGTACCTTCTGCTCCCCATCCTGGTTCCAGTACCGTCAGCTGGTTCCGGGCAGAGCCTTTGGCTTAGGTGCCTCCTTCTGGGTATCCAAGTTCCACCAATGTCAGGTGGTCCTTGGTAGTGCTTTCAGGCACGGGTACCTCCTGCTTAGTAACCGGGTTCCAGTAACGTCAGCTGGTCCTCGGTAGTTCCATTGGCTCTTGGACCTTTGGCTACCCATCCGGGTTCCAGTACCGTCAGCTGGTTCTCGGCAGTGTCTTTTGCTCTTGTACCTTCTGCTCCCCATCCTGGTTCCAGTAAAGTCAGCTGGTTCCAGGCAGAGCCTTTGGCATAGGTGCCTCCTTCTGGGTATCCGAGTTCCGCCAACGTCAGGCGGTCCTTCGTAGTGCTTTTTAGCACGGGTACCTCCTGCTTAGTAACCGGGTTCCAGTAACATCAGCTGGTCCTCGGTAGTTCCATAGGCTCTTGAACCTTCGGGTAGCCATCCGAGTTCCAGTTCCATCAGCTGGTTCTTGGCATTTTCTCAGCCTTCTTGTACCTTCTACTACATTTCCAAGTTGAAGACCGTAAAGTCGACGACCCGGAAGACCACCCCGATGACGACGACGACGGCGGAGACGACGACCCTGGAGACGACGACCCTGGAGACGACGACATGGAAGACCGAGAAGCAGAAGAACAAGAGGCTGCAGAACAAAGAGCAGAACATTAAGCATAACACTTAATATCAGAGCAAAAGATATTATCTAAATTATATGCACAAGAAGACTAAGCAGTGTATGGGGGTGAGTCCGTTCCTCCTCGTGGTGCCCCTGGATAAAGCCTGATGCTGCAGGCCAAACTGAACACGGACAAATGTAACTTTTGTGACTGGCAGAACGGAAGATGTAATCTTCAAACTTTTATAGATAACAACTACGGGAATGCCTGTCACAAATGAGAATATGATGAATGAAGAAGTAGAATAGGAAGAATAATAATAGTTGAATAAAATGAATATGAAGAATGTAATTAAAAAAAAATAGGTAGAAGATGAAGAAGAAGATGAATAAGGTGAAGAAGTTGATGTCAAAGATGCTGATGATGAAGAAGATGAAAGTGTGGGAAAAGTAAAAAAAAAAGAAGGGGAAGGGCGTGGAATAGTGAAACATCAATATCTGACAAAATAAAAAAAAAATTACATAGTCAATATCTTTGTCACTCCGAACATCTTTAAAAAAAAAAAAATAATGCTATTCTATTTGATTGGGCTAAACCTCTATGACTTTAATGTCTCCGCCACCTCCCCAAATACATCCTGCATTATTCTTAGTTGTTTTCCTTCATGTAGAATGAACCTACAAGGAAAGAAAGGGTTTATTTTAATTCCGATATTTTGGTCCCATTGACTTGCATTGGGATCGGGTATCGGTATCGGCGATATCCGATATTTTTTGAATATCGGCCGATCCAATCCGATACCGATACTTTCCGATATCGGAAGGTATCGCTCAACACTAGTCATTACAAACAGAGTGATTCATTTCAAGTGCTTGTTTCTGTTAATGTTGATGATTATGGCTTACAGCCAATGAAAAACCAAAAGTCATTGGAGTGCCCCCAGACACAGGGCCACGTGTTTCGGTACCGGGCCTCTCGGGTTCGGTTCTGCGGTCGTCACGGTGGCTGGACCCGGTCGTGACCCTGCTATGGGGCGTCCAATGAAGGTGGTAGTACAATCTGTCAGGGGTTCGTGACGCCACCTGTGGTGTTCGGTCAGGGTGACCGACGCTGCTGTGGGGTCCGCTGGGGTGATGGAATGGCAGCTGGATGGTGTACCTTCCCACAGGTGAAGTATGTCCCCAGGGCTTCCCAGTAGAGTGGATGGTGATGGTGAGAGGTGCAGGCAATAACGAGGACACAAGGTTGCAGTCTCTTTACCTTTTTACTTAAGGCTTCAATATACTCAGTCCAGAGCACGTTCAACCGGGCTATCAGAGACCGGCCGGTCCGATGGGCACATCCAGAGTTTCCCTCGCAGATGGAAATCGTTGCCTACCAATAGCGCCTGTGTGTTGTAGTCCTACCCTGCTGAGCATTTGGAATAGTCCTCACAACTGCTGTTCTCGTTCGTTCGTTCTCTACAGCTCTCTCTCTCGTTCTTTGGTTCCAGATGTTACTAGTTTCTAACATCCCCCAGATATGTTAGGACTAGGACGCCACCCGTATGACGGGAAGGCTTGGAGGTCTTCCGGGACCCTAGAGACGCCCCTCTCCCAATGTTGCCCCCTATGTCTTCGTAGGTGTAGAAGGTAGACAGCCAACCTATGATTAACTGTCCAGCGGAATTTGAAGTAAGGCCTGAAGTCAGTTACTCCTACGGCGATCCGGCCACCGACTACGCGCCTCAGTAAGATGTTGCCTTATTCTCTCGGCACGACTCTTACTGGCTCTCCTTTGTGCTGATCTCGTTTACACTGTTCCACAATATTCTTCCCTTCTTGTCTCTTTCTTAGGATGCCGCCGCAAGGTGTGCAGGCGCGGTTCCGTTACGTTCTGTTCAGTTCGCTAGGCACCTGCCAGGTTCCCACGCCTGACAGGGACCCCCCTGTGTCTTCTCCCCGCAACACCCCCTGCCACGGGATGTTGCCTGGTTCCAACCCAGTCAGCTTCTGACCAACTTCCTCCCCAGCCCCTAGTTTTACCAGTGTGAGGAGTGGCCCAATAAATAAAGCCTTTTTCTCCCCCTAGTGGCCGGAGTGTGAAGTGTAATGTGTTCTAGTGATACCTGGTCAGGAGAACTCCTTAGTGCCATCAGACGTACCGCTGCTCCCCTTAGTGGCAGAGCGTTATACTGCAACGACCAGGTCTCTGGGGCGCTGCATCATTATCTCAGAAAAGTAGAATACTTTATAACACCAGCTTGAAAAAATGATTTTAAAATCCAAAATGTTGGCCTACTGAAATGTATATTCAGTAAATGCACTCAATAATTGGTTGGGGCTGCTTTGGCATCAATTACTGCATCAATGTGGTGTGGCATGGAAGAGATCAGCCTGTGGCACTGCTGAGGTGTTATGGAAGCCCAGGTTGCTGTGATAGCAGCTGCAATTCATCTGCATTGCGTGGGAGGTGGTCATCTCTTATTGTTCGAGTGTTCAATTAACCTGCTTATTTTGTCCTGTAATATTTTCAAAACAAGAAGCTGCGTGGACTGACACAATGGGTAATCAACATAATAACATACATTGATTGTTCAATTAACCTGCATCTTTGTCCCTTAAGGATAGCAGAAAATTAAGCTGCAGGGGTTGATATAATAGTAACATCAATTCAACCTACAGCAGGAGTCAACATTTTGGCTCATATGAACAATAACTCATGTCGCTGTGCCTACTGAATAATATGTCTGGCATAATTAAGACAAAATGCAGCATCATCACAGCCTATGTATTGGAAACTCCCCAAAAATGATAGTATTTTAAAAAACACACCTCTAAAGTACTTCAAAACTGCCATTAGGAAATCAGTCAGGTGCTAAACAGGAATACATGCAAAGTAGAATTTTTTATTTTTTTTATTCTAAAATGTTGCATTAGCCCAATGTTTTCACTTTTACAAGAAATAGCACAAGAAAGTGGACCCCACAATTTGTTACCTAGTTTCTTCTGAGCATGCTGATACCATGTGGTCAGAAACCTTTTTCTGGACAAACGGCAAGGCTCAGGAGGAAAGGAGCACCACTTGAATTTTGATATAAAGATTTATCTCAAATAGATTGCAAGCGCCATGCTGCAATTGCAGAGCCCATAAGGTGCCCAGACATCAAAAAATTCCCACAAGTGACCCTATTTTGGAAACTAAACCATTCAAGAATTCTATCCAGGGGTATATTGAGCATTTTGAACACATATGTCGTAAACAGAATTTGATAACATTAATTTGTCATATTGAAAACTTTAATTGTTTTAAACAAAATATTGTTTAGCCCCATATTTTTCACTTTTGCGAAGGAAGTAATATGAAAATATAGACCTCATAATTTGTTACCAACTTTCTTCTGAGCATGGTGATACCCCACATGTCAAAATATTTTGTTTAGACACAATGCAGGCTCTAAAGGTAAGGAGCAACATTTGAATTTAGGAGCACAAATTTGCCTGAAATAGATGGCGGGCACCATTTTTCATTTGCACAGTCTCAAAGGCACCAAAACAGCAGAAAACCCTTATTGACCCCATTTTTTAAATTATACCTCTGAAGGATTTTATCCAGGGGTACAGTGAGCCTTTTGAACTCACAGGTACAACATAAAATATGTTAACATTATATTGCAAACTTTCATTTTTTTCACAAAAATGTTCCTTTGGCCCCAAATTTTTCATTTTTTCAAAAGATAACATAAAAAAGCGGACTTCAAAATGTGTTACGCACTTTCTTCTGAGCTTGGCAATACTCCACATGTAGTCAAAAAGTTTTGTTTGGACACACGACAGAGTTCAGAAGGGAAGAAATGACATTTGGTATTTTGAATGTAAATTTTGCTGGAATAGATTGCAGCCACCATGTCTTATTTGCAGAGCCCCTGAGGTATTAAAACAGAAACATACACAAGTGACCCAATTTAGGAAACTACACCCATCAAAGAATTCATCTAGGAGGTTATTGATCTTGTTGAACCCTTAGGTGCTTCACAGAACATTTTAAAATGTAGCTGTGAAAACAAAAATTTGCATTTTTCTGCTAAAATGTTGTTTTTGCCCAAAATATGTAAATTTCACAATGGACAAAAAGAAAAAATAGACTTAATAATTTATTATGCAATTTTTTACCGTACATGAAGATACCACATATGTGGTCAAAAATTGCGGTTTGGGCACATGGCAGGTCTCAGAAAGGAAAGAGAGTCATTTGATTTTTGGAGCGTAAATTTGTCTGGAATAGATTGTGAATGTCATGTTGCATTTGTAGAGCCCCTGACAGGCGAAAACAGCAGAAACCCTTAACAAGTGACCACATTTTTTAAACTAGTCCCCTCAAGTAATTATTCTAGGTGTGTACTGATCATTTTAAACCTACAACTGACAATAGTGAAGGCCCTCTAACAATAGTAAGAGCTGCCTGATGGCCCTCTACAAATAGTGATAGCAGCCTAATGGCCCTGAAAAAAAAATTGTGACTTTCAAACTCTCCCTTCATGAATTAAACAGGAAATGTATGATCATGTCTCACACACCCCATAGACAGATAAGGTACTAAAATGATAACATTACTTTTCTTGTAGAATGATTTTTTCACCATTGAAAGCAATGCACATGTGCAAAAATTCAGCAAAAACGTGGGAACATAGCCCAAGGTGTGGGGGAGCATTACTTATTTATTTTGGTTTATATACAAGTCATTATTCAGGAAAGAATGTTTCTTAACATTTTTTCATGTCAAATCCATTTTAACTGTGGTTTTGTATGTTTTATTGTCAGTACGTGAAAGTGGCGTAATACTCTGACAACAGTGTTCCCAACAGCGACCTGGGATTCAGAGATGCTTCCGGGGGTCTTCCCCATGCCATTTCAGCACTGTTTTCATTGTTTTGTGCACTTTTAGACCCCCTCCAGATCTGGAAAAATTCTTGAGTTTCCCATTGATTTCCATTATACACGTTACTCGGGTTGAGCACCTGAGCATTACAATTTGCTTGACATGAGCAACGAGTACCAGAGTATTTTAGTGCTCAATCAATGTGATCACTGCGTCCCTAGATGAATTCAATGAGAGATGTATTTTGTGAAATGGATTCACTTATGGGGGGATTCTGTTGATCTGGCACCTTAGGGTCTTTCCCAGTGTGTCATGGTGCCCCATACCATAATTGTAAAACTTTCATTTTAATATGGCGCTTCTTCCCTCCTTAGCTTTGTACTGTGCCTGAAAAATAGATTGATTACATGTAGGATGTTGATGGAATCAGGAGAAATTGCACAACAAACTGTGAGGTTCATTTTTTCCTATTGGCTATTATAAAAACTAAACATTTTAGGCTAAAACATTTCATTTGTAAAAAAGTAACTATTATTTCTTCACTGCCCACTGGTATAAAATTTTGTCAGGTACATGTGTTGTCAACATGCTCACTGCACCTCTAGATGAATTCATTGAGAGGTGTAGTTTGTAAAATGCTATTACCGTTTATACTCGAGTATAAGCCGAGATTTTCAGCCCAAATTTTTGGGCTGAAAGTGCCCCTCTCGGCTTATACTCGAGTCAAGGTGGGTGGCAGGGTCGGCGGGTGAGGGGGTGAGGGCGCTGAGACATACTTACCTGCTTCCAGCGAACCTGACGCTCCCCGCCTGTCCCACGGTCTTCGGTGCTGCAGTTCTTCCCCTCTTCTGCGGTCACGTGGGACCGCTCATTAGAGAAATGAATAGGCGGCTCCACCTCCCACAGGGGTGGAGCCGCCTATTCATTTCTCTAATCAGCGGTGTCGGTGACCGCTGATAGAGGAAGAGGCTGTGGCACCGAAGACAGCTGTGCGGGGGAAGGAGCCGGACGCCGGGACCAGGTAAGTATGTCATATTTACCTGTCCCCGTTCCAGCCACCGGGCGTCGCTCCATCTTCCCGGCGCCGCTCTGTCTTCCCGGCGTCTCTCCCCTCTGACTGTGCAGGTCAGAGGACGCGATGACGCATATAGTGTGTGCGGCGCCCTCTGCCTGATCAGTCAGTGCAGAGAGACGCTGGGATCGGACGCCGGGAGCTGCAAGCAAGAGGTGAGTACGTGTTTTTTTTTTATTGCAGCAGCAATGGCAGAGCTTTCAATGGAGCATCTATGGGGAAATATGAACGGTGCAGAGCATATATGGGGCACAGCTATGGGGAAATATGAACGGTGCAGAGCACTATATGGCAGCTATGGGGAGATATGAACGGTGCAGAGCACTATATGGCACAGATATGGGGAAATATAAACGTGCAGAGCACTATATGGCACAGCTATGGGACAATAATGAACGGTGCAGAGCACTATATGGCACAGCTATGGGGCAATAATGAACGGTGCAGAGCACTATATGGCACAGCTATGGGGCAATAATGAACGGTGCAGAGCACTATATGGCAGCTATGGGGAGATATGAACGGTGCAGAGCACTATATGGCACAGATATGGGGAAATATGAACCGTGCAGAGCACTATATGGCACAGTTATGGGACAATAATGAACGGTGCAAGCACTATATGGCACAGCTATGGGGCAATAATGAACGGTGCAGAGCACTATATGGCACAGCTATGGGACAATAATGAACGGTGCAGAGCACTATATAGCACAGCTATGGGACAATAATGAACGGTGCAGAGCACTATATGGCAGAGCTATGGGACAAAAATGAACAGCGCAGAGCACTATATGGCACAGCTATGGGGCAATAATGAACGGTGCAGAGCACTATATGGCACAGCTATAGGGAGATATGAACGGTGCAGAGCACTATATGGCACAGCTATGGGACAATAATGAACGGTGCAGAGCACTATATGGCAGCTATGGGGCAATACTGAATGGCGCAGAGCACTATATGGCACAGATATGGGGAAATATGAACGGTGCAGAGCACTATATGGCACAGCTATTGGACAATAATGAACGGTGCAGAGCACTATATGGCAGCTATGGGGCAATAATGAACGGCGCAGAGCACTATATGGCACAGCTATGGGGCAATAATGAACGGTGCAGAGCACTATATGGCACAGCTATAGGGAGATATGAACGGTGCAGAGCACTATATGGCACAGCTATGGGACAATAATGAACGGTGCAGAGCACTATATGGCAGCTATGGGGCAATACTGAATGGCGCAGAGCACTATATGGCACAGATATGGGGAAATATGAACGGTGCAGAGCACTATATGGCACAGCTATTGGACAATAATGAACGGTGCAGAGCACTATATGGCAGCTATGGGGCAATAATGAACGGTGCAGAGCACTATATGGCGCAGCTATGGGGAAATAATGAATGGTGCAGAGCACTATATTGCACAGCTATGGGGAAATAATGAACGGTGCAGAGCACTATATTGCACAGCTATGGGGAAATAATGATCTATTTTTATTTTTCAAATTCACCGGTAAATGCTACATTTCCACCCTAGGCTTATACTCGAGTCAATACGTTTTCCCAGTTTTTTGTGGCAAAATTAGGGGGGTCGGCTTATACTCGGGTCGGCTTATACTCGAGTATATACGGTACTTATATTGGGATTTCTGATTTTCTGGCACCTCAAGTGCTCTGCCAATGTGACAAGGCACCCTAAAACCATTCCAGCAAAATCTGAACTCTAAAAGTAGTTTTTGACCAAATATGGGGAATTGGCTCACTCAGGAAAAATTTTACCACAGATTTTAGGGTTCATTTTCTCCTGTTACCCTTGTGAAAATAAAAACAATTGTGGCTAAAAGAAAATGTTTCTTGGAAAAATGTGATTTTTTTTTAATTTTCATGGCTCTATGTTATACATGTCTGTGAAGCACTTTGGGGTTTAAGGTGCTCACCACACAACTAGATAAATTCCTTGAGAGGTCTAGTTTGCGAAATGTGGTCACTTGTGGGGCTTTTCCACTGTTTAGGCACATCAGGGGCTCTCCAAATGTGACATAGCGTCTGCTCTTGATTCCAGCCATTTTTGTATTTAACTCTAGAATGCATACCCATAGAAATCTACACATTCATGCACCTGGGGCCTTTTAGGCCTGTTCACAATTATCATGGAATAACTCAAATAAAAATACTTTTCAAAGTTTATTGCAAAGTAAGGATGCATTCCCACTAGCGCAGGGATCCGCCAGGACGGGATTCCGTAATGGATCTGACCTCCTGGTGACCTCAGCTAAGGCTGGCGGACGCATACCTGGGGCCTCGCAGGCCTGCCAGGTTACTTGTTTTCTATTTTCTGTAAAATTACTTTAGTTAGAATTTTGAAACTCTAGGTATTCCTCAGGTATATAGTTGTTAGTAATTTCCAGTTGTTGATATATTTTTATGTTATAGGCATTTTGGTATAACAACCTTTTTTGGGACTACCCCATATTCACGCACCTGGGGCCTTTTAGGCCTGTGTGCAAATAACACGGAATAACTCAAATAAAAATACTTTTCAAAATTTATTTTACAATTGCAAGGTAAGGATGCATTCCAACTAGCGCTGGGGTCTGCCAGGAGGGGATCCGTAATGGATCTGACCTCCTGGTGACCCCAGCTAAGGCTGGCGAAATCCCGCCATTCCAGCAGCCTTAGCTGGAGTTACCAGGAGGTCAGATCCATTATGGATCCCCTTCTGGCGAACCCCAGTGCTACTGGGAACACAGCCTAAGATGTGTATATTTCAAAACATAATTATGTGCATAAAACAACAAAAAAGTAAGTAAACGGGCACGCCAAGTATAGGCATTCTATATGCAGTTTTGTTATGAAAACATTTTTTGGTTGTAGCAAACTTGGTGCAGGAATATTTATTTGTAACTTTACATATTCCCCCGAAAATTCTTGCATATTTTTTTTTCGGCTGAATGTTCCTTGCATACATTTTGTCAGCAAGTAGAACAGAAACGCTCCGATTTTCTTTCCTTCTTTGCTGGACAAATATAGCAGCGCTTTCTTTTTTTTCTCTTTGCTCTGGATGTTCCAGAAAGCGTATTCCACATCGGATCATTGCCTCCGTAATTTGCCTTGATAAGCATATCATGCTCCTTCTCTCCATCATAGTAGGCATCAAAAGTTCATAACAAAGTTCTGTCAAAAATAGACGTCTCTTGTCTTTCCTGTTGGCATGGAATTCAGGATTAGTTTGACAATAAACAATGTAGCTATTGAGGGCTGACACATCAAGGATATTGGAAAAAAGGGCAACAGGCCAACATTTAGTCTGCCTTTTGCACGAATACTCTCCAATCATTTTGTCCATCTTGTCGACACCTCTTTTTGTCTTATTATAATGCAGTATGATTTCAGGTTTTTTTTTCCTGTCATTGGTGTCAATACTTCCATCATGATGCATTGTACTCAGTAATATCACAGATTTTTCTTTCTTGGCTTTAGAAGACACCATTGTTGCTTGATTGCAGAAACCGAACACACTCTCGTAGATTGTTCGCTGTGCATTGTGCTTCATGATTGGAGGAATTTTGCGGCGGTTTGGCCTCATAGTACCAACAAGTGTAAGTTGCTTTTGAAGCAAAAAGTTGGCCATTTCAAAATTGGTAAAGTAATTATCCATTGTAATATTTTTTCCTGAATTGAAAATTGGTAGAACAAGTGTTTTTAGAGTGTTTAGAGAGTTTTTAGCAAGTGTTTTAGAGTCATAAAAGTTCTTCCCCAGCAACAATCTAGACAAAAAGACTGAGTATCACATGTAAACCTAGCACAGGCCTAAAAGGCCCCAGGTGCGTGAATATGGGGTAGTCCCAAAAAAATGTTGTATTACCGAAATGTCTGTAACATAAAAATATATGAATAACTGGAAATTACTAACAACTATATACCTGAGGATTACCTAGACTTTCAATATACTAACTAAAGTACTTTTACAGAAATTAGAAAACAAGTAACCTGGCAGGCCTGTGAGGCCCCAGGTATGTGTTCTAGGGTTAAAAAGTCAAAAGGTGCTCCCTCCTTTCTGAGCCGTGCCATAAGCCCAAACAGTAGCTTTCTCCTACATATTGGATCTTGGCATGCTCAGGAGAAATTGCCCAACATTTTGGGCTAAGGTAATATTTTTGTGAAAAAAAAAGTAAAATGTTAATTTTCTCCTTCCAAGTTGCAATAATTCCTGTGAAGCACTGAAAGGGTTAATAAACTTCTTAAACGTCAATTTTTTTCTCTCGCTATGCTGTTTAGCGATCAGGATAATCCATTTTTTTTATTGATAGATCGAGCGATTTTGAATGCGGCGATACCAAATATGTGTAGGTTTGATTTTTTTTATTGTTTTATTTTGAATGGGGCGAAAGGAGGGTGATTTAAACTTATATATTTTTTATTTTTTTCATATTTAAACTTTTTTTTCTACTTTTGCCATGCTTCAATAGCCTCCATGAGAGGCTAGAAGCTGGCACAACTCGATCGGCTCAGCTACATGGGAGTGATCATCAGATCGCTCCTATGTAGCTGAATTCCTGCATTGCTATGAGCGCCGACCACAGGGTGGCGCTCATAGCAATCCGGCATCAGCAACCATTGAGGTCTCAAGGACCTCTATGATTACTACGCAGACGCATCGCTGACCCCCAATTATGTGACGGGTCGGCGATGCCCTCATTTCTGGCCCGATGGCCGGAAGCGCCGGTTAAATGCCGCTGTCAGCATTTGACAGCGGCATTTAACTAGTTAATAGCAGTGGGTGAATCGCGATTTCATCCGCCGTTATTGCGGGCACATGTCAGCTGTTCAAAACAGCTGACATGTCCCGGCTTTGAGGTGGGCTCAGCGCCGGAGCCCACATCAAAGCAGGGGATCTGACCTCTGCTGTAATAGTATGGCAGAGGTCGTGAAGGGGTTAAGAGCATAAGAATTAAATACTTGAAAATTGTTACATTTTCAAACTTTTAGCCAAATTTCCAAAATTTTCACAAATAAACACAAGTCATATTGAACAAATTTTACCAATATTGTGAAGTATGATATGTCATGAAAATCAATTTCAGAATCACTGGGATCCATAGAAGTGTCCCAGAGCTATTACCTCATAAAATGACACTGGTCAGATTTAGAAAATGAGGTCCTGTCATTCCCCTACAAAATGGCTCAGTCCTTCAGGAGTTAAGGCTGATTGGAGGAGTTACTAGCCAAATATGGAGATAGTCACCACCTCCCATAGTATACTACAAAACACCAAAAAACTGAGCAGCACCTCTTATATAAAATATATATATTTTTTAAGTGATTTAAGTGATTTTATTGTACAAAGTTTTATTAAATAAAACATTACATATTATACACAAGGAAAACCATGTTTTTGGTTGTCATCAATTCAAAAAATGTAATAAAAAGTTATCAACAAGTCATATGTACCCAAAATGGAATCAACAAAAACTTTTCTCAGAATATTGTGACACTTTATTTTCAGAATGTGTATTGAATAAAAACACTAAAACATAAAATAAATATTTCATTTTTGCCTCAATGTAACTTTTAAGACCCACAAAATAAAGGTAGGGGTATTTATGCTTGTTAAGGGATGGGATTTGAAGGATCACGTAGAATCCGCCGCTCCCACCAATCGTCAAAGATCACAACCAGGAGGTCATAACTTAACCACAAATGCTGTTATCTTTTTGCCACAAACAGCTCTGCTGACCCCTATTGTCCAGACATTTATGTAATTGACCAACAATTAACAGAGGAGGCCGCAGCGGTTATTGGGAAACTAACAGTGAGGGTAAGATATATACACATCCGATTCCAATGGCACAGTCACTGCTAGCTTCATGATAACCCAAGAACAACTAACTGCTACTATCAGTTGATTTATACAGGCTGACGGGATGCCTGGTTCTGGTACTGTATGGCTTCGGGGTGCGGTTTACAGAACAAAAGGAACAAAAATATAAAATTCAATATTTATTCCAGAACAATATCTTCACTCCTGACAATCTCAGAAATTCCAGAGTGCCGCCACATGTTTTATTGGTATTTTACCTTTCCATAGATGCTAAGCATGACATGACTGGTGTCAGTTATCTGGCCACTATTGATTTGGGGCTTATAGGCAGGTGTCACAGTTATTAGAAAATATGCATATTCTTACCTGATTACTTTCAAAGTTGAAGATGTATGTCCCATCACTATACATGCCCAAAATTCATAACTTTCTGTCTTAGACACCAAGTCTGGGGGGAAGCTTCATAGCAGCTTCATCCTGGTGAGACAATAGTTCATACTGGAAGAACAATAGGTATCGTGCTTTAAATTTCCTACTTTCCTATGTTCATTGTGCAATTCTATGCCAAAAGAGGTTTAGGATGTCAGCTCTTGTTTCTATTGAAAAGAGAGAGGAGGAGGGAGGGTCCATCTTAATATCTACTATGAAAAATGCTGCACAGTGAAAGCCACAAAATTTTGAAAGTCACTGTCAGAATTGCTGTTTTTTTTTTCAATTTCACCCAGAAAGAGTTTTCAGTTATTAATCAATATGTCATACATCCGCCAGATTTATGTAATTGAGAAATACAACTTGTCCTACAGAAGTTCTCTAATAGTTTGTGCACACAATGTCATTTTCAGGCAAGTCAGCTCCATATCCCACCGGAAAAAGTTCCAAAAAAGCACTTAAAATGATGAACATATGAATTGTTAAAAACTGCTTGCTGTGCATATGTTCATTCTATGGAGCTCCTTTTAATTCCTTCACATTTAAAAAGATTTGAAACAGTTAAGTCATTCTTCAGGTTACTTCCACTTGCAAGTTGCTCACTCATTTAAACAATACAAGTAAAGAAGAAATGCTATTGGCAAACTATTGAAAACACTATAACAGATACTTAAAGGAAAACAAATCAGCTGTTTCCTGAAGTGTAGTTTGCTTGAAAAACTCAGGGGGAATGAACACGTCTAAAATACATTGTGTGCACATACCTTAAGGCTATATCAACATAAAAATGTAAAATGCCACAAAAATATACAAAAGCAACAAAGTAGCCTGGTTCTAAGGGGTTAAAGAGAATAAAATAATAGAATACATAAAGTAGGAGCAGAAATGATTATTCTAATGTTGGATCACATTCTGGGCTTCTTGCTATAGTTTTCTTAAAATTACTGTTTGACTGCTAGAGTTATGCTGGTCCCCCTCATGAGCTCTATCTATAATCCCCCCTGACCCCCACCCACCCCCCCACTGATTGGCAGCTTTCATCCTTTGCACAGTATAGGCAGAATGCAACCATTGACACGGGCAGGGATAGAGAAAGGACTCATCAATGAGAAGACCATCAGTGCTTTAGATAAAACAGTGACTTTATTACACTACAGCAAGAAACACCACAGGTGACAAAGTTCAGGAATCAATGTCTCCCTATTTTATGCTACCTTGAGTTTAAGAAGAATAAACTTAGGGACAAATTCTCTTTTAGCTGGTTAGATGAAAAATGTCAGTGAATATAATAATAATAATAATAATTTTTATTTATATAGCGCCAACATATTCCACAGCGCTTTACAAATTATAGAGGGGACTTGTACAGACAATAGAAATTACAGCATAACAGAAATACAGTTCAAAACAGATACCAGGAGGAATGAGGGCCCTGCTCGCAAGCTTACAAACTATGAGGAAAAGGGGAGACACGAGAGGTGGATGGTAACAATTGCTTTAGTTATTCGGACCGGCCATAGTGTAAGGCTCGGGTGTTCATGTAAAGCTGCATGAATATGAATTAATGAGCCTAGAAGTTATACTGTAAAGTATCTGTTTATTGTTGAGAAAAATAATATGCATTTAAAGAATAATTTAGATATTTTGTGATATTCTCCAAGGCCATTTAATGACCTAGTGCAGCAATTGCCCTTATACAGAGTAATCATTTTTCAATAAAAATAGTATTTTAGGTATATTTAAAATTGTATAAAAACTTCAACAATGTTTTTTCTACACCTTTTTTGTAAACAAAAAACAAGAAAACTACCTTAAAATAAAAAAATGACTGCTCATTATAATATAAATGGATCTATGTGACTTAAAACATTCCATAAATGTAACATTACTTAATACAAGGTTAAATTGTAAACCCAGGCTTGTTATGACACAGCATGCCAAATTAACTACCATATGGCTTCTATTAGAACTACTGTACTTGATGCAGCTTGAATCTGCATTGCCTCCCTTGCCTTAGGCGATGGATTTTTTATGGCAAATCTTTTGAACTGGTGGGTTTAACAGGACAATTTAAGTATGTGCCATAGAACCTGTGTTTTAAAATAATTACATCGGTCAAGAAAGACATAAAAAAAGAATTTTGAGTGTCATATAAGTTTTATCCAGAAATACTGTTTGTTTTGATGATTGAACAAAATGCTGCTTTCAAGCTTTTCCAACATATCATGCTTCAAACAGAAAGATACCAAATGTACATTTTTGGTAAAGAATCAACAAGTGGAATTCAATTGTGAAGTTGAACAAAATGTATTGGTTATTTTAAATTCTTGAAGAAAACCTGTTGGAGTCTGCAAAAGACCTGAGACTGGGACGGAGATTTGTCTTTCAACAAGACAATGATCCCAAACATACAGCAAAATCTACAATGGAATGGTTCACAAATAAATGTATCCAGGTGTTAGAATGGCCAAGTCAAAGTCCAGACCTCAATCCAATCGAGAATCTGTGGAAAGGGCTAAAAACTGCTGTTCACAAACGATCTCCATCAAACTTCACTGACCTCGAGCTGTTTGCCAAGGAAGAATGGGCAAGAATTTCAGTCTCTCGATGTACAAAACTGAGAGAGACAGACCCCAAGCAACTTGCAGCTGTAATCGCAGCAAAAGGTGGCGCAACAAAGTATTGAGCTAAAGGGGCCGAATAATATTGCACGCCCCACTTTTCCGTTTTTGAATTTCCACAAAAATTTAAAATAACCAATAAATTTCGTTCAACTTCACAATTGTGTTCCACTTGTTGTTGATTCTTCGCCAAAAATTTACATTTGGTATCTTTATGTTTGAAGCATGATATGTGGGAAAAGGTTGAAAAGTTCCAGGGGGCCGAATACATTCGCAAGGCACTGTATATGTATGTTTTTCCTAATCACACAATCATTTAATATTTTCTTCATAAAATCTACAGAAAAGGGAGCAAATATCCAATCTAAATGAATTAACACTTTTATTGATTCCAGACAATAAACAAACATAATAAAATATAATAGAATATCTTTCTGGATATAATGCCCTTAGAGTGCTATGATGCAGCATACAAAAATATACACCATAAAAAAAAAATTAAATTGCAAAGAAATACAACAGAATTCTAGTTATAGACATGAGCCAAATAAAAAAGGGGGGACCGTAATAGTTCTGGTACAAAAGTGCAAATACAAAGTAGTTATATAGTAAATTTAGAGAGCTGAATGGTCATATATTTATAAAGACC
Organism: Ranitomeya imitator; assembly: GCF_032444005.1. Classification (NCBI taxonomy): domain Eukaryota; kingdom Metazoa; phylum Chordata; class Amphibia; order Anura; family Dendrobatidae; genus Ranitomeya; species Ranitomeya imitator. Next base: position 310,310,243 of record NC_091286.1, read on the forward strand.
TGCGCTTAATTTTGCTTTTCATGCCATAAAAAATTCATGATACTAAGTGATCAATACATGAGGTATGGTAATAAAGTGCATAAAGGCATTATTAGCTAATTACATTCAAAAGCTGGCCACAGAAATAGAAATAAAGTGCTGTGCCTTAAATTGCTTATCATAGCATAGTAAATTGATGAGACCGAGTATTAAAAGAGGTATGACAATAAAGTGCATAGAAGTAGAAATCAACTACCGTATTTTCTGGCGTATAAGACGACTGGGCGTATAAGACGACCCCCAACTTTTCCAGTTAAAATATAAAATCTTCTCAAAAGTCGGGGGTTGTCTTATATGCCGGGTGTCGTCTTATAGGGTGGGTGCGGAGCAATCTGTGGTCGAAGTATATAGTGGGGGGGAGTGGTCCCGATGACGAGGTGAGGGAGCACCTCACCAGGAAGGTGTAAGTGAAGCAAACTGTCAGCGTCTGGGATGCCATGGTTATGCAAATAAAAGAGAGAGCAGTGCTGTGCCTAGAAAAACACTCCTCTTTCACTAATCTGGCTCACCCTTGTATCCTGTTATCTCCTTCTCTGCCTCTGCTTCACTTACACCTTCCCGGTGAGGTGCCCCCTCTCCTTGTCATTGGGGTCGCTCCCCCCACAATATGCGGCGACCACAGATTACTCCGCACCTGCCCTATAAGATGACACCTGGCGTATAAGACGATACCCGACTTTTGAGAAGATTTTCAAGGGTTAAAAAGTAGTCTTATACGCCAGAAAATACAGTAATTATATTCCAGAGCTATACATGTAAATGACTAATATGAACTGCTATACCCAGCAATGTGGTACTGCCATGAGAACCAGGTTTGTGCCCAGTTATGCAAATTTTTACCTGAGAAGTTGGGAAAAAAGAGCCATCTACCCGGGTACCATGCTGCACCAGAGCCTCGCCTTCTGGCAACTATTAAAGACAACATTTTATATATATGGTCGGGCGGCCAGTACTCGCTTTTAGAATTTTTAACTGAATTTAATAAAAATGAATCTTATTTGAATTTTACCTCCACAATCAGTACAAAAGAAATTAATTTTCTAGATTTTAACATACATGTGGAAGATGGACATATCTGAACCTACACATATACTAATCCCACCAATACAAACAGCTACATCTCTACTATCTATCTAGCTGGCTTCTCAATCTTCCAAAAAAGCAGTGCATAAGACTGTACCGAAACTGTAGCAAAATGCATGATTTTGATATGGAAACACATGCTTTAACTACAAAATTTACTACTGAAGGCTTTCATGGCCAATTTTTACAGGAAGTACAAGCTGATATTAAAAAAAAACCCACGTGCAGGCTTACTCCAAGATTCACAAACAGAAAAAATTATTAATACAGACATTACCGATCTGCCCATTATTACCCAGTTCAATGCAAACATTCTGAGAAAAATCTTTAGTAAATACTAGGACATTTTGAGAATGATAATACTGTTGGGGAAAAACTACCTAAGCATCCTCGTTTTGTCTTAAGAAGGGCCCGCAATCTTGGGAATCTAATTGCCCGTTTAGTCCGAGACCCAAGGGCTGAGAGGGAAGCAATCCTCTTTCCCCCACTTCCTGAGTGCTTTTTTCCCATGTAAAAAATGCAGAGTATGTCAAGTACTGCATACTAAAAAACAATCAATATTTATTAAGGGGAATACTTAATATAACATTCCAGATCACATAACTTATACTACCAAAGGTGTGATTAACTGCATGAAATGCCCCTGCAATAAACATACATAGGATGAAAAAAACACTCTATGAACAAACGGATTAGTGAACACCTGTGCAATTTAAGAAATACATTTTGTGGCCATCCCCTATCTAAACATTAAAGAATTGTGGGGTATACAGAAAGTCTCTAGACACTGGCGAAGTGGGGAATTTATGAATCAAATATTTCATCCAGAAAGCTGATGGATATTTGAACTGGACACGCTAAAACAAAAGGCTTGAGTACGAAAGTGGAGCTATTTGCCTGTCAATGATATCAATAATTGATATATAACCACCAGCTTGGATATATAAACACCTACTTGCAATCTATGGACCATTCCTGAGGAAGGAAACCATTGCTTTCTGAAACATGTAAGATGAAGTTTGGTCCATTTAGCCATTCATACCTGCATTGGCAGCATGACATCACAACCTCTCTGCTTTGCCTTTAGCATCTATCAGAAGTTTCCTTCAACAACTTGAATAGAGCACATGCCAACGGCCGGGGCACCACTCAACTACTTTTTACCTCTCAGCTCCCAGACTTTCCATGGTTTGAGGACTTGAACTGATATATTGAGGTATATCACTGAAGCACCTACCTCCTTCAGCGTCTTTCTGCACGCAGGCCCGCTACTGTTTTAATCTGACTGAAATTATGAGGTATATATCTATTTGATATTACTTTATGTATGCACAATGTATCCCGATACTGATGCCATTTATTAAACCTTATTCATGGGTTTGTAGCAAACAAGTTGTGCCAGATTTATCTAATTTCCATCTTTGATAAAATCAATGACTGGGTGGATCAGGGAAATGCGGTAGATATAGTATATCTCAACTTCAACAAAGCATTTGATAAAGCATCTCATACTATCCTTATTAAAAAAAATGACAAAGTATGGGATTAGGTGGGGTTAGATGGATTCATAACAGGCTCAGTGATCGTACTGAAAGAGTCGTGATAAATTGTTGCACATCCAATTGGAAGAGTGTTTCAAGTGGAGTACCACAAGGTTCTTTCCTGGCCCCAGTGTTGTTCAACATTTTTATAAATGATCTAGATAAGGGAACTGAAGGTAAACTAATCAAGTTTGCAGATGATGCCAAGCTAGAAGCGATAGCTAACACTAGAGAAGACAAGGAAAGGGTTAAGAAGGATCTAGATAAGCTTGAACAATGGGCATGGACTAATAGGATGGTATTCAACAAGTAGAAATGCAAGATTCTACATCTGGGCAAGAAAAACAAAAATTACATTTACAGATTGGGTGGAATAGAACAAAGCAACATTACGTGTGAAAAAGACTTGGGTAAACTAATAGATCACAGACTTCACATAAGCAAACAGTGTGATGCTGCAGCAACAAAAAGACAAACAGTTCTAGGATGTATTAAGAGAAACAGAGTCTAGAACATGTGAAGTAATTACCCCACTCTTCTCCACATTGGTCAGACCTCATCTGGAGTATTGTGTCCAGTTCAGGGCATCACATTTTAAAAATATCATTGAAAAACTGGAGCAAGTTCAAAGAGCTACCAGGATGGTAAGTGAACTGCAAAGTATGTCCTATGAGGAAAAGTTAAAGAATCTGGGAATGTTTAGCTTCCAAAAATAAAGGCTAAGAGGAGACTTAATAGCTGTCTACAAATAAATAAAGTGCTGTCACAGTGCAGAGGGATCATCCTTATTCTCCTTTGCACATGGAAAAAAGAGAAGCAATGGAATGAAACTGAGCGAAGATACAGATTAGATAATAGAAAAAACTTTTTAACAGTGAAGGTGATCAATGAGTGGATCAAGCTGCCACGAAAGGCAGGGAACTCTCCTTCAATGGAAGTCTTCAGACACAGGCTGGATAGACATCTGTCTGAGATGGTTTAGTGAATCAAGCACTGCATTGAGCTGGGGTTTGACCTTCGAGGTCTGTTCTAACTCTAACATTCTATGATTCTATACTGCTACTAAATATGTATCTTACATAGTCAGCTACTGTGTACACTTCTTGCTGCTAATACCTTATGCTGATAATACCTTATGCTTCTAAATACTGTGCCACTTTACATGTTCAGCTGCTATGTATACCTCTAAATGCTAATTACTGTGCACCTTATATCTGTACATCTATATTTAGGTTTAGTCGCCATGCACACTTTTAGCTGCTAATTCCTGCCCATTTATATGTGTGCACCTAAAATTACATTCACATTACACTGATAATATTGCATACCATATTGGTCCGTTTCATAGTCGGTTTTTTGCACTAGCAAGTGCAAAATATACACATATTCTATATCCCAGACCTGTTTTGCCACAAAGAAAAGAAATAAAGTGCAGTGCATACACTTGCTTATCATGCCAGTCTATGTTCATAGGAACAAGTGGTAGTAAAGGCACATACAAAGTATATACAAAAATACCAGGCATACTCAAACAAATGTATAAGAAGATATATAAAATCTGAATGGCAGAAGCACTAGACCCCATCACACATTTTGCATTTAGCTTCTTCCTGGGGGTTTAGTAAGTGATAGGGTGGAATTAGGGTCCTTTTTACAGTAGGACTTGCCATTGATATTAGCATTATGAAAGCAGTGCTCACATTGTCCTAACTGGCAGTGGATTTTCAAACATGGGAGAAGGAAGTGAAGGAAGTGAAGGGAAAAATAAATATTAAAGCAACTTCCAGGATTTTAAAAATGGTACTGTTTATAGATGGCAATCGAGCCAATGCAGAGAGCATTCTATTGTGAGATCCTCTTCAACATCTTATATTTCATATAGAGATGAACTATTTGATTTGCATAATGGAAACCGTTTCTATATTCTGAGAAAGTAATGTAAGATGGACAAACAATTCCAAAATAACAAGAAGGAGAAGAGAACCCCTATTTCTTCATCAGGATCATCTAGACTTCAGGTAATTAGTTTATCTGGAATTGAACTGACTGAAGTGCATAAAGATGTCTTGGGCCTGGATCTTACCATTTTCCCTGATTCCTCCTTTGATTTCTTCAGAGCCATCAAGGACCTTCATTTATTTGTGCATATTAATTTTAAAGCTGTTACATGAAAAACCACATGCTTGTGAAGAATGGATAGAGGAAGAGTGTCAAGCTATTGAGATTCTGGAGGAACTCAGTGAGAAGTCAGAGCATCTATCTAGTGAAGGTTTTCCCCTCTCAATCTATATCCAAATGTAGAACTTTGTGTTAAATTAGTCACTGACAAATTAAAAAAATCTCAGGGAATATTGTGGCGCCCCAGGGTCCTGGTCGTCACACTGGCATTGCTTTCCTCACGGGGAGAGTGATTTATGGTTGGAAGCAATGAAGGATAACTTATATCAGGTAATCACCATACACACAACATGTTCACACTCCAGGCCACAAGGGGGAGCTCTTGATCCTATTTCTAGGTGATTCCCCTGCATATGCAGATATATTGTGGTTTGGAGGGAAGTTAGTCAGATTCTGTTAGAGGACAGAGGAGGGAGCAGTCAGACATAAAGTGTCGGAAGGACTGAAGGAGTCATGTAGCCAGGGTCGCTACAGCTCCTAAAGAAAGAGAATTAAGACAGAAAGGGCAGCTTGTGGAAAGTGTGCAGGAGAGCAAAGCACAGGAGAGTGACATCAGGGGAGACCAGCTGCAAACAATCTGCCTCTCTTTGAAGCGCAGATCACCAGTAGCTGGAACACCAAGGTTGTAAGGGACTCTAGGACTTACAGCAGAGACCGGCAGGACAGCTGAATTGCATGTTACCTGTCCACCACACACACCTGAAGACACAGTAACACATAGAGCCCAGTGCATGATAGAGTCCCTGTAAAAAGGCTTGAGTTACCTGTCATACAAGTATTGTCCTATCCTATATGGGGGACAGAGAGAACTGTGAGGACCTTATCAGAAGCCATAGGCAGTAAGGGACTACAACACCACCGCACTAGAGGAAGGCTTTCATCTCCACCTGGTAAAGGGAAACTCTGGATTCACTTCCAAGCTGGCCAGACTCTGCCTGACCTGTGATCTAGAACCCTGGACTGTGGCTGCCTGAAGTCTTCAGTAAACCAGGTAAACAGATTGCAAACCTGTGTTCTCATCCTTTACTGCACCATTCACCATCTTCTATCTACACACAGGGAGCCCTGGGGATATACTTCACCTGTGGGAAGTTATACCATCTAGCTGCCATAACATAACCCCAAAGGACCCCTTAAAGCAGCGTCAGTCCCCACTGACCGAATACCACAGGTGGCGTCACAAACATAAACTTTATTCAATTTTCCCTTTTACATGGGTGCTCAGAGCCACAGACCGGGTCACCGCCACCGTGACATCCCCCTGTGAAAACCAGACCAGGTACCAGGTACCCCACGGCCCTGGCAGATGACCCATCTTGGCGTCACAAACAGGATGAACTGACCCTGAGAATGGGGTCATGTGCGCCTAAAAGACTGTGTTTTGCTGAGAGACTGTTACTTGTGAATTGCCCCCTAAACTGCCGCCATTATAGTGCCACGAGGAGTGCTGGAAAAGAAAAGTGCGCCATCGTGGGCGGGGACTAGCTGTGAGGCGCAAAAACAATGGCCGCCCACTCCAAATACTTTTGCACCATGAGGACATGCCCATCAGCAACTGAGATCTTCCTCCTAATCTTGAATGGCGGGAGAAAGAGAAAGAAGAAGCTCCACCCCGCAGGAGAGAGCAGGAAAGAGATGAGGACATAGCAAGAAATGTGGAGGATGACATGGCAAGCAGCCCAACCCTGACCATGGGGTGGAAGCCGAGGACTCCCCCAGCTACCAGGATGGAAGACGCGGCGAGCCGTCACCAGAAGTCCTGGAGTTCCTGAAAGCGGAGGTGGAAGAGCTCAGCGACCAACTCCTGCAGATGCAGCTGAGCACCGTGGTCAGGTGGAAGGAGGCCTTCATCGCGAGCCTTACCGGACGTCTGTCGGCAGCCTCATCTGGTCCGGAGGGGGAAAGAACATCTGGCGCTCCGGAGCCAGAAGGAGCGGCACTGCTGAAAAAGTTGGCGGCGCCGACAAAAGACCTGCAGCCCGAACCTTTGACCTCAGCAGAGCTAGAAAGTGAGACGTCATTGAAGAAAACACTGTGGCCTGTCCAGCGACCAGCGACTGCAGCTTCAACAGCGGAGCAGACCAGCACCGGAGGGACCGTTCCCTGAGACCAGGACTCTGATATGGAGAAACAGCAACCCCTGGCTTAACAAGCAAAGTATAAGAAAAGAGATATGCAGAGCCATCCCTCCCCAGATACTGTACTGAAACCATTTGAGTCCCCTGTTGTGACATTTGCAGAAAGCTTTTCCCAGTCAGGAAACAGTAGCCATCAGGAGCTACCCTGGCCAAGGAGATAAGTTTTTGCTTGCAATCTTGAACATGACTGTGAATAGTTAAATGTTTAAAAGTTCGTCTCTGAGCTGTTGCTAGGGACCAACATATCTCGTTGGACACATTCTGGCTTCATATGTATGAATCTGTGTTTGCCCCTCCCTTTTGTTATTTTCTTTCATAGGTGGATTCACATCCTTTATTCAATTTTTGGATTTCAGTATGATTGATCAATCAATCATTATGTCTCCTCATTCTCCGCCACTAGATCACCAGGGTTAACGGATTCTGTGCTGCTTCAGCTAGTCAAATTTTGGGCAAGGGTGTCTATGATGCCCATCAAATATTTTCCCAGGGGGAAATGTTTGTCAGCCCATGCACTTAGTGTATGGGCATTATGAGTTTAGGAGACATGCTCCTTTAAATTGGGCCAAGTTTTTAATGAGGTCTTCAGTAACGTCTCCTCATCCACCACCACTTCATAACCAGGGTTAACGTGTTCCGTGTTGCTACAGCCAGTCCAATTTTTGGCAAGGGTGTCTGTCACGCATCGCTGCTCCGTGGTGTCACTTATTCGTCACGTGCCTGCTCTCACACGTGACTTCGGGTTGTGCCTGCAAGGGTTAATCTATCTTCCCACTCTCCGTCCAGCATTCAACCTCTGTCCTATGCTATAAGGGGAGCATAAATCACACACTGACGCAGGCCACACACCCGCTCATACGCGCTGCCACCACTCATCGAATACACGGGCGATGAGTCCCAGAAATAACTAATGAAAATATGTTTATCACTCATAAGGCTCACACACCTCTAGTCTATGGATTCAAGTTGAACATTCAAGGTTCAACTTATTAAAGGTTTATACTTTAATAGAAATAGGTTCAATGCTTACAATAAGAAAAAGGTATAAAAATATGATAATAAAAAGACATACAACTTATGCAAAACAGTATCAAATAAACAGGAGAAAACTTACAGAAATCATCTAACTTGTAGTCTGCTTTCTGCTCCCTGAGGGGGGTGAATGTAGTTGTGGAACACATCAGCTTTTCAGGCTGCCCTCATCATGTGAACACAATTCTCTGTCTGCAGCCTAAATTTATAACTTTGGTCTGAGGTCAGGTTTCCAGACCAGCCTCCCAGGTTAATATCATAATTGCGGTCTGTTTGATTGGGCACGGCCGCTCTACCAATGAATATATATTATTTTCCTCTGGGACACGTGTGAAATGGTTCCCAGGGATACCTTCCCTCAGGCCACAATTTAGCATCTCCCCTCCAAGACCTCAGAGGTGTCAAGTGTTCCTTTTGTTCTTTGGCCTTAGCCAGACCCCCTGGTGAGATCTGGAGACAGAATTCTTACTCTTCCCAAGGAAGTAAATATTAACACCTAGGTGCCACTGGCCTTCAGGACAGATGCTACATTATCACTAGTCACACATATAACCCTAGACAGATGTCAGATGTCACTACACACATATAGATATATATAATACTAGCTGAAGAGCCCGGCGTTGCCTGGGCATAGTAAATATCTGTGGTTAGTTATAGCACCTCACTTCTCTTATTTTCCCAATCACATCTTTCATTTTCCCCCTCACACCTCTCATTTTCTCCCTCACTCCTCTCATTCCCCCCTAACACTTGTCATTTCAACCTCACATCTGTCATTTTCTGATCACTCCATTATTTTTCCTCACTCCTCTCATTTTGCACTCACACCTTTTCATTTTCACCTCACACCTCTCATTTTCACCTCATCACCTCAGTATATACATGTTTGTCATCTCCCTTATATATAGTATATATCTGTATGTCATCTCCTGTATATAGTATATACCTGTATGTCATCTCCCCTGTATATATTATATACCTGCTGTGTGTCATCTCCCCTATATATAGTATATACCTGAATGTCATCTCCTTCTATATATAGTATATACCTGTATGTCATCTCCTCCTGTATATAGTATATACCTGTGTGTCATCTCCCCTGTATATAGTATATATCTGTGTGTCATCTCCTCCTATATATAGTATATACCTGCATGTCATCTTCTATATATAGCATATACCTGTATGTCATCTCCTCCTGTATATAGTATATACCTATAGGTCATCTGCTCCTGTATATAGTATATACCTGTGTGTCATCTCCTCCTGTATATAGTATATACCTGTATGTCATCTCCTCCTGTATATATATGTACCTGTATGTCATCTCCTCCTCTATATAGTATATACCTGTGTGTCATCTCTCCTGTATATAGTATATATCTGTGTGTCATCTCCCCTGTATATAGTATATACCTGTGTGTCATCTCCTACTGTATTAGACCTCGTTCACATGTTATTTGCTCAGTATTTTTACCTCAGTATTTGTAAGCTAAATTGGCAGCCCGATAAATCCCCAGCCAACAGGAAGCCCTCCCCCTGGCAGTATATATTAGCTCACACATACACATAATAGACAGGTCATGTGACTGACAGCTGCCGTATTTCCTATATGGCACATTTGTTGTAGTTTGTCTGCTTATTAATCAGATTTTTATTTTTGAAGGATAAGACCAGACTTGTGTGTGTTTTAGGGCCAGTTTCGTTTGTCAAGTTGTGTGTGTTGAGTTGCGTGTGGCGACATGCATGTAGCGACTTTTGTGAGATGAGTTTTGTGTGGCAACATGCGTGTAGCAACTTTTTGTGTGTCGAGTTGCATGTGACAGGTTAGTGTAACAACTTGTGTGCAGCAAGTTTTGCGCATGGCGAGTTTTGCGCGTGGCGAGTTTTGTGTGGTGCCTTTTGAGTATGTGCAAGTTTTGTGTGAGGCAAATTTTGCATGTGTTGCAACTTTTGTGCATGTGGCAATTTTTCCGCGTGTGCAAGTTTTGCGTGTGGCGAGTTTTCCATGAGGTGAGTTTTGCACTTGTGGCGAGTTTTGCAAGAGCCTAGTTTTTGCATGTGGCGAGTTCTGCGCGTGGCGAGTTTTGAGCGGCGACTTTTGTGTTTCGACTTTTATGTGGCGAGGTTGGAGAATGTGTGGTGAAATGTGTGCTGAGGGTGATATGTTTTCAAGCACGTGGTAGTGTGTGGCGCATTTTGTGTGTGTGTTCATATCCCCGTGTGTGGTGAGTATCCCATGTCGGGGCCCCACCTTAGCAACTGTACGGTATATACTCTTTGGCGCCATCGCTCCCACTCTTTACGTCCCCCTTGTTCACATATGGCAGCTGTCAATTTGCCTCCAACATTTTTCCTTTCAATTTTTCCCATTATGTAGATAGGGGCAAAATTGTTTGGTGAATTGGAAAGCGCGGGGTTAAAATTTCACCTCACAACATAGCCTATGACGCTCTCAGGGTCCAGACGTGTGACTGTGCAAGATTTGGTGGCTGTAGTTTCGACGCCTCCAACACTTTTCCTTTCATTTTTTCCCCATTATGTAGATAGGGGCAAAATTGTTTGGTGAATTGGAAAGTGTGGGGTTAAAATTTCGCCTCACAACATAGCCTATGACGCTCTCGGGGTCCAGACGTGTGACTGTGCAAAATTTTGTGGCTGTAGCTTCGATGCCTCCAACACTTTTCCTTTCACTTTTTTCCCCATTATGTAGATAGGGACAAAATTGTTTGGTGAATTGGAACGCGTGGGGTTAAAATTTCACCTCACAACATAGCCTATGATGCTCTCGGGGTCCAGACATGTGACTGTGCAAAATTTTGTGGCTGTAGCTTCGACGCCTCCAACACTTTTCCTTTCACTTTTTTCCCCATTATGTAGATAGGGGCAAAATTGTTTGGTGAATTGGAACGCGCGGGGTTAAAATTTCACCTCACAATATAGCCTATGACGCTCTCGGGGTCCAGACGTGTGACTGTGCAAAATTTTGTGGCTGTAGCTGCGACGGTGCAGATGCCAATCCCGGACATACATACACACATACACACACACATACACACATTCAGCTTTATATATTAGATATATACACATTTAACCACACCTCCCTCCTTATGAACGTGCATGGGGGTTGACTTACAGGTCAGCTCCCGAGCACGTATCTGGTTCTGTCCCATCTTGGCGAGAATGGCCATCGGCATTGCCATGATCAACTCCCTTCTTGTGCTGAATTGTGAAATCATATTGCTGAAGTATCAAACTCCATCTAAGCAATTTCCCATTGTCCCCAACTACTCGGTTGAGCCAACTCAGTGGGTTATGATCTGTGATCACGGTGAAGTTGCGCCCATAGAGGTATGGTTGCAGCTTCTGCAGAGCCCACATGATTGCCAAACATTCTTTTTCAATGGTTTCATAAGCCACTTCTCTGGGCAGGAGTTTCCTGCTTAGGTACAGAATTGGGAGTTCCTCTCCTTGTTGGTTCACCTGGCTGAGAACTGCACCTAGCCCATAGGTGCTGGCAGAAAATGATTCCTCACACTGAGGACTCCAGGAGACAATTTTAGGAAGTCTCTTCCTGGTCAGATCAGTTAACGGTTTGGCCAGAGCACTGTAGTTTGGTACAAACCTCCTATAGTAGCCAGCCGTACCCAGGAAGGACAGTACCTGCTTCTTGGTTCGTGGGGTGGCCCAGGCTGTAATGGCTTCTACCTTCCCTGGCTCAGGTTTTAGCAATCCTCCCCCCACACGGTGTCCTAGGTATTGTACTTCCCGCATGGCTACCTGACACTTCCCTGGCTTAACAGTAAGGCTATGTGCACACGTTCAGGAATTCATGCAGAAAATTCCTGAGAATTCCGGACATTTTCTGCATGAAATCCGCAAGAAAACCGCATGCGTTTTTGCCGCGGTTTTGACGCGTTTTTTCCGCGGTTTTTTCCGGACACTTCCCAATGCATTTTGGAGTGGGAAATCCGCAAAAAACCCGCAAAAAGATAGAGCATGTCCGGATTTTGTGCGGTATGCGTTTTTTTTGCGGAAAAAAACGCATCATGTGCACAAAACATCCGGAATTCATTCTAAATGATGGGATGCTTATTGTATGCGTTTTTTTTTGCGGTTTTATAGCGTTTTTATCGGGAAAAAACGTGAAAAAACCGCAACGTGTGAACACAGCCTAAGACCTGCAGTTTTAAGCTTTTGCAACACCTGCAAAAGATGTACAAGGTGTTCCTCCCAAGAATCACTAAAGATGGCTATATCATCAAGATAAGCGACGGCAAAACCATCACACCCTTCCAATAAGTGATTGACCAACCTCTGGAAGGTTGCAGGGGAATTCTTCATACCAAATGGCATCACCAGAAACTCAAACAGCCCAAATGGCGTTATAAAGGCAGACCTCTCCTCAGCTTCTCTGGTCAGGGGTATCTGCCAGTATCCCCTACTGAGGTCCATGATGGTAAGGTACGATGCTTTAGCTAGCTGCTCTAACAGCTCATCTATCCTTGGCATGGGGTAGACCTCACATGTAGTCAATACATTTAATTTCCTGTATATACATAAATCATTAAGCATGCATTATTAATGGCCGAGAGCATAATTAATATTAGAAAAAAACACTCCCAATGTGAATCTATTCATGTACAGTGGGGCAAAAAAGTATTTAGTCAGTCAGCAGTAGTGCAAGTTCCACCACTTAAAAAGATGAGAGGCGTCTGTAATTTACATCATAGATAGACCTCAACTATGGGAGACAAACTGAGAAAAAAAAATCCAGAAAATCTCATTGTCTGTTTTTTTAACATTTTATTTGCATATTATGGTGGAAAATAAGTATTTGGTCAGAAGCAAAATTTCATCTCAATACTTTGTAATATATCCTTTGTTGGCAATGACAGAGGTCAAACGTTTTCTGTAAGTCTTCACAAGGTTGCCACACACTGTTGTTGGTATGTTGGCCCATTCCTCCATGCAGATCTCCTCTAGAGCAGTGATGTTTTTGGCTTTTCGCTTGGCAACACGGACTTTCAACTCCCTCCAAAGGTTTTCTATAGGGTTGAGATCTGGAGACTGGCTAGGCCACTCCAAGACCTTGAAATGCTTCTTACGAAGCCACTCCTTCGTTGCCCTGGCGGTGTGCTTTGGATCATTGTCATGTTGAAAGACCCAGCCATATTTCATCTTCAATGCCCTTGCTGATGGAAGGAGGTTTGCACTCAAAATCTCACAATACATGGCCCCATTCATTCTTTCATGTACCCGGATCAGTCGTCCTGGCCCTTTTGCAGAGAAACAGCCCCAAAGCATGATGTTTCCACCACCATGCTTTACAGTAGGTATGGTGTTTGATGGATGCAACTCAGTATTCTTTTTCCTCCAAACACGACAAGTTGTGTTTCTACCAAACAGTTCCAGTTTGGTTTCATCAGACCATAGGACATTCTCCCAAAACTCCTCTGGATCATCCAAATGCTCTCTTGCAAACTTCAGATGGGCCCGGACATGTACTGGCTTAAGCAGTGGGACACGTCTGGCACTGCAGGATCTGAGTCCATGGTGGCGTAGTGTATTACTTATGGTAGGCCTTGTTACATTGGTCCCAGCTCTCTGCAGTTCATTCACTAGGTCCCCCCGCGTGGTTCTGGGATTTTTGCTCACCGTTCTTGTGATCATTCTGACCCCACGGGGTGGGATTTTGCGTGGAGCCCCAGATCGAGGGAGATTATCAGTGGTCTTGTATGTCTTCCATTTTCTAATTATTGCTCCCACTGTTGATTTCTTCACTCCAAGCTGGTTGGCTATTGCAGATTCAGTCTTCCCAGCCTGGTGCAGGGCTACAATTTTGTTTCTGGTATCCTTTGACAGCTCTTTGGTCTTCACCATAGTGGAGTTTGGAGTCAGACTGTTTGAGGGTGTGCACAGGTGTCTTTTCATACTGATAACAAGTTTAAACAGGTGCCATTACTACAGGTAATGACTGGAGGAAAGAGGAGACTCTTAAAGAAGAAGTTACAGGTCTGTGAGAGCCAGAAATCTTGATTGCTTGTTTCTGACCAAATACTTATTTTCCACCATAATATGCAAAAAAAATGATAAAAAAACCAGACAATGTGATTTTCTGGATTTTTTTTCTCAGTTTGTCTCCCATAGTTGAGGTCTACCTATGATGTAAATTACAGACGCCTCTCATCTTTTTAAGTGGTGGAACTTGCACTATTGCTGACTGACTAAATACTTTTTTGCCCCACTGTAGAGGCATCACTCCGAAAAGGATGCATATCATACTAGCGGAAAAGGGAGTCTAGACGCTAAAGATTTGTATAAAAATATAGAAATTTTATTAACATATAAATACAGACATTACCACACAAAGATAACCAAAAAATACAATAAATAATTATATAAAACAATCCCAACATGTAGGGAAAAGAGGAAATCAACCAGTACACTGACAAGAAGGGCACACGCCTATAGTGTGATCTGGGTAAATAGTCTCATGCATATGACTAGTGCATCATGTTCCCACAGTGGGAGAGCATATTAAAGAGAGGTTAGCGTATCAAGACACATGTCATGCCATATCCTCTTAAACTCTACACTTCACTGCAAGTCATGCATAACTTACCCATGGTGAATCAGAGCGCCTGTGTGACCTTCGCAGCACCCCTGACGCGAGTTTCGCACTATCGCTTTCTCAAAGGGAGTGGCGTGGGTGTCTAGCTGTTACCGCACTATTTATAGAACACAGGTTCTATGTTTATTATAATAAACATAATTAAAGCTTGCGTATCTCTAAGTCTTAGACATATGGGTATCTGCATGTCCAGCGACACATTATATATAATGTGTCGCTGGACATGCAGATACCCATATGTCTAAGACTTAGAGATACGCAAGCTTTAATTATGTTTATTATTGTTACCATGGTCACATATTGAGATTCGGATGCTCTGTAGACTCTCTCTAGTGCGCAGATGCGGTGTTCCTTCACCTGGGTTTATACATTTCCGGATTGGGACGATCACTCTGCCGGCCATCTGGGTGCTCGCAGTGCGCATGCGCCTCTCCACTATCCCGGCACTGTTCTATCCTCATTGCGTCTTTGATGTGTGCGGCGCGGATGTACACAGGTACCAACGGCGGATTTCCGCCTACACACACGCCGCACAATGACGCATATGGGGAGCGGACTATTTGTTCGGTGTGACTCTGAGGTGCGCATGCGCCGTACTTGCTGAAACACCCTGTGTTCTATAAATAGTGCGGTAACAGCTAGACACCCACGCCACTTCCTTTGAGAAAGCGATAGTGCGAAACACACGTCAGGGGTGCTGCGAAGGTCACACAGGCGCTCTGATTCACCATGGGTAAGTTATGCATGACTTGCAGTGAAGTGTAGAGTTCATGTGTCTTGATACGCTGGCCTCTCTTTAATATGCTCTCCCACTGTGGGAACATGATGCACTAGTCATATGCATATCCATGGGGCACATGTGAAGAAATTGATCCTTGACCATAAGATCCATTAAGTCCTCAAAACTGTTGACAGAAAGTCCCCTAATCGATTGGTGGAACGTGGTCCTCAAGGTGTTCACAACATCCGCATAGCTGTCAGTTGATCCACGTTGTAGGTTCCGGAACGTTCTACGATACACTTCTGGTGTCAGGTTGTATTTCCTGATCAGGACCTCGTTTATGGCCTCATAGTTCGCATCTAGCTCTGGTGGGAGGCCAGCAAAAACTTCCAGGGCTTTGCCTCTCAACCCTGGGGTTAGATACTGTGCCCACTGCTCACGGGGTAGATGGTACTGCCTGCAGGTTTTTTCAAATCCCCGCAGGAAAGTATCTAAGTCTGTATCCTTCTCCATCACAGGGAAGTTTTCAAGACGTGGCCTCCTTGGATTTATGTCCTGGGAGGGGGTTATCTAAAGACTGATACCCCGCTCTAGTTGAGCCATCTGAAGCTGGAAAGCTCTCTCCTCCTGGCGTTCCGCAGCCTCTCTCTCAGCCCGGTCCCAGCGTTTTGCAGCAGCAGCCTGGCGTTCTGCAGCCTCTCTCTCAGCCTGTCGGTCTGCAGCCTGTCGGTACTGTAGAATTAGCTGCATGCGCAGATTGGGATCACTTGCTCCCAGCCGTTGTAAGTCCATTTGCAACGTACAGTCCATAGGCTCCTCAGCACTGGCTTTGCTGACATTTCCATCAGGCATCTCCGGTGCAAGAGCTGGCATTGCTGGGTCTCTCTGAGGTGGGCTCTCTCCTTGCCCAGATGTTCCAGCACTTTGCTCTATGTCCTGCTCGACCAAGGCGCGTATCAGCAGCTCCTTGGATCTGTCGGCTGTCTCTATTCCTCTCTGCTCACAGAGGTCGGTCAGAGCTTCCTTGCTCTGCTTCTTGTACTGGGCTGCCATATCGATGAACAGCCTTTGCCAAATAAAAGATAGAAAAGAAAAACGGGGAGGGGAAACTGTTTGCAAGTATGTCTAAGTAAGCACTGAGTTGAACCTTGGAGAACTGGTGCACTCGTCGCAAGGATACCAATTCTTTAGTACAGGGAATTATTGCTTAAACCATGCACTAATGCTCTAATAGAAATAATTCTATCCCACCGCTCGCCACCAATTGTAATGCATCGCTGCTCCATGGTGTCACTTATTCGTCACGTGCCTGCTCTCACACGTGACTTGGTGTTGTGCCTGCAATGGTTAATCTATCTCTCCACTCTCCGTCCAGCATTCAACCTCTGTCCTATGCTGTAAGGGGAGCATAAATCACACACTGACCCAGGCCACACACCCACTCATTTGCGCTGCCACCACTCATCGAATACACGGGCGATGAGTCCCAGAAATAACTAATAAAAACATGTTTATCACTCATAAGGCTCACACACCTCTAGGCTATGGATTCTTTAGAACATTAAAGGTTCAAATTATTAAAGGTTTATACTTTAATAGAAAAAAGTTCAATGCTTACAATAAGAAAAAGATATAAAAATATGATAATAAAAAGACGTACAACTTATGCAAAACAGTATCAAATAAACAGGAGAAAACTTACAGAAATCATCTAACTTGTAGTCTGCTTTCTGCTCCCTGAGGGGGGGTGAATGTAGTTGTGGAACACATCAGCTTTTCAGGCTGCCCTCATCATGTGAACACAATTCTCTGTCTGCAGCCTAAATTTATAACTTTGGTCTGAGGTCAGGTTTCTAGACCAGCCTCCCAGGTTAATATCATAATTGCGGTCTGTTTGATTGGGCACGGCCGCTTTACCAATGAATATATATTCTTTTCCTCTGGGACACGTGTGAAATGGTTCCCTGGGATACCTTCCTTCAGGCCACAATTTAGCATCTCCCCTCCAAGACCTCAGAGGTGTCAAGTGTTCCTTTTGTTCTTTGGCCTTAGCCAGACCCCCTGGTGAGATCTGGAGACAGAATTCTTAAGGTACCGTCACACAGTGCAATTTTAATCGCTACGACGGCACGATTTGTGACGTTACATCGTCGCTTAATTATCGTTTCAAACATCGTAGACTGCAGTCACACTACACGATGCACGGCGCTGAAGCGATAAATTCATGACGTATTTGCGATGTAGAAGTCGTATAGGACAGTCGTAGGGTCGTGTCACACACGACGATTCTGAGCAAATTTTGCATAATCTGTGCGTGACGTTGTTCACTAGGGGCGTGTTGTGCTACTAGCTAGTGTGCTGATAGGCCAAAGGTTCTGTGCACACAATTGGTTGGAAAATTTGTCACCTGAGCGCTATTGTTCCCAATGCCACCTCACTGCTTTCAAAATTTCCTTTCTTCACTTCGTACTTGGACACTTGGTGGACCTGGACATTGGAATTTTCTACTTCGCTGAATATACCACGCTTTGCACCGCTGCTTCGAGGTATGTAAACCGCTTGGGCGTGGTGGATGGAACGCTGTATGGACGGCATGAGTGCTTCGTTCCACCGCTGAAGCGAAGCGGATGGTACACTGTCGTGGCTGGAGGGCTACAATGTGGCAGATGGTACGCTGTTGTGACTGGTTGTGACTGGTGGGCTACAGCGTGGTAGATGGAACGCAGTTTGGTCGGCATGACCGCTTCGTTCCGCCGCTGAAGCGATGCGGATGGTACGCTGTTGTGACTGGTTGTGTCTGGTGAGCTAGAGCGTGGCAGATGGTACAATGTATGGTCACCATGAGCGCTTTGTGTGGCTGCTGTGGGGAAGCGGGCGGTAGTGGCCTATGGCGCGGCAGATGGAAGAAGCGATGCGGATGGTACGCTGTTGTGACTGGTTGTGACTGGTCGTGACTGGTGGGCTACAGCGTGGTAGATGGAACGCAGTTTGGTCGGCATGACCGCTTCGTTCCGCCGCTGAAGCGATGCGGATGGTACGCTGTTGTGACTGGTTGTGTCTGGTGAGCTAGAGCGTGGCAGATGGTACAATGTATGGTCACCATGAGCGCTTTGTGTGGCTGCTGTGGGGAAGCGGGCGGTAGTGGCCTATGGCGCGGCAGATGGAAGAAGCGATGCGGATGGTACGCTGTTGTGACTGGTTGTGACTGGTCGTGACTGGTGGGCTACAGCGTGGTAGATGGAACGCAGTTTGGTCGGCATGACCGCTTCGTTCCGCCGCTGAAGCGATGCGGATGGTACGCTGTTGTGACTGGTGGGCTAGAGCGTGGTAGATGGAACGCTGTTTGGTCGGCATGACCGCTTCGTTCCGCCGCTGAAGCGATGCGGATGGTACGCTGTTGTGACTGGTTGTGACTGGTTGTGTTTGGTGAGCTAGAGCGTGGCAGATGGTACAATGTATGGTCACCATGAGCGCTTTGTGTGGCTGCTGTAGGGAAGCGGGCGGTACACTGTTCTGGGTTATGGTGGCCTATGGCGTGGCAGATGGAAGAAACGATGGTAGGCATGAGCGCTTTGTGTGGCTGCTGTTGTTAAGCGTTTGGCACACTGGCAAAAGTATTGTTTAAAGGACTCTTTGTCAACCATGTAATTTTTTTTTATAATTATTTTTCAGATGGCAAATCGTGTGGAGTTCATCAGGGATTTCATCGAAATTTATCAGTCTTTTCCCTGCCTCTGGAAAATCAAATCTCCTGAGTATTGTAACAGGGAAAAGAGGAGGGAGGGTTACTTAAAGCTCATTGAGCTTTAATATCGTCATGCACCCGAAGAGGCAGCAAACGAAGCAGTTATTAAAAAGAA
This sequence comes from Ranitomeya imitator, assembly GCF_032444005.1. NCBI lineage: Eukaryota > Metazoa > Chordata > Amphibia > Anura > Dendrobatidae > Ranitomeya > Ranitomeya imitator. The sequence continues at coordinate 310,329,469 of NC_091286.1, forward strand.
AATCCAGGCGCTCCGCACGGTGTGGAGGAAGGAGCTGAACAAGGTTCTTCAGACTACAAGGTCCGGAGCTTCCACTGAAGATGTTTATGTGCCAAAACTTTGGTATTTTGAACATCTTAATTTTCTGAGGGACCAAGAGGTGCCACGGACTTCCACGTGTCTTCGCTTGTTGCCACCTGTGGAACAAATAGTTTTGGAGAACCACGATGAGCAGGAGTCACAAGGGCAACAAGTAAGTAGCTCTTTGGACGAAAGTTCACCAATGTGTCCTATAATTACATAATTTTTCTCTGCATTTTATGTTTTATACTTCTGATTATCACATCAGTTTGAAGTTGTTACAAAAACATGTACACATAAGTAACCCTGTCGCAGTCAAGTATTATATGGGGAACTTAATATGTATGAAATGGCGATATATCTAAACCATACCATCTAAGCAATATAGAAAATAGTATCGCTTCAAGCTGCCGATGTACTCTTGTTGACACTATTTAGACTATAAAATATTCGTCAGGTTCCCCTAGCAGTCAGAACAGTGTAGTTCAAAGTATTAAATAAAAGGGAGGGTTAAAGAATATTACTAAGCTTAAAATATATTATAATCTTTTTTTTACCTACTACGAATATATAGTTTGGATGCGGTTATGGTGGTACAACTTTTTGTTGCCGGGTTCATAACTTGTTTTTTTTTTCCCCCCCAGGATGACAGTGCGCAGGAGAGTACACTGGACTGTTCACAGGACTGCACGACAACAGATTTAGTGGAGGCTGCACCTGCCAGGACTCAATCGAGGCAAGGTCCAAGAAAACGGAAAGCCACCTCTGACGCCTCGCATGAACTATTGAGCCTTGCAAAGAAGGTGTTGACAAGCAATGTTAGCCCTGCGTTGCAGGGGTTTGGACACTATGTGGTTGACAAACTGGCCAAAATGGACGACAACCAAAGAATACTAGCAGAGCGTCTGATTATGGAAGCAGTAAACAAGTTTACAGATGGCGAATTGGACAAGAACACTTGTTTGGTCTCTTCCCGGCCAATACAGCGGACAGAGCCATCAAATTACAATGGTTGGTCACAGTGTCAGACATCGATGCGACACAATGCTCACGTTTCCCACTTCGGCCAGCCACCCCCTAATAACTCCTACACGCCAATACCTTCACATATGGCTTCGCCCATCAGGCACCAAAGTTTTCAGCCGGAACAATCGTCGTATCATCATTTGTGATTTCCTAACTTCTTTTACATTCCTTTTTATTTTATTGTCTTGTTAAAATAATGTTTGAAATAAAAGCTTTTATTAGAAATTCTATCACTACTTTTTGATTGGTGTGTCTCGATCACAGCACTGTATGAGGGCAGAAATTAACGTAACAAACTAATGTAAACTTAACTAAAACAAAGAAAAATTGAATAAAAGTTTAAATAATTTTTTTTAATTTAACAACATAACATTTTTTTAACCATTAACACTATTTATTATTGTCCCCCCTACAACTGGTGGCACATGTCCTTTATCTTCTGCAGCTCTACGATTGCCAGATTCTGCTGCTTGTGAATGTGCGCCAGAGTCTCGCACAGCCTTTCAATCCTGGCTTTTACATCCGGGATGGTCACACTGCCGGCTGCTGTTGGTGACAAAGCATAAAAACCTAACATTAATACCACAGTATTATCCTGATAGTGGGCTGTGATCACATCCCCATAATAGCGTACAGGATGAATGAAACATCTGAGGCGGCAGAAGGCTCTGAAACGGCCCTTGCTGTACAGGGTTACATAGAGAGAGGCAGTGAGTGACAATCTTTAACGTGTAGGGAAAACTTACGTGGCAAGACCTCGTCTGGGGACATATTCTCCGAAAGAGAGAAGCCCGGAAGAGCATCAGGGGGACAGTACTGCGGTGACTGGGATGCCTCGGGGTGGCGGCGCTGTTTCTTTGCCTCTTTCAATGGAAAAAAAGGTGCTGTCAGCATTCATAAATAAATAATTTTTTAGAAGAGGGAAGAGGGGACCTGCCACCAAATCCTCATCACATTATTGTGTGAACCTACTAGGTTGTTGTGCCGTTGACCCTGAGGGCGCACGGACATCGGAGGCGGGGTGGGAAGCCTCGTGGCTGCTGCGCTGTGTTTTTGCCTCTGTGAAGGAAAAAATAAAGTTCGGTCTTCAGATATGGCAACTGTGACTGCGGGGGTGGGGGGGTGGGGGAGTTGGAAGAGGGGACCTGCAACCAAATCAAAATCACATTATTGTGTGAACATACTAGGATCTGGAGGCACGGAGGGCAACTCTGGATCAGAGTCCGTGTCAAAGGCCCGGTACAGACGACGGCGGCGCTGTGTCTTTGCCTCTGTGAAGGGAAAAAAATCAAATTTTTTAAACATAAATGGCAACAGTGACTGCAGGTGGGGTGGGGGGATCGAGGGGACCTGCCACCAAATCCTCATCACATTATTGAGTTAACCTACTAGGATCTGTTGTTGACCCGGAGGGCACTGGGACAGAAGAGGCCGTGTGGGAAGCCTCGTGGCTGCTGCGCTGTGTTTTTGCCTCTGTGAAGGAAAAAATAAAGTTTGGTCTTCAGATATGGCAACTGTGACTGCGGGGGTGGGGGGGGTAGTTGGAAGAGGGGACCTGCAACCAAATCAAAATCACATTATTGTGGGAACATACTAGGATCTGGAGGCACGGAGGGCAACTCTGGATCTGAGTCCGTTTCAAAGGCCTGGTACAGACGACGGCGGCGCTGTGTCTTTGCCTCTGTGAAGGGAAAAAAATCAAATTTTTTAAACATAAATGGCAACAGTGACTGCAGGTGGGGGGGGGGGATCGAGGGGACCTGCCACCAAATCCTCATCACATTATTGAGTTAACCTACTAGGATCTGTTGTTGACCCGGAGGGCACTGGGACAGAAGAGGCCGTGTGGGAAGCCTCGTGGCTGCTGCGCTGTGTTTTTGCCTCTGTGAAGGAAAAAATAAAGTTTGGTCTTCAGATATGGCAACTGTGACTGCGGGGGTGGGGGGGGGGGTAGTTGGAAGAGGGGACCTGCAACCAAATCAAAATCACATTATTGTGGGAACATACTAGGATCTGGAGGCACGGAGGGCAACTCTGGATCTGAGTCCGTTTCAAAGGCCTGGTACAGACGACGGCGGCGCTGTGTCTTTGCCTCTGTGAAGGGAAAAAAATCAAATTTTTTAAACATAAATGGCAACAGTGACTGCAGGTGGGGGGGGGATCGAGGGGACCTGCCACCAAATCCTCATCACATTATTGAGTTAACCTACTAGGATCTGTTGTTGACCCGGAGGGCACTGGGACAGAAGAGGCCGTGTGGGATGCCTTGTGGCGGTGGCGCTGTCTTTTGTCCTCTGTGAAGGAAAAAAAATCAAATTTTTTAGCATAAATGGCAACAGTGACTGCAGGTGGGGGGGGGGGATCGAGGGGACCTGCCACCAAATCCTCATCACATTATTGTGTTAACCTACTAGGATCTGTTGTTGACCCGGAGGGCACTGGGACAGAAGAGGCCGTGTGGGATGCCTTGTGGCGGCGGCGCTGTCTCTTGTCCTCTGTGAAGTAAAAAAAAAAGTTCGGTCAGCAGAAAGCTGTGCCACATAGTGCTCTTCACCGTTCAAACTGCCCCATAGCTGTGCCACATAGTGGCTCTGCAACGTTCAAACTGCCCCATAGCTGTGCCACATAGTGGCTCTGCAACGTTCAAACTGCCCCATAGCTGTGGCACATAGTGGCTCTGCAACGTTCAAACTGCCCCATAGCTGTGCCACATAGTGGCTCTGCAACGTTCAAACTGTTCCCTAGGCTGTGGCACATAGTGACTCTTCACCGTTCAAACTGTCCCATAGCTGTGCCACATAGTGGCTCTGCAACGTTCAAACTGTTCCCTAGGCTGTGGCACATAGTGGCTCTGCAACGTTCAAACTGTTCCCTAGGCTGTGGCACATAGTGGCTCTTCACCGTTCAAACTGTCCCATAGCTGTGCCACATAGTGGCTCTGCAACGTTCAAACTGTTCCCTAGGCTGTGGCACATAGTGGCTCTGCAACGTTCAAACTGTCCCATAGCTGTGCCACATACTTTTGGCTACCTGCGTACTGACCTCTGCGAATCTCCTGGCGAAGCTCCTGCAGGCGCTCAGGGCTTTTGGACTTGAGATCGCCCCATTTTTTCACAATCTGGGCCTTGCTCCGAGTTATCCCAAACCGCTTCCTGAGGCCCTCAGACACCACACGGACAACTTCCTCCTTGTGCTGGTTGCGGTGCAGCACCATCCCTGTGGTTTCATACTGCATCCTATCCATTGTTCCAATAAGGAACTTGAGCTCTGGGATGCCCATAGGTGGACCACGGCGACTGGCAGCCATTATCACGATGTCAGGGGACAAAAACAAGCTAGGGCAGGCACGCAGGAACGCTGTAACGTCATCACGCCGTCATAGACCACGAGCGTACATTACGTGCCGCTCCGGCGTTATATAACGATCCTTCGAACGGCATTTACTATGCGCGTTCCTTTCGTAACGCTCAGTCGTCACAAATGTGACGCTGTTCATAAACGGCAACGCTGTTGCGATGCCAATCGCGCGGCAGGACGGCGGTGCGCTGCTCCTCCTCTGGGCGTTGCTGTTCAGGGTCATTCCAGCTAAAATGGCGGCGAGAATGCGTTCTGCTCCTCTGGGGCAGCCAGAACTGCTTTTTTTTATTCGTCAGATGGATGCCATGGATTACGAGGGTCTGGAGAGCCGCCCTGCCCACCCACACATCCACAAGCGAGAAGTGCTTGGCCACATAACAAGAATGATGGAGAGGAGGTTTGGCGTCTGCCGCAGTCAGCTTCAGCTGCGTAAAAAATGGGCTGACCTCCGCTATAAAACGCCACAAATGTTTGCTGAGTTGCGTGCGGAGGCAAGGCGAGGCAAGTACTAGTATGTGGGGATGCACGCTGTCAGGAGGGGGGGGGGGGTTTGGGAGGGAGGCTTGCGCTCATGGTTGCCAACGTGACCTCAAATGCATTAAAACACATGCCCCGTTTTGGTAAAAATTAGTTATTTTCCAAGCAGAATATGCGTTGTCCGTGAGAAAACTTGTCGGGTTCCCTAATCTCAACCACCATCTTGAAATTATTAAGATGTCCATAATTTTTACTTTCTCAATTTCCCATAAATATTAACGGAGGAGGTTGGCCTAATGATGAAATAATACGTTTTCCAAAGACAGGAAGACCATTGAACACCAGAGCCCACATACATGTCTGAGTATCGCACCCCTGTAAAGTGTGATCTCTATTTTATGTTTGAGTATTTTGTAAGCTTTGATCTGCAGCACTCAACATTTGTGTGTAAACATTGTGATTCTTTACTTTAGGTGTAGAGAGACAGCGGCGGCAAGTCAGACCCACCATTGCCACCAGTACCCCATCTTCAGGCACCAGTGGGAGCCCACAGTCCGGGACATCACGTAAGTTCACAATCATTTATTGCATTTTTTTTTTAACATCACACGGGACATAACAGGGTAGCTGAAATATTTGAAGACATTACAGACGCAGTAATGACCCAGCGGCCTACCACGCCTCCACCATCTGTTGCGACCCCAGTGAAGTGTGATATAAATTTTATGTTTCTGTATATTGTTAGCTTTGATCTGCAGCACTCTACATGTGTTTTTAAAGATTGCGTTTGTTAACTTTCTGTGTAGAGAGACAGCGGCGGCAACAGGTACCTGCCATTGCCAGCAGCACCACAGCATCCACCACCAGCGGGAGCCCACAGTCCGTGACGTCACGTAAGTTAACAATCATAGATTACAGTTTTTCAACTGCATACGGGACATAAGAGGGTAGCGGAAATATTTGAATACATTACAGACGCAGTAATGACCCAGCGGCCTACCACGCCACCACCAGACAGCAGACAGCCTCGCACCCCTACACCACCCTCAACACCTCCCTCTCGACACTCCTCTTCCTCCCCCGGGTCGGCGGCATTCTCCCCAGAAGCTAACATACGTAAGTGACCAAAACAGCGAGCGCTTCCCAACGGCGTGTTCCATAGTTAACCAGATCTGTTATTATTTCCTTTTAGCTGCTGCAGCTAGATCGCTGGGATGGGACATTAGCAGCTCTGGTTCTGGCAATGAGGAACCGGCATCCCTTCTCCGTAAGTATCAAGATAATGCGAGTGGTTTTCTGCTGGATGTCACCATAGACAACTAAAACTGTAAAATGTAATAAAATTTACATCGCCCTGTGGTGCCAGACCAAATAGAAATTTACAACACAGAAAATTTGGTCCTGCCCCAGAGGTCGAGATGTATTTTCAGTGGAATCAACGTTAGTTCTCCAACCTCTTCTATCCACAGAACCGGCCACCGTAAGAGAACTCCTGGCGAGACAATTGCGCCTGGAGCGGACAGCAGCGCTCCTGCAGCAGACAGTAGCGCTCCTCCAGAGTCAAGTGGAGCAGCAGGGCGTGACGCTGCGACACCTCTTGGGCCGGAGATAATTTTTTTTTTTGGGGGGGGGGATATGTTATATTTTGTTGTAAAATAATTTAAAACCAAGAAAGTGTTACAAAAAAAACCAAAAATCTTCGCATTATGTCTTTAATATTTACCAAGCTATAAGGGTTAACAGCACCATTTTATAGGCATCACATTTAAAGTTATTTAGAGAGGTTTATATGACAACAAAGCAAAAAAAAATTTTTTTTTATACGGCGCGATCCTGCCAGGGTACAGCTCCAGAACCATTAAAGTACTGACAGTATTTTTCGCGACAGTCCCTTGCATCGTCTGCCTGTCTGCCAGATCCAAGAGCTTGAAGAGCTGTAAAATTATCAGGTTGTGTACGCCATTCCCCGGGCACAATATCTCCGGTTCTTGCGTCCACTGCATCAATAAACGAAGGAGGAGAATAGGAGCTCGTATCATGACGTCTCAGGAAATTATGGAGCACACAGCATGCCAAAACCACAAAGTCTATAGACGGCAGCTTCAAGTTGATAGCTGTGTGGAACACTCTAAACCGATTTGCCATAATCCCAAAGGCATTTTCAACCACACGACGGGCCCTCGACAACCGGTAATTAAAGATTCTGCGCTCCGGTGTGAGTGTTCTCTGTGCAAATGGCTTCAGCAAATGTGGATGAAGAGGGAAAGCTTCATCAGCGATGAAGACAAAATTTAGGTTTGCTTTTGTGTCTTCATTTAGTGGCAACAGCAGTTCATTGTTCCTCAAGCTTTCCCCAAATGAAGTGTGTTCAAAAACACCACCGTCGGAGACTCGACCATTCATGCCAACATCCACATCGACAAACTCATAGTTTGCATTGACAAGGGCCATGAGGATCACACTGAAATATCCTTTGTAGTTGAAAAAAAAGGATCCAGAGTTGGCTGGTTGCGTGATGCGCACATGCTTTCCATCTAATGCACCACCGCAGTTTGGAAACTGCCACAGCTCATCAAAATCGGAAGCAATCCTCTTCCAGTCATCGGCCGTCTTGGGAAACTGCAAGATGAGAAGGAAACATGTACTAATTAGGTCAAATATATTATGCACATATTATGTGGACATCCTACAGTGATTGAGGCGCAGTATGGATTAGTATAACAAAGTCAACAACCCACAGTATACAGGCAGCCATTTTTTCAGATGGCTTCGGTGACTCAGAGGGGGTGCTAAACAATATATCTAAATAATTTAATCAATAAAATTACGTTGGGAGCAGCAAATAAAAAAGGGTGGCGCAGGGTTGGAGCAGCACATATCAGAATGGAGCCGCAAAATGGTAGCAGCACATGTCAGAATGGAGGCGCAGGATCACAGCAGCACATGTCAGAATGGGGGCGCAGGATGGGAGCAGCACATGATAGGATGTAGAACATATACCTATAGAAATGCTCGCCATCAGGGCGTCGAACGGGTTCAATTGCTAGTATAACATATAGAGACATAACACAGCAGCCAAAAAAATATAGTAGTACCTCCATATAATGCCTTAAGCTCTGCACAATGGCCTCGCATGTCTCCGGAATCACAACGCTCAGGAAAGGTCTGGAAACAGCTGCGGAAAACTGCAAATCCTGAAGAGACCTTCCTGTTGCCAGGAAGCGCAGTGTCACCGCCAACCTTTCCTCCACGGGCACGGCTGCACGCATCGGCGTATCACACCTTTGTATGAGTGGCGTAACAGCAGACAGTATTATTTTGAAGGATTCCTCGGACATCCGAAGGTAGTTTCGGAAATCTTGAGGGTTATTGTCACGTAACTCTCTTATGAGACCCATGTGTGACAATGTGGATCTTTTCTGCAGCCAGCTCCGGGTCCACATGCGACGTTTTCGTTTAGGACATCTCTCCTCTTGGAGACGTGCTGCCTCAAACACCAGGGCAGCAGCAACAACAGAACTCTCATCGGAAGTGAGCATAGTTCCTAAAAAGAAAACAAGCGTACAATAAATACACGTGCTTACAAAACAATGTTCTGACCATTGATCTAATAACTACATATGTTACCACTGGTATTAAATGGGGCAGTCAACCATCTCGATCTGTAAAAGGATTAATTAATTGGGCCACGCTACAGCTGTGTACCTGAGGTTCTCAGGCCTACCCTACTCAAAGGAACAATCAACCACACTCCAGCGTTTATCCCCGTTGAAGCGCAACATATGCTACGCTGTAGCGTTATACATACCTTTTGCGGTAAAAGTCTAGTAGTTAAAAGTCCAGGGAATCCAGCGAATTTAGTTCTGTTCACAGCACGTGCTACAGAGAGAAATGAATAGCGCGCTCGAGAGCTCCGGTTTTATCCGCTGGGAACAATAGTCCTTTGTCGAATGAGCGCACAGTATTGTACCGCCCAATCAGCACACGGGAGGTGGAGAATTCAGCGCTCCTACGTAGCCAGCTCCTCCGCCCTTTACATCGTATACAATATCGTGCACACCTTTGTCACACCATGCGATCATGCCGCCACAGCGGGACACTGGACGACGAAAGAAAGTTTCAAACGATCTGCTACGACGTACGATTCACAGCGGGGTCCCTGATCGCAGGAGCGTGTCACACGCTGCGATATCGTACCTATATCGCTCGAACGTCACAAATCGTGCCGTCGTAGCGATCAAAATTGCACTGTGTGACGGTACCCTTACTCTTCCCAAGGAAGTAAATATTAACACCTAGGTGCCACTGGCCTTCAGGACAGATGCTACATTATCACTAGTCACACATATAACCCTAGACAGATGTGCGAAACACACGTCAGGGGTGCTGCGAAGGTCACACAGGCGCTGATTCACCATGGGTAAGTTATGCATGACTTGCAGTGAAGTGTAGAGTTTAAGAGGATATGGCATGACATGTGTCTTGATACGCTGGCCTCTCTTTAATATGCTCTCCCACTGTGGGAACATGATGCACTAGTCATATGCATGAGACTATTTACCCAGATCACACTATAGGCGTGTGCCCTTCTTGTCAGTGTACTGGTTGATTTCCTCTTTTCCCTACATGTTGGGATTGTTTTATATAATTATTTATTGTATTTTTTGGTTATCTTTGTGTGGTATTGTCTGTATTTATATGTTAATAAAATTTCTATATTTTTATACAAATCTTTAGTGTCTAGACTCCCTTTTCCGCTAGTATGATATTTAATTTCCTGTAGTCTACACAGAACCGGGTAGTACGGTCCTTTTTTGGGACAAGAACCACAGGCGAGGCCCAGGCACTCTGGGATTTTTGTATCACCTTGAGTTTCAGCATCTCCTCTACCTGTTCCCTCATGTGTGCCTTCACCTCTGCTGACACACGGTATGCAGATTGCCGTACTGGGGGTTTAGTACCAGTGTCCACATGGTGAACTGCTAAGTGTGTCCTCCCAGGCTCCCCTGTGAAGACTTCGGTGAACTCGCTGAGCGCCTCCATCAGCTCAGACCTCTGACTGTGGGATAGCTCAGGGTTAAACTCTGCTGACTCCAGGGACTCCATGTACTGAGCCCCGGCCCCCACATCCAGTAACAGATCAGCCTCCCCCTCTTCAGGCAGGCTACAGACAGGTAAGACACAGGCCTCCCTGGCATGATGAGCCTTCAACAAATTTACATGAAACACTTTCTGACGCTTTGCATGCTCATCTAGGGTCGCCACATAATTAACATCATTCAGCCGCTTATGTACAGTATATGGTCCCTCCCATGCGACCTGCAATTTATTCTGTAACATAGGGACCAACACCCAAACCTTCTGCCCTTCCTTGTAGGCCCTTAGTCTGGCATTACGGTCGTACCAGACCTTCTGGTTGGTTTGGGCCAGGGCCACGTTCTCATGGGCCAGGTTGCTCAGTTTTTGCATTCTTTCTCTGAGCCCCAGTACATATTCCACCACTGAGACTCCAGTAGTTCTGGGGTTGTCCTCCCAACAGTCCTTAATCAAATCAAGTGGCCCCCTGACCCTCCTCCCATAGACCAGTTCAAAGGGGGAGAATCCAGTAGACGCCTGGGGTACCTCTCTGTAGGCAAACAGCAGATGGGGGAGGTACCGCTCCCAGTCTCTCCCTTCAGTCTCCACCAACATTTTGAGCATTTGCTTTAATGTTTCAATGAAGCGATCGCAGAGTTCGTTGGTTTGGGGATGATAGGCGCTGGCCACAAAATGCTGTACTTGTATTCTTTCACAGAGGCTTTCCATCAGATCAGACATGAACTGGGTTCCCTGATCGGTCAACATTTCCCTGGGAAAACCCACACGAGAGAACACAGTCAGTAAAGCATCCGCCACTTTGTCTGCTCGGATGGAGGATAGTGCCACAGCTTTCGGGTATCGTGTAGCATAGTCCACCACTGTGAGGATGTACTTTTTGCCAGAGCTGCTAGGGATTGCAAGTGGCCCTATGATATCCACAGCCACTCGCTGGAAGGGTTCATCGATCACAGGCAGTGGTATCAATGGCGCTTTCTGTATATTCTCAGACTTTCCAACTCTCTGACAAACTATGCACGATCGGCAGTAATTGGCAATATCTGTCCCCATCTTGGGCCAATAGAAGTTATGTGTCAGGCGAGCTTTAGTCTTTTGTATTCCAAGGTGTCCGGCCAAAGGAATTTCATGGGCAATTCTCAATAATTGTTCCCTAAATGGATAAGGGACGATCAGCCGCCGTTCATAGTCCCAAGATTGTGTAGTGTCCGTGGGGATAGTCTCTGTATACAGTCTGCCCTGGTCCCAGTATACTCTCTCTTTGCCAGAAGCAGCAGAGGGCGATCTGCAAGACATCTGAGCTCCTCCAGACTGGCATCTGTCTGCAGGGCCTCCTGGAAGCTCTGACTGTCAGCCTGCAGGCCCTGGCCTAGTGTGACTGCCAGGCCCTGGTCGGAAGCTGAGTTTTCAGTGTCTGTTATCAGGGACCTTGGTGGGTCTGCCATGTAATGAGGCTCCGGGACCACAGTATGGGCCTCCTGTCCTGGCAGTTCTGTCTGAGACTCATCCTCTAATCTCTGGGCCTGAGTCTGAGCCGCAGCCTGACTCCGGGTCACAGCTGCCACATAATTACAGTCCTGTGCATTGGGACATTTTCCCTCCTCACATGGGATCTCAGGTGGGTCACTTTCTTCCACCTTCTCTGTATCATTTACTTGCAAGGGAGGAACATAGTGGGACACCATCCTCCCCAGGTCCGTGCCTAGCAACTCATTGGTGGGAATGGCCTCTGATACTCCCACTTCTCTCAGTCCTTTCCCTGCTCCCCAGTCCAAGTACACACGGGCCATGGGCACGGCAGGGCTGACCCCTCCAATCCCGGTTATAGACATAGTCTTTCCTGGTATGATATCGGCAGGGGTTATCATGGCTGGATGCACCAGGGTCACCTCTGCCCCAGTGTCTCTGAGACCAATGGTGACTTTATTGCCAACAGTGACAGATTGACAGTTCTCATTTGCCCTTGCATCAGAGCCGGCTACAAAGAGGACAGACGGTGGGGGCACAGTCAGCTTTGTGGTGGTAGTTGGGCATTTCTCCCTATCAGGGCAGCCAGCACTAACATGTCCCACTTTGTTGCAGGAGAAACACCGGCGTGCATCGCCTAGAGAGTGTCTATTTCCCAAGGCCCCATAGAAGGTGGGCTTGGACAGCACTGGTGATCGGCTGGCAGAGGGAGAAGGGTCCCCATTTGGCTTACCTCCCCTCCAGCTGAATCCCGATGGCTTCCGCACCTCAGGCATCCTGTTAGCCACATAGCAGTCCGCAATCCTTGCAGCCTGATCCGCAGTTTGTGGCTCCCGATCACACACAAATTGTCGTACATCCATGGGGCACATGTGAAAAAATTGATCCTTGACCATAAGATCCGTTAAGTCCTCAAAACTGTTGACAGAAAGTCCCCTAATCCATTGGTGGAACGTGGTCCTCAAGGTGTTCACAACATCCGCATAGCTGTCAGTTGATCCACGTTGTAGGTTCCGGAACGTTCTACGATACACTTCTGGTGTCAGGTTGTATTTCCTGATCAGGACCTCGTTTATGGCCTCATAGTTCGCATCTAGCTCTGGTGGGAGGCCAGCAAAAACTTCCAGGGCTTTGCCTCTCAACCCTAGGGTTAGATACTGTGCCCACTGCTCACGGGGTAGATGGTACTGCCTGCAGGTTTTTTCAAATCCCTGCAGGAAAGTATCTAAGTCTGTATCCTTCTCCATCACAGGGAAGTTTTCAAGACGTGGCCTCCTTGGATTTATGTCCTGGGAGGGGGTTATCTAAAGACTGATACCCCGCTCTAGTTGAGCCATTTGAAGCTGGAAAGCTCTCTCCTCCTGGCGTTCCGCAGCCTCTCTCTCAGCCCGGTCCCAGCGTTTTGCAGCAGCAGCCTGGCGTTCTGCAGCCTCTCTCTCAGCCTGTCGGTCTGCAGCCTGTCGGTACTGTAGAATTAGCTGCATGCGCAGATTGGGATCACTTGTTCCCAGCCGTTGTAAGTCCATTTGCAACGTACAGTCCATAGGCTCCTCAGCACTGGCATTGCTGACATTTCCATCAGGCATCTCCGGTGCAAGAGCTGGCATTGCTGGGTCTCTCTGAGGTGGGCTCTCTCCTTGCCCAGATGTTCCAGCACTTTGCTCTATGTCCTGCTCGACCAAGGCGCGTATCAGCAGCTCCTTGGATCTGTCGGCTGTCTCTATTCTTCTCTGCTCACAGAGGTCGGTCAGAGCTTCCTTGCTCTGCTTCTTGTACTGGGCTGCCATATCGATGAACAGCCTTTGCCAAATAAAAGATAGAAAAGAAAAACGGGGAGGGGAAACTGTTTGCAAGTATGTCTAAGTAAGCACTGAGTTGAACCTTGAAGAACTGGTGCACTCCTCGCAAGGATACCAATTCTTTAGTACAGGGAATAATTGCTTAAACCATGCACTAATGCTCTAATAGAAATAATTCTATCCCACCGTTCGCCACCAATTGTAATGCATTGCTGCTCCATGGTGTCACTTATTCGTCACATGCCTGCTCTCACACGTGACTTGGTGTTGTGCCTGCAAGGGTTAATCTATCTCTCCACTCTCCGTCCAGCATTCAACCTCTGTCCTATGCTGTAAGGGGAGCATAAATCACACACTGACCCAGGCCACACACCCACTCATATGCGCTGCCACCACTCATCGAATACACGGGCGATGAGACCCAGAAATAACTAATAAAAACATGTTTATCACTCATAAGGCTCACACACCTCTAGGCTATGGATTCTTTAGAACATTCAAGGTTCAACTTATTAAAGGTTTATACTTTAATAGAAAAAAGTTCAATGCTTACAATAAGAAAAAGGTATAAAAATATGATAATAAAAAGACATACAACTTATGCAAAACAGTATCAAATAAACAGGAGAAAACTTACAGAAATCATCTAACTTGTAGTCTGCTTTCTGCTCCCTGAGGGGGGGGTCAATGTAGTTGTGGAACACATCAGCTTTTCAGGCTGCCCTCATCATGTGAACACAATTCTCTGTCTGCAGCCTAAATTTATAACTTTGGTCTGAGGTCAGGTTTCTAGACCAGCCTCCCAGGTTAATATCATAATTGCGGTCTGTTTGATTGGGCACGGCCGCTTTACCAATGAATATATATTCTTTTCCTCTGGGACACGTGTGAAATGGTTCCCTGGGATACCTTCCTTCAGGCCACAATTTAGCATCTCCCCTCCAAGACCTCAGAGGTGTCAAGTGTTCCTTTTGTTCTTTGGCCTTAGCCAGACCCCCTGGTGAGATCTGGAGACAGAATTCTTAAGGTACCTTCACACATAAAGATATTGTTAACGATATTGTTGCTATTTGTGACGTAGCAACGATATCGTTAATGAAATCGTTATGTGTGACAGCGACCAACGATCAGGCCCCTGCTGGGAGATCGTTGGTCGCTGAATAAAGTCCAGAACTTTATTTCGTCGCTGGACTCCTGCTGACATCGCTGGATCGGCGTGTGTGACACCGATCCAGCGATGTCTTCACTGGTAACCAGGGTAAACATCGAGTAACTAAGCGCAGGGCCGCGCTTAGTAACCCGATGTTTACCCTGGTTACCATGCTAAAAGTAAAAAAAAAAAAACACTACATACTTACCTACCGCTGTCTGTCCTCCAGCGCTGTGCTCTGCACTCCTCCTGTACTGTCTGTGAGCCGGAAAGCAGAGCGGTGACGTCACCGCTCTGCTTTCCGGCTCACAGACAGTACAGGAGGAGAGCAGAGAAGCAGAGCGCAGCGCTGGAGGACAGACAGCGGTAGGTAAGTATCTAGTGTTTTTTTTTTTTTACTTTTACCATGGTAACCAGGGTAAACATCGGGTTACTAAGCGCGGCCCTGCGCTTAGTTACCCGATGTTTACCCTGGTTACCGGCATCGTTGGTCGCTGGAGAGCGGTCTGTGTGACAGCTCTCCAGCGACCAAACAGCGACGCTGCAGCGATCCGGATCGCTGTCGGTATCGCTGCAGCGTCGCTTAATGTGAAGGGGCCTTTACTCTTCCCAAGGAAGTAAATATTAACACCTAGGTGCCACTGGCCGTCAGGTCAGATGCTACATTATCACTAGTCACACATATAACCCTAGACAGATGTCAGATGTCACTACACACATATAGATATATATAATATATATACACATTTCACCACAATAACCAGAGTTAACGTGTTCCGTGCTGCTACAGCCAGTCCAATTTTTGGCAAGGGTGTCTATGATGCCCATAAATTATTTTTAAAAAATGTACCCCACATGGTGAAATGTTTGTCAGCCCAAGCACTTTGTGAATGGGCATTACAAGTCTAGGAGACATGCTCCTTAACATTGGGCCTAGTTTTTAATAATGACTTCCTCCACGTATCATCATTCTCCGCCACTAGAACACCACGGTGAACGTGTTCTGTGCTGCTACAGGCAGTCCAATTTTTGGCAAGGGTGTCTATCATGCCCATAAATAATTTTTTCAAAATGTACCCCGGATGGAGAAATGTTTGTCAGCTCATGCACTTAGTGTATGGGCATTAGAAGTCTAGCAGACCCGCTCCTTAAAGGGAACCTGTCACCCCAAAAATCGTAGATCAGCTGCGGCCACCGGCATCGGGGCTTATCTACAGCATTCTCTAATGCTGTAGATAAGCCACCGATGTTTCCTGAAAGATGAGAAAAAGAGGTTAGATTATACTCACCCAGAGGTGGTCCCGCTGCCGTCCGGGTCCGATGGGGGTCGCGGTCTGATCCGGAGCCTCCTTGCTTCTTACGATGACATCCTCTTCTCTTCATGCCGCAACTCTGGTGCAGGCGTACTTTGTCTGCTCTGTTGAGGGCAGAGCAAAGTACTGCAGTGCGCATGCGCTGGGCCTCTCTGACCTGCACACTGCAGTACTTTGCCCTGCCCTCAACAGGGCAAAGTATGCCTGCGCCAGAGCTGCGGCATGAAGACAAGTGGACGTCATCTGATGAAGATAGGAGGCCCCGAACCGGACCACGACACCTATCGGACCCGGACGGCAGCAGGATCGCCCCTGGGTGAGTATAATATAACCTCTTTTTCTCATCTTTCTGGATACATCGGGGGCTTACCTACAGAATTACAAAATGCTGTAGATAAGCCCCTGATGCCAGTGGCCGCAGTTCATCTTCGATTTTTGGGGTAACAGTTTCCCTTTCCATTGGGGCTATTTTTTAATAAGCTCTTCCTCCACATCTCATCATTCTCTACCACTAGAACAGCATGGTGAACGTGTTGTATGCTGCTACAGCCATTCATTTTCTGAGCAAGGGTGTCTATGATCCCCATAAAATGAGTTTAAAAAATGTACCCCCATGGGGAAATATTTGTCAGCCCATGCACTTGGTGTATGGGCATTACAAGTCTAGGAGACCCGCTCCTTTACATAGGGCCTAGTTTTTAATGAGGCCTTCCTCAATGTGTCATCATTCTCCGCCACTAGATCACCAGGTTTAATGTGTTCTATGCTGCTACAGCCAGTCCAATTTTTGGCAAGGGTGTCTATGATGCCCATAAATTATTTTTTTTAAATGTACCCCCCCATGGGGAAATGTTTGTCAGCCCATGCACTTTGTGTATGGGCATTACAAGTCTAGGAGACATGCTCCTTAATATTGGGCCTAGTATTTAATAAGGCCTTCCTCCACATATCATCATTCTCGCCCACTAGAACACCATGGTGAACTTGTTCTGTGCTGCTACAGCCATTCAATTTTTGGGCAAGAGCGTCTATGATCCCCATAAATAATTTGAATGGGGAAATGTTTGTCAGCCCATGCACTTAGTGTATGGGCATTACGAGTCTAGGAGACCTGCTCCTTTGTAATGGGAATTTTTTTATGAGGCCATCCTCTATGATTCTTCCTAGCGGGGATTATGTTGCGTGCAAATTTGGGTCAAGGCGGCCCTTGCATTCAATGCATAAGGAAACAGAATGGCAGGACCAACTGAAGAATGTGGTCGCCAACCCAAAATAACAGGTAAGAGCTGTATACTTCACCCTAACCACCCGTGTGTGTCGGAACGCGTGGGCTTCTAAACTCCACTACATTCTGGCTGCACCGCTGCTTCAAAGGGACCAGGGGGCGACCGTAGAGGACTGGTTAGGGTGAAGTATACAGCTCTTACCTGTTATTTTGGGTTGGCAAACTGTGCCTTGATACGGGTATCAATGACCTGCAATACTGTTGGTATTCATGTGAGCATCTCTTGAGATCAAATACCAGGTTCAGCCACATCATGTACCTGTGTACATCAGTAACATACTACTAGCAGGCAGAATTGATATAATGTATGAGTCTGTCACATCATATGTGCTTTTTTTATTTAGAGGCATTTGTTTTATATACCGTATATACTCGAGTATAAGCCGACCCGAGTATAAGCCGACCCCCTAATTTTGCCACAAAAAACTGGGAAAACTTATTGACTCGAGTATAAGCCTAGGGTGGAAATGCAGCATTTACCGGTGAATTTCAAAAATAAAAATAGATCATTATTTCCCCATAGCTGTGCCATATATGCGCTGCACTGTTCATTATTTCCCCATAGATGTACCATATAGTGCTCTGCACCGTTCATTATTTCCCCATAGATGTGCCATATAGTGCTCTGCACTAGGGTTGAGCGAAACGGGTCGTTCATTTTCAAAAGTCGCCGACTTTTGGCAAAGTCGGGTTTCATGAAACCCTGTGCGGGGTCGGCCATGCGGTACGCGACTTTCGGGCCAAAGTCGCGTTTCAATGACGTGAAAAGCGCCATTTCTCAGCCAATGAAGGTAAACGCAGAGTGTGAGCAGCGTGATGACATAGGTCCTGGTCCCAACCATCTTAGAGAAGGGCATTGCAGTGATTGGCTTGCTGTCTGCGGCGTCACAGGGGCTATAAAGGGGAGTTCCCGCCGACCGCCATGTTACTGCTGCTGATCTGAGCTTAGGGAGAGGTTGCTGCCGCTTCGTCAGAAGCAGGGATAGCGTTGGGCAGGGTCCATTAACCACCAAACCGCTTGTGCTGTAGCGATTTCCACTGCCCAACACCACCTTCGGTGTGCAGGGACAGTGGAAGCTACATTTTTTTTTTTCCCCCTCAGCGCTGTAGCTCATTGGGCTGCCCTAGAAGGCTCCCTGATAGCTGCATTGCTGTGTGTACGCCGCTGTGCAAACCAACTGCTTTTTTCAAAGCACAAATCCTCTTGTTCCTTCCTTTCTGCACAGCTATCTTTTTGGTTTGTACTCACTTTTTATTTAATTTGTGCATCAGTCCACTCCTTATTGCTGCCTGCCATACCTGGCTGAGATTACTGCAGGGAGATAGTAATTGAAGGACACTCCCTGTTTTTTTTTTTTTTTTGTGGGAGATTAAGATTGACATTTCTGCTAGAGTGCCATCCCTGTCTGTGTCATCTCTCACTCAGTGGGCCATAGAAAGCCTATTTATTTTTTTGCTTGATTTGGGTTATAAAATCTACCTGAAAAAATCACTACATCAATCAGTGGGAGAAAAATATTGGCCTCAGGGCTTGTGTGCCACTCCTGACTCCTGTGTGCATCATCACTCACTCAGTGGGCCATAGAAAGCCCATTTTTTTTTTTTTTGCTTTATTTGGGTTCTAAATTCTACCTGAAAAAATCAATAAATCAATCAGTGGGAGATTAATATTGGCCTTTGGGCTTGTGTGCCAGTCCTAAGCGTGCCATCTCTCTCTCTCAGATAGTGGGCCATAGAAAGCCTATTTATTTTTTTATTTTTTTATTGGGTTTATAAATTTTCCCTGGAAAAAAAAAAAAAAAGTGGGAGATTAATATTGGCCTCTGGGCTTGTGTGCCAGTCCTGAGCGTGCCATCTCTCTCACAAATAGTGGGCCATAGAAAGCCTATTTATTTTTTTTTTTTTGGTTTTATAAATTCTCCCTTAAAAAAAAAAGGGAGATTAATATTGGCCTTTGGGCTTGTGTGCCAGTCCTAAGCGTGCCATCTCTCTCTGTCTCTCAGATAGTGGGCCATAGACAGCCTATTTATTATTTTTTTATTGGGTTTATAAATTTTCCCTGGAACAAAAAAAAAAAAAGTGGGAGATAAATATTGGCCTCTGGGCTTGTGTGCCACTCCTGACTCCTGTGTGCGTCATCTCTCACTCAGTGGGCCATAGAAAGCCTTTTTTTGTTTTATTTGTTTTCTAAATTCTCCCTGAAAAAATCATTTTATTTTCTTTGGTTTCTAAATTCTTCCTGAAAAAATCATTTTATTCTATTTTTTTTTCTAAAGTCTCCCTGAAAAAAAAAAAAAAAAAAAAACAAATCAGTGGGAGATTAATATTGCCCTTTCCGCTTGTGTGCCAGTCTTGACTCCTGGGTGTGCCATCTGTCTCTCTCTCTCCAATTGTGGGCCATAGAAAGCCTATTATTTTTTTTAGCTTGATTTGGGTTCCAAAATCTACCTGAAAAAATCACTACATCAATCAGTGGGAGATAAATATTGGCCTCTGGGCTTGTGTGCCACTCCTGACTCCTGTGTGCGTCATCTCTCACTCAGTGGGCCATAGAAAGCCTTTTTTTGTTTTATTTGTTTTCTAAATCCTCCCTGAAAAAATCATTTTATTTTATTTGGTTTCTAAATTCTCCCTGAAAAAATCATTTTATTCTATTTTTTTTTTCCTAAAGTCTCCCTGAAAAAAAAACAAAAAAAAAACAAATCAGTGGGAGATTAATATTGCCCTTTCTGCTTGTGTGCCAGTCTTGACTCCTGGGTGTGCCATCTCTCTCTCTCTCTCCAATTGTGGGCCATAGAAAGCCTATTATTTTTTTTAGCTTGATTTGGGTTCCAAAATCTACCTGAAAAAATCACTACATCAATCAGTGGGAGATAAATATTGGCCTCTGGGCTTGTGTGCCACTCCTGACTCCTGTGTGCGTCATCTCTCACTCAGTGGGCCATAGAAAGCCTTTTTTTGTTTTATTTGTTTTCTAAATTCTCCCTGAAAAAATCATTTTATTTTATTTGGTTTCTAAATTCTTCCTGAAAAAATCATTTTATTCTATTTTTTTTCCTAAAGTCTCCCTGAAAAAAAAACAAAAAAAAACAAATCAGTGGGAGATTAATATTGCCCTTTCTGCTTGTGTGCCAGTCTTGACTCCTGGGTGTGCCATCTCTCTCTCTCTCTCCAATTGTGGGCCATAGAAAGCCTATTATTTTTTTTAGCTTGATTTGGGTTCCAAAATCTACCTGAAAAAATCACTACATCAATCAGTGGGAGATAAATATTGGCCTCTGGGCTTGTGTGCCACTCCTGACTCCTGTGTGCGTCATCTCTCACTCAGTGGGCCATAGAAAGCCTTTTTTTGTTTTATTTGTTTTCTAAATTCTCCCTGAAAAAATCATTTTATTTTATTTGGTTTCTAAATTCTTCCTGAAAAAATCATTTTATTCTATTATTTTTTTTTCCTAAAGTCTCCCTTAAAAAAAAAAAAAAATCAAATCAGTGGGAGATTAATATTTACATTTGTGCTTCAGTGACAGTCCTGCGTGTGTGGCATCTCTCTCATTTGTTGCCACCAACAACAGAGTGTGTAACATTGTGCCAGATTTTCGTTGTGGTCTCACTCACCTGTAAAGGGGTAGCTAAATCATACTGAAGTTATAGCTCACCGTGTAATTTGTGTGACAGCAACAAATACCGTTAGTTTGTTTACGTTTTTAAAACAATGAGGAAGTATGGTGGAAGAGGTCGTGGCCGGGGGCGTTCATTGTCAGCTGGTAATGAGGGTAGTGGTAGTGGTGGAGCATCAGCTGGTCGTGGGAAAAAAAATATTGCACCTAAGTCTGGAGCTGTGGAGCCAGGTTCGTCGTCTGGCTACACAAGGCCTCGAACGCTCCCTTTTCTGGGAGTAGGAAAACCGCTTTTAAAGCCGGAGCAGCAAGAGCAAGTTTTGGCTTATCTTGCTGACTCAGCCTCTAGCTCTTTTGCCTCCTCTCGTGAAACTGGTAAATGTCAAAGCAGCGCGTCGTTAGTGGATGTTCACGGTCAGGGACAAGTCGCTTCCTTGTCCTCTTCAGCAAAAACAACAACAGAGAAGAATGCAGCAGGCGACACAACGGGTTACTCCATGGAGCTCTTTACACATACCGTCCCTGGCTTAGAAAGTGAAGCAGTTAACAGTCCATGCCCATTACAAGTTGAATCTGACATGGAGTGCACTGATGCACAGCCACAGCCAGACTACTATGCTGGTCCTTTGACTCAGACCACAACATTGCCCTCGCAGGGTGCTGATCAAGAATCAGACCCTGATGAGACTATGTTGCCCCATCACGAACGCTATACCACCGACCGACACGGTGACACAGACGAAGTTGCACACGAGCTACAAGAAGAGGTAATAGATGACCCAGTTCTTGACCCCGATTGGCAGCCATTGGGGGAACAGGGTGCAGGCGGCAGCAGTTCTGAAGCGGAGGAGGAGGGGCCGCAGCAGGCATCAACATCGCAACAGGTTCCATCTGCCGGGCCCGTATCTTGCCCAAAACGCGTGGCAAAGCCAAAACCTGTTGGAGGACAGCGTGGCCATCCGGTTAAAGCTCAGTCTGCAATGCCTGAAAAGGTATCCGATGCTAGAAAGAGTGCAGTCTGGCATTTTTTTAAACAACATCCAATTGATCAGCGCAAAGTCATCTGTCAAAAATGTTCAACTACCTTAAGCAGAGGACAGAATCTGAAAAGTCTCAATACAAGTTGAATGCATAGACATTTAACCACCATGCATTTGCAAGCCTGGACTAACTACCAAACGTCCCTTAAGGTTGTAGCACCCTCGGCCAATGAAGCTAGTCAGCAACGCAACATCCCTTCCGGCAGTGTAGGCCCACCATTTTCCGCACCACCTGCAGTATCTGTGCAGGTTTCTTTGCCAGGCCAAAGCAGTCAGGGTCAGGGAATCACCAGTTTCGTAGTAGGAAACACTGCATCTAGGGCACCGGTGGCAACAATACCATCTCCCACCGTCTCTCAGTCTGCCATGTCCACCGGCACCCCCGCTAGTTCCACGATCTCCAGCTCTCCAGTCCAGCTCACCCTACATGAGACTATGGTTAGAAAAAGGAAGTACTTAGCCTCGCATCCGCGTACACAGGGTTTGAACGCACACATAGCTAGACTAATCTCGTTAGAGATGATGCCCTACCGGTTAGTTGAAAGCAAAGCTTTCAAAGCCCTGATGGACTACGCTGTACCACGCTACGAGCTACCCAGTCGACACTTTTTTTCCAGAAAAGCCATCCCAGCCCTCCACCAGCATGTTAAAGAGCGCATCGTCCATGCACTCAGGCAATCTGTGAGCACAAAGGTGCACCTGACAACAGATGCATGGACCAGTAGGCATGGCCAGGGACGTTACGTGTCCATCACGGCACACTGGGTAAATGTGGTGGATGCAGGGTCCACAGGGGACAGCAAGTTTGGGACAGTTCTGCCTAGCCCACGGTCTAGGAAACAATTGGCTGTAGCCGTTCGCACCCCCTCCTCCTCCTCTTCGTCCTCCTGCAGAAGCGAGAGCTCGTCCACAGACCGCAGTCGCACAACCACTCCATCCGCAGCTGCCACTGTTGCACACCAGGTCTCCCATTATGGGGCAGCTACTGGCAAACGTCAGCAGGCTGTATTGGCTATGAAGTGTTTGGGCGACAACAGACACACCGCGGAAGTTCTGTCCGAGTTCTTGCAGAAAGAAACGCAGTCGTGGCTGGGCACTGTAGATCTTGAGGCAGGCAAGGTAGTGAGTGATAACGGAAGGAATTTCATGGCTGCCATCTCCCTTTCCCAACTGAAACACATTCCTTGCCTGGCTCACACCTTAAACCTGGTGGTGCAGTGCTTCCTGAAAAGTTATCCGGGGTTATCCGACCTGCTCCTCAAAGTGCGTGGACTTTGCTCACATATCCGCCGTTCGCCCGTACACTCCAGCCGTATGCAGACCTATCAGCGTTCTTTGAACCTTCCCCAGCATCGCCTAATCATAGACGTTGCAACAAGGTGGAACTCAACACTGCACATGCTTCAGAGACTGTGTGAACAGAGGCGGGCTGTTATGTTTTTGTGGGAGGACACACATACACGGGCAGGCAGTAGGATGGCAGACATGGAGTTGTCAGGTGTGCAGTGGTCGAAGATTCAAGACATGTGTCAAGTCCTTCAGTGTTTTGAGGAATGCACACGGCTGGTTGGTGCAGACAACGCCATAATAAGCATGAGCATCCCCCTAATGCGTCTGCTGATGCAAAGTTTGACGCACATAAAGGATCAGGCGTCTGCAGCGGAGGAAGAGGAAAGCCTTGATGACAGTCAGCCATTGTCTGGCCAGGGCAGTGTACAGGACGAGGTAGCGGGCGAAGAGGAGGAGGAGGACGAGGAGGATGATGGGGATGATTATATTTTTAATGAGGAAGCTTTTCCGGGGCCACTGGAAATTGGTGGCGCGGCAAGGCCGGGTTCTGGTTTTTTGAGGGACACAAGTGACGTGGATTTGCCTGAAACTGCCCCTCAACCAAGCACAACCGCAGATTTGAGAACTGGAACTTTGGCCCACATGGCGGATTATGCCTTACGTATCCTCAAAAGGGACACACGCATAACTAAAATGATGAATGATGACGATTACTGGTTGGCCTGCCTCCTTGATCCTCGCTATAAAGGCAAATTGCAAAATATAATGCCACATGAGAACTTGGAACTAATATTAGCAACCAAACAATCAACTCTTGTTGACCGTTTGCTTCTGGCATTCCCTGCACACAGCGCCCGTGATCGTTCTCACACGAGCTGCAGGGGCCAGCAGACCAGAGGAGTTAGAGGGGCAGAAATCAGAAGTGGCGTTGGCCAGAGGGGTTTTCTGACCAGGTTGTGGAGTGATTTTGCTATGACCGCAGACAGGACAGGTACTGCAGCATCAATTCAAAGTGACAGGAGACAACATTTGTCCAGTATGGTTACAAACTATTTTTCATCCCTTATCGATGTTCTCCCTCAACTGTCATTCCCATTTGATTACTGGGCATCAAAATTAGACACCTGGCCAGAATTGGCAGAATATGCATTGCAGGAGCTTGCTTGCCCGGCAGCTAGTGTCCTATCAGAAAGAGTATTCAGTGCTGCAGGTTCAATACTAACAGAAAAAAGGACTCGTCTGGCTACCCAAAATGTAGATGATCTAACCTTCATTAAAATGAACCATAACTGGATTTCGAAATCTTTTGCCCCACCTTGCCCGGCTGACACCTAGCTTTCCTATGAAAAGGTCTTGCCTGTGGACTATTCTGAATGCCTTTTCCAATCTCGTAATTTTCTGCACCTGATTGTCCAGCATACAACATGTTTACACCTCACTAAATGGCCAAACTCCCCACACGGGGCCGTGGTATCGACACTTGGCGACAGCACCCGTGAGAGTGCAGTTTGTCTGAAGAGGTGGGTGAGCCCGCTTTTGGTCGACGGCACTGCCACTGGGTCCCTCCTAGTACAATAAAGTGTCTCTGGCGGTGGTGGTGCGCACCCAACGTCAGACACACCGTTGTAATATGAGGGGACTAACACAAAAGAAAAAAAAAAAATGGAGAGAAACCAGCTCACCTACTAGGCATTTGTTGTGGGGGAAGCCCGGATGCCGTGCAGTCTTCACGTGAAACAATAGAACAAAATAGAAGAGAAAATCCAGCTTCCAAAAATATTTTTGGAAGCTGGATTTTCTCTTCTATTTTGTAATATGAGGGGCCCTGAGCCTGTACCGCCGGCCACAAGACAGTTTCCCCCCACCCCAGCTCAAACAGTGCTCTACCACTTGCAAAATTATCTCACAGCTCCACCAATGTTTAGTCTATGCGCTGACATCCTTCAATGCCTGCCACTGACAATACCATTGTATTGACATTTTTGTTATGTTAGGCCTTCGATGCCTGTCTGCGGTCACTCCTTCCACTAGGCCTCCACTGACCACACCACTGCTGCCCGTGTACCCCTGGAACCAATTTAAAATTGCCTACAGCCATGTGTTATTATTTTAGGCCTTCGATGCCTGTCTGCGGTCACTCCTTCCACTAGGCCTCCACTGACCACACCACTGCTGCCCGTGTACCCCTGGAACCAATTTAAAATTGCCTACAGCCATGTGTTATTATTTTAGGCCTTCGATGCCTGTCTGCGGTCACTCCTTCCACTAGGCCTCCACTGACCACACCACTGCTGCCCGTGTACCCCTGGAACCAATTTAAAATTGCCTACAGCCATGTGTTATTATTTTAGGCCTTCGATGCCTGTCTGCGGTCACTCCTTCCACTAGGCCTCCACTGACCACACCACTGCTGCCCGTGTACCCCTGGAACCAATTTAAAATTGCCTACAGCCATGTGTTATTATTTTAGGCCTTCGATGCCTGTCTGCGGTCACTCCTTCCACTAGGCCTCCACTGACCACACCACTGCTGCCCGTGTACCCCTGGAACCAATTTAAAATTGCCTACAGCCATGTGTTATTATTTTAGGCCTTCGATGCCTGTCTGCGGTCACTCCTTCCACTAGGCCTCCACTGACCACACCACTGCTGTCCGTGTACCCCTGGAACCAATTTAAAATTGCCTACAGCCATGTGTTATTATTTTAGGCCTTCGATGCCTGTCTGCGGTCACTCCTTCCACTAGGCCTCCACTGACCACACCACTGCTGCCCGTGTACCCCTGGAACCAATTTAAAATTGCCTACAGCCATGTGTTATTATTTTAGGCCTTCGATGCCAGTCTGCGGTCACTCCTTCCACTAGGCCTCCACTGACCACACCACTGCTGCCCGTGTACCCCTGGAACCAATTTAAAATTGCCTACAGCCATGTGTTATTATTTTAGGCCTTCGATGCCTGTCTGCGGTCACTCCTTCCACTAGGCCTCCACTGACCACACCACTGCTGCCCGTGTACCCCTGGAACCAATTTAAAATTGCCTACAGCCATGTGTTATTATTTTAGGCCTTCGATGCCTGTCTGCGGTCACTCCTTCCACTAGGCCTCCACTGACCACACCACTGCTGCCCGTGTACCCCTGGAACCAATTTAAAATTGCCTACAGCCATGTGTTATTATTTTAGGCCTTCGATGCCTGTCTGCGGTCACTCCTTCCACTAGGCCTCCACTGACCACACCACTGCTGCCCGTGTACCCCTGGAACCAACATCAGAAAATATAAAAATAAGTATTTTGCTTATAAAAAAGAAAATACTGGAGAGATATCAAATGCAGACATTTTAACATTAAAAACAAACACATACAACAAAAATCTGGTACAGTACTAAAAATGGCCACCAGCTACAATAACTTTCTCCTGCAAGTAGTTAACTGAAAGGTTTTTTCAATTTTAAACACAGATATGGCATCCACCGAGTGTTGTCCTGTCGCGTCTTCTTTATATTATTGCCAAGAAGATGCAAAACAATGAAAATAATAAAATCATTATTTACCAAAAAAATAGAGTAAGTCAAAACCACATTGCAAATAAACATTCATTACAAATAAAGAAGCAGGGCGCGTCCGAGGGTGAGTATATACCTAATAAGAATATAATCACCCTCGGACGCGCCCTGCTTCTTTCCGACAGCCTTCCTTCCTAAGAATCAGCCCTTCCGTGGTGTAGAGAGAGGGTTTGTTACACTCCAAGGTGTTCCCCAGGTTGCCTTTCCTGAGCTTCGATCTTCCGGCTCTCGTTTAGTAGTTGTTGGAAACTACGCTGCATTGGGCCTACAAATTGGGTATGGGGTGTAGAGAGATGGTGTGTTCCACTCCAAGGTGTTCCCCAGGTTGCCTTTCCTGAGCTTCGATCTTCCGGCTCTCGTTTAGTAGTTGTTGGAAACTACGCTGCATTAGGCCTACAAATTGGGTATGGGGTGTAGAGAGATGGTGTGTTCCACTGTAGAGAGATGGTGTGTTCCACTCCAAGGTGTTCCCCAAGTTTCCTCGCCAATGCTTCGATCATCATGCTCTCGTTTAGTAGTTGTTGGAAACTATGCTGCATTATTCCTACAAATTGGGTATGGGGTGTAGAGAGATGGTGTGTTCCACTCCAAGGTGTTCCCCAGGTTTCCTCTCCATTGCTTCGATCTTCATGCTCTCGTTTAGTAGTTGTTGGAAACTACGCTGCATTAGGCCTACAAATTGGGTATGGGGTGTAGAGAGATGGTGTGTTACACTCCAAGGTGTTCCCCAGGTTTCCTCTCCATTGCTTCGATCTTCCGGCTCTCGTTTAGTAGTTGTTGGAAACTACGCTGCATTAGGCCTACAAATTGGGTATGGGGTGTAGAGAGATGGTGTGTTACACTCCAAGGTGTTCCCCAGGTTGCCTTTCCTGAGCTTCGATCTTCCGGCTCTCGTTTAGTAGTTGTTGGAAACTACGCTGCATTAGGCCTACAAATTGGGTATGGGGTGTAGAGAGATGGTGTGTTCCACTGTAGAGAGATGGTGTGTTCCACTCCAAGGTGTTCCCCAGGTTTCCTCGCCAATGCTTCGATCATCATGCTCTCGTTTAGTAGTTGTTGGAAACTACGCTGCATTAGGCCTACAAATTGGGTATGGGGTGTAGAGAGATGGTGTGTTCCACTCCAAGGTGTTCCCCAGGTTTCCTCTCCATTGCTTCGATCTTCATGCTCTCGTTTAGTAGTTGTTGGAAACTACGCTGCATTAGGCCTACAAATTGGGTATGGGGTGTAGAGAGATGGTGTGTTACACTCCAAGGTGTTCCCCAGGTTTCCTCTCCATTGCTTCGATCTTCCGGCTCTCGTTTAGTAGTTGTTGGAAACTACGCTGCATTAGGCCTACAAATTGGGTATGGGGTGTAGAGAGATGGTGTGTTACACTCCAAGGTGTTCCCCAGGTTTCCTCTCCATTGCTTCGATCTTCCGGCTCTCGTTTAGTAGTTGTTGGAAACTACGCTGCATTAGGCCTACAAATTGGGTATGGGGTGTAGAGAGATGGTGTGTTCCACTCCATGGTGTTCCACAGGTTGCCTTTCCTGAGCTTCGATCTTCCGGCTCTCGTTTAGTAGTTGTTGGAAACTACGCTGCATTAGGCCTACAAATTGGGTATGGGGTGTAGAGAGATGGTGTGTTCCACTCCAAGGTGTTCCCCAGGTTTCCTCGCCAATGCTTCGATCATCATGCTCTCGTTTAGTAGTTGTTGGAAACTACGCTGCATTAGGCCTACAAATTGGGTATGGGGTGTAGAGAGATGGTGTGATCCACTCCAAGGTGTTCGCCAGGTTTCCTCTCCATTGCTTCGATCTTCATGCTCTCGTTTAGTAGTTGTTGGAAACTACGCTGCATTAGGCCTACAAATTGGGTATGGGGTGTAGAGAGATGGTGTGTTACACTCCAAGGTGTTCCCCAGGTTTCCTCTCCATTGCTTCGATCTTCCGGCTCTCGTTTAGTAGTTGTTGGAAACTATGCTGCATTAGGCCTACAAATTGGGTATGGGGTGTAGAGAGATGGTGTGTTACACTCCAAGGTGTTCCCCAGGTTTCCTCTCCATTGCTTCGATCTTCCGGCTCTCGTTTAGTAGTTGTTGGAAACTACGCTGCATTAGGCCTACAAATTGGGTATGGGGTGTAGAGAGATGGTGTGTTACACTCCAAGGTGTTCCCCAGGTTTCCTCTCCATTGCTTCGATCTTCCGGCTCTCGTTTAGTAGTTGTTGGAAACTACGCTGCATTGGGCCTACAAATTGGGTATGGGGTGTAGAGAGATGGTGTGTTCCACTCCAAGGTGTTCTCCAGGTTGCCTTTCCTGAGCTTCGATCTTCCGGCTCTCGTTTAGTAGTTGTTGGAAACTACGCTGCATTAGGCCTACAAATTGGGTATGGGGTGTAGAGAGATGGTGTGTTCCACTGTAGAGAGATGGTGTGTTCCACTCCAAGGTGTTCCCCAGGTTTCCTCGCCAATGCTTCGATCATCATGCTCTCGTTTAGTAGTTGTTGGAAACTACGCTGCATTAGGCCTACAAATTGGGTATGGGGTGTAGAGAGATGGTGTGTTCCACTCCAAGGTGTTCCCCAGGTTTCCTCGCCAATGCTTCGATCATCATGCTCTCGTTTAGTAGTTGTTGGAAACTACGCTGCATTAGACCTACAAATTGGGTATGGGGTGTAGAGAGATGGTGTGTTCCACTCCAAGGTGTTCTCCAGGTTGCCTTTCCTGAACTTCTATCTTCAGGCTCTCATTAAATTGTGGTTAAACGGAACAACTGCATTTGGCGTACTAGTTGGTTTGGGGCCTACTATCGGTGTCTGCCGCTCCTTGCTGTTCTCCTGGTTTCCTGTCCTGAAATTCCGTTTTCAGGCGCTCGTTAAGTAGTTGTTAATGTTAGACTGCATTTGGCCTACTAGTTGGGTTGGGGCCTACTATCGGTGTCTGCCACTCCTTGCTGTTCTCCTCCACTGAACAAAGCTGTGCCGCCTGTTTACTACTGTTGCCAATTTTGAACTGCATTTCGACTACTTACTGATTTGGGCCTACTCTCTGTGTCAGCCTCTCATTCCAGTTGTCCTCCACTGCAATGCCCCCTGATTAGTCCTGTGTTACCAATTTTGAACTGCATTTAGCCCACTTTATTCTTTGGGCCTATATCTGTGTTTCCTCCTCATCCTGCCCATTGCCCAGCCAGTGATAGATGAGTCTGCTGGTACATTGACCCATAACGCAACATTTCCCGTGCACGCTACACTGCAAGATTGTGACCCTGCTGAAAGTCAGGTCCCCCTTCCCGCATACCATACCACCTTACACGGGGACAAACAGGAAGGTGCAGATGAAAGTGCAGGTTCCTTCATCAGGTGGGGGGAGGAATACTAGTTGGCGACGTCACTGGCACAGGGCCTCTCATGGTACGCAAAAGTGTTGCTGCCGGTGGGAGGCGCCCCCGCCGTGCAAACACACCGCTGTACTTTGAGGAGCCCTGTGCCAGTGCCAATGCCAACGAGTGGGCCCCCCCTGCTTGCTCAGGTTCACAGCACTTGCAAAGTTGAAATACTTACCTCTCCCTGCTCCACTGCCGTGACGTGGTCCAGATTTCCTGGGCCCACTAATTACTTGAACCAGCCCTACCCACCACAACTTTAGCCAAATGACCCCCAATTTCAAATGCCTTCCAATTATTATAAGGTAAATTACGCTTGACAAGCTTCATTAAGAAGAATGGATGGTTTTGACATTAAAATGGGCACTCTAGGTGTTTTCCTGGCCCCCACTCACTGCCGACTATGCTGCCCCATTGACTTGCATTGGGTTTCGTGTTTCGGTCGATCCCGACTTTACGTCATAATCGGCCGATTTCACTCGACCCGACTTTTGAGATAGTCGGGTTTCGCGAAACCCGGCTCGACTCTAAAAAGGTCAAGGTGGCTCAACTCTACTCTGCACCATTCATATTTCCCCATAGCTCTGCCATATAGTGGTCTGCACCATTCATATTTCCCCATAGCTCTGCCATATAGTGCTCTGCACCGTTCATTATTGCCCCATAGCTCTGCCATATAGTGCTCTGCACCGTTCATATTTCCCCATAGCTGTGCCATATAGTGCTCTGCACCGTTCATTATTGCCCCATAGCTCTGCCATATAGTGCTCTGCACCGTTCATATTTCCCCATAGCTCTGCCATATAGTGCTCTGCACCATTCATATTTCCCCATAGCTCTGCCATATAGTGCTCTGCACCGTTCATATTTCCCCATAGCTGTGCCATATAGTGCTCTGCACCGTTCATTATTGCCCCATAGCTGTGCCCCATATAGTGCTCTGCACCGTTCATATTTCCTCATAGCTGTGCCATATAGTGCTCTGCACCGTTCATATTGCCCCATAGCTCTGCCATATAGTGCTCTGCACCGTTCATATTTCCCCATAGCTCTGCCATATAGTGCTCTGCACCGTTCATACTGTCCCATAGCTGTGCCATATAGTGCTCTGCACCGTTCATTCTTGCCCCATAGCTGTGCCCCATATAGTGCTCTGCACCGTTCATATTTCCCCATATCTGTGCCCCATATATGCTCTGCACCGTTCATATTTCCCCATATCTGTGCCCCATATATGCTCTGCGCCGTTCATATTTCCCCATAGATGCTCCTTATAAAGCTGTGCCATTGCTGCTGTTGCTGCTGCAATAAAAAAAAAAGCCATACTCACCTCTCTTGCTTGCAGCTCCCAGCGTCCGGTCCCGGCATCTCGTCCCGACATCTCTGCACTGACTGATCAGGCAGAGGGCGCCACGCACACTATATGCATCATCGCGCCCTCTGACCTGAACAGTCAGAGCGCAGAGACGCCGGGAAGATTGAGCGGCGCCCGGCGTGTGGAACGGGGACAGGTAACTATGACATACTTACCTGGTCCCGGCGTCCGGCTCCTTTCTCCGTACAGCTGTCTTCGGTGCCGCAGCTTCTTCCTCTATCAGCGGTCACCGGCACCGCTGATTAGAGAAATGAATACGCGGCTCCACCTCAATGGGAGGTGGAGCCGCTTCTTCATTTCTCTAATGAGCGGTCCCACGTGACCGCTGAAGAGGGGAAGAACTGCAGCACCGAAGACCGTGGGACAGGCGGGGAGCGCCAGGATCGCCGGGACTAGGTGAGTATGCCTCAGCGCCCTCTCCCCCTCACCCGCCGACCCTGCCACCCACCTTGACTCGAGTATAAGCCGAGAGGGGCACTTTCAGCCCAAAAATTTGGGCTGAAAATCTCGGCTTATACTCGAGTATATAAGGTATATGATATAGTCCTCCTATATGTAAAAGATCGCCAACCTTAAGGCCCTGCCTATTGGAATTATCCTTGTATAATATTTGTATGCAGCATCTGTGGTATAAATTATTATATTTGGTGCAGAAAAAAATTCCTTATGCCAGACAATATGTTGTATGATTATGCGAATTTTGCATGAAATATATATATTTTTCTCTTGGACTATTGGAGCTATCTACTCTTTGGAGTATTTTTAAATGTTTTTAACTGTGTGTAGTATCTCTATGTGGAAATAAACTTTTGTATTTTTGTAAAATTTCTCTGGTGGAGTTCCAACCTTTTTGGCATGTGCTTTTCTCTTTAAATTTGTGATATATATTTTACATGCTTGGTAGTGAACCCACATTATCTATAACTTATACTATTGGATGGTGCCCGCTTAGAAATTTATGTTTACACAGGCCAGGACGTCCAAGGCGTAGAGAGCCAATTCATGCCACTTGTCCAGCTTGGATACCCAATAATTAAAAGGCACAGAGGAATCACGGAGGATGTTTGTACGATCTGCAATGTACTCCCTCAGCATCTTCCCAAACATTGCACTTCTTGTGACAGCACCCCTTGCCTCTGTGGCAGTACGAAGGGAGGGTCTGAGAAAACTGTCCCAGAACTTTGCCATTGTTCCCCTGCCTGAGCTGAATTGTACCTATGTTTCTCTCGCTTGGACTCGCTTGGACTCCTTGGTTGTAAAACAAACTCTGACTTCTGCTGCCAGCGTTCTCACATGGGAATTTTCTAAGCAATTCCGCTACAAGGGCCCGCTGCCTCTGGCAGAAGAGATTGAAAGTTATCCTTGCAGCATGGTTCTAGAAGTGTCACCAACCAGTAATGAGTGTCAACAAAAATTTTTATAATGCGAGGGTCACGTGAAACACAGTGCAGCATAAAGTCAGCTATGCGTGCCAGACTGCTAACACTCAAGACTTCCGTGCCCTCACCAACAGGATGACGGACCATGCTGTCCTCCTCCTCCTCCCTGTCCTCTGGCCATCCACACTGAACAGACAGTATGACAGCTGTGCTTGTAGTACCGTCTATAGTGCATGAAAGGAGCTCCTGTTCTTCCACATCCTCCTCATTGCCTACCAATCCATGTTTCGAAGACATGAGGCTGGGCTCAGTATAATCACCCTGTATGGTTCCTTGGTCCATGTCCTCGTGCTCTGCCTCTAATGCATCCTCTTTAATTGTAAGCAGAGAGGTTTTCAGAATTCTGAGAAGCGGTATGGTGATGCTAATTATGGTGTCATCGCTGCTCACCATCAGTCCTCAAAGTTTTGGAGGATGGTACATACGTCTGACATCCATGTCCACTCCTGAGGTCTTATGTGTGGAGTCTGAACTGAATATCGAAGGCCTTGTTGATGTTGGTAGTTAACAACTGCCCTCTTCTGCTCACAAATTCTTTCCAACATATGCAGCATAGTGTTCCAATGCGTGGGGACATCATACACCAGTTGGTGAAACGGAAGCTGCAAATGCTGCTGAAGCACGGCAAGGGCAGCTGAAGCTGTAGCTGACTTTCTAAAATCGGCAGACAGATGGCGTACTTTCACTAGCAGATCTGGAAGCTCCAGGTAGCTTTTCAGAAAACATTGAACCTCAAGGTTAAGCACATGGGCCAGGCAAGGTACATGTGTGCTCATCTTGCCTCAGAGCTGCCACCAGGTTCCGGCCATTGTCACACATGACCATGCCTGGCTGCAGGTTCAGTGGTGTCATCCAAATATCTGACTGCTCTTTCAGCACTGTCCACAACTCTTCTGCATTGTGTGGTTTGTGCAGATTAGCTTCAGCACAGCCTGTTGCCAGTTGGCTGAGGCAGTGCTGCAGTGCTTCTAGCTTCTGGCTGGTGTGTTGATTTCAGAGATGGAGGCTGAAGAGGAGGACATGCAGGAGCTGTAGACTGTGGGGGCAACCCTGATTGATGTAGGGCCCTCAATCTTCAGCGTGGGAGGATGTGTTCCATTCCAAGGTCCAACTGGGTCCCGGCTTCCACTATGTTAACCCAGTGTGCCGTCAGTGAGATTTACCATTCCTGCCCATGAGCACTTGTCCATGTGTCCATGGTTAAGTGGACTTTCACAGTAACAGCATTGTTGAGGGCATAGGTAATGTTGTGGGACACATGCTGGAGTAATGCCGGTATGGCACACCAAGAGAAATAGTGGCGACTGGGGACCGAGTAGCTTGGGATAGCCACCACCATCAGGTTGCGGAAAGCTTCCATCTTAACGAGCCTAAAAGGCAACATTTCGAGTGCAAGCAGAAGAGAAATGTTAAAATTTAGTACTGTGGCCTGTGGGACATTGGCTGGGTATTTCCACTTGCATTCCAATGACTGGGATATAGAGAACTGAAGGCTGTGCTGGGACAAGGATGTGGACAGCTTGATTATGGTGCTGCTTTACTGTGGGCAACAACAGGTGCAGGGCTAAAGGCATGTTCACATGCACGGTGGACTGGGGATTGGCTTCTACGCAAAACAGTGGAAGAAGCAGTGGTGTCAACTGCAGACAACATTCCTGGAGCCTGTGGTTCAGCCTACAAAGTCAGGTGCTTTGCTGCCATGTTCCTGATCATGCTGGTGGTGTTCAGGCTGGTTGTTTTGCTACCACTGCTGATGCAGGCATGGCAGGCGCTGTAAGTGGCCTGTTTGGGGTTATTGCCAGAGTCTTTAAAAAATAACCAGATTCGGGAAGATTTAACAGTTGGAATGGCTACTTCCCTCATGTTGGTGTTACAGGGAACGAATGCACGCCTTCTGTCTGTGGCCACCACACTGCTTCTTCCTGCCTGTTGGGGTGATATGCCTCCTTCCCCATGTGTGCTGCTGTCCTCGCTCTGCATGCCCTCCTGCCAGGTTGGTTCAGTCACTATGTCATCCATCACGTTGTCTTCTACATCCGCACCCTGCTTCTCCTCCTGACTTTCTGGCAATTGTGTCTCATCATCGTCCACATCTTCTGACACTTTCCCACCGTCTCCTTGGTGTGACCGTGGCTGTTCAAAGCTTTGGGCATTGCTACATGCAATCTCATCTGGCTCCACTTCAAGTTGACCGGCCGAGTGTACAGAATCTTGAAAGGGAAAACAGAATAGCTCTACAGAGTGTCCAAGTGTGGGATCAGTTGTCTCAGGGCATTCGGCATGGTGGGAAGAAGGAAGATCAGGGTGAGGAATATCCGGTCCACACTCACAGCTACTCAGACTTGACCATGTGGAAGACATGGTGGTGGTGGCTAAGTGACTGGAAGCATTATCCGCTATCCCACCAACCACCATGTCACACTGCTTTGGCTTCAATAGTGGTGTCCTGCGATCTCCTAGAAACTGGGACAGTAAGGTCGAGTGAGAAGATATGGTCTTTGGTGTGACCCACTTTCAGCTTTGCCACGGCCTCATCCTCTGCAGGTATAATCAGCATCATGACTACTTCCCTGTCCCTTGCCCCTTGCCTTGCCCATTTTAAATGGGCTACTGAACTATTTCAAAAGCTCAACACAAATGTATTTATTTGGAGCAAAATTATATCTTATCAGTATGCCTTCAAAGCTACAATTTTTTCACCACAGATACAACAGGCCTCAGCCTGACATAATAGACTGTATATTTTTTTTGTTTTTTTGAGATTTTTTTTAATTTAAAAAGAGTGAAACAAGGCTAGCAGACAGAACTATGGAACTTATGCCTGCAAAGCTACAATTTTTCAAACACAGATACACCAGGTCTCACCCTGACATAACAGACTGTATAACATATTTCTGACAAAAAAAGGTGACCTAGGCTAGACAGGAATATGATGCATATGCTTGCAAAACTACAATTTTTCCACCACCGATACACCAGGCTGCAGCCACAGATAACAGACTGTCTATTTTTCTCTTGTATGTGAAATTTGGCAAAAAATTAAAAATGAGTACGACAACTCGAGAAGTCAGAACTATGAAACTTATGCCTGCAAAGCTACGATTTTTCCACCACAGATACACAAGGCCTCAGCCTGACATAACAGACTGTATAAAATATTTTTTTGGGGTGAATTTTTGAAAAAACAAAAAAATAAGGAGAACAAGGCTAGCACACAGAACTATTATACGTATGCCTGCGAAACTATGATTTTTCCATCACCGATACACCAGCCGTCAGCCTCAGATAACAGACTAATCTAAATGTGGCCTTGATTTTTTTTGGCACAACTAAATTGTGTCAACAAGTTGGCTATAATACAAAAAAATAGATTTTTTTTAGCACTCACATCTGGTGTCTGGGACAAAAAAAAAAGGTAGATTTGCACGTTCTTAGATTTCAATAACCTGGCTGTAGTAGGCAGCGTGAATAAGCAAATACATTTTAAAATAAGGGGGCTGTGGATTGTTTTAGGATAAAAGGAGCAGGTATCAGGTGAAGAAAAAAAAGCCCCAGAAAAATGCAGCTAGACATATATTAAATAAGCAGCAGCAGACAGTAATGGAGCTTTTGGAGGCATGCACTGTGAGCTATGTACTCACATACGGTGCCTGTAGGCCTTGCCCTGGTGTGGACATGCGCACATAGACTTCCCTACCTACCTAGCGCTGCGATCTCGGGACCCCCGGATTAGCCCTAAAATGGACTGTTGGTTTCTCAGGAGTTGTGGACTGAACAGTTGCAGACCTACACTAACTACTAAAAGCACAATTCTGACCCTATCTCAGCAGCAGCTCTCCCTACACTCGCTAAGTCCGGAGCAGAATGCAGTGAGCAGGGTGGCGTAAGGCCTCTTATAGGCCTGATGACGCTGTGTGGCCAGCCAATCACTGTAATACAACAACAAAGATGGCTAAGGCATTACAGTACATAGCTGACAATCCCTGCACTGTCATTGGCCCTCTAAAGAGCACCAGAATTGCAGAGTGGAGACCCGAGCTCCCGCTGAATAATCCTGGAAATACTCGGTGCTTGCCGAGTATACCGAGCGTGGTGATACTCGGGCGAATACTGAGTAGTGGCGAGCATGTTCGCTCATCACTAGGTGCTATATAAATAAATAATAAAAACAATGATTATAATAATAATAACAAAAATAGGCTTTGTGACTTTAAAAGTCCCTCCTTCAGAAATGAAACAAGATTTGTCTCCTTATGTGTCACACACCACATGGCCAGCTAGAGTTGTTAAATGTTACAATGACATTTCCCAGTGAATGCATTTGAATTGGTTGAAAGCAATGTTAAAGTTGAAAAATGCGTCAAAAAACACTGAGTGTGAACATAGCAAAAGTGGTGGAGAAACATTTCGGTCTGGGGTTAATTATTTTGTCTTATTTACAAGTCATTACCATTGAAAGTATGTACCTTAACATATTTCCCAGCAAAATCCTTTTTATTCTCGTTTTTGTATGTTTTTTGGTGCACCTGAAAAAATGGCATAAAACTCTGACATTGCTTACAGCTGTAACCTTGGAGTCAGAAATGCTTCCACTGGTGATCCCCATGATGTTCCTGTTTCATTTCTGCAGTGTTTCCATAATTTACAAATGTTTTTAGACCTTAAAAGGACCCCCGGGGGATCACGGTAAAAATACTCGGGTTTCCTATAGACTTACAATGGGCTTGTTGCTCGGGGCGAGTACCCGAGTATTCCAATTTGCTCGACCCGAGCAATGAGCACCCAAGCATTTTAGTGCTTGCCAATCACTAGTCCTAAGGCCTCAAATAACCTTTCCACAGACACACGTTCAGGGGCAGTAGCAGGTAATGAAAAAGCCCAAGTCTGGGGACCCTCCCGGAGAAAGGAAATAATTATACTCACCCGTTGACTCTCATCCCAAGAGGATCGGAGTCTCAGAGAGAAAAGTAACTTAAAGCTTTCCCGGAATGTACAGAATTTCTTCTTCTCTCTGGAAAAAGTATCAGGGAGCCTGATCGTAGATTCAGGAGCATGGAACGAGACATCTATGAGATCCGAGTGTCTACAGGCAGATTGGGAAATAGAACCCTGAATAGACCTAATCGTCTCAGAGAACTCCTATTAAAGCTGATGATGAGAAGTGACCAGGGCTCTACGTTCAACAGACAAATCCTGCATCATTTGAGTCGGGCTAGACATCTGATCCGCCAGTGTGCGAAGCATATCCATAAAGAGAGGGGTAAAAAAAAAAACTGTCAATGGTCAGTTATAATCTCACGCTGCAGGTATGCAGGTAACTTCAACTTCCATTAGATGGCAATAAAGTGGAAGGATAGTAACAAGTCTGCAAGAGCAGACCTGCAGTGCTGCAGCAAAGCTACCACCAAGTGGCAGCAGAATAGTCAAACAAGCTGAGTCAAAACCTAGACCGTCACAAAGTACAAAGGGAAAAAGCAAGTACAGAGCCAGTGGAGAGCCAAAGGGTCAATACCAGACAAAATACAGAAGTTCCAGGGACCAGAGGCAAAGCAAAGTCAGAGTCAAAGCTGAGTAAAACACCAGAAAATCCAACAGAAATTAGGAGACACTAAGACAGGACGGGCAGGGAAGGAGGAATAGACATGGGCAAGGTCAGAAAGCACAGCAGGACCAATCAGGGTACTACCGGAGTCAGATACACATGCCGTAGGCACATAATATATACAAATATAACTGACACTGCCTGCAGGATGCAGCGGAGCTAAATAGCAAACCTGAACCCAGAATGAGGCAGAGAAAAGTTAAGCCTTGACAAGATCAGTCCAGGAAAAGGGCAGACAGGACTCAAAACCCAGAATGACAGAAACATATTACTCTGGCCACAGAGATGGCTCTTCATAGTGAAAGAGAGCACTTTGATTGGAAAGGTCCAGTAAACAGGAATCATGCATACACTGATATGTACAGTCATGGCCAAAAGTATTAACACCCTTGCAATTCTGTCAGATAATTGTTGTGAATTCCGCTCTTGGGCTCCCTCCGGTGGTTGTAAGTTGCACTTTTGTGAGTTCTGCTCTTGGGCTCCCTCTTGTGGTTTCAAGTGGTATGGCTGCTCCTTGGAGTTAGCTGTCATCAGCTGCCTCCACTTATCGTCTCTTCTGCTCGGCTATTTAGGCCTGGCTGTTCCTTCAGCCAGTGCCACTTGTAAATGGTTCCTGGTTGGATTCACATCACTTTGGATTTCCCTGTTATCCTGACCAGTTCAGCAAAGCTAAGTTTTTGCTTGCGCTTTTCTGTTCACAGATTGTGGACTTATCCGTTCAGTGTTTTCTATGTTTGTCCAGCGTTATCAGTATGAATTAATTCTGTCTTGCTGGAAGCTCTGGGAAGCAGATTTACCCTCCACACCTTTAGTCAGGTGTGGAGATTTTTTTGTAAACTCTGCGTGGATTTTTGTAGTGTTTTATACTGACTGCACAGTATTCCATCCTGTCCTATGTATCAAGCTAGACTGGCCTCCTGTGCTCATCCTGGTTTCATTCTGTGTATGTCTTTTTCCTCTCCACTCACAGTCATTATTTGTGGGGGGCTAATCTATCCTTTGGGGATTTTCTCTGAGGCAAGATAGTTTTCCTGCTTCTGTCTTTAGGAGTAGTTAGCTGTGACGAGATGCCTAGGGAGAGTTAGGAGCATTCCACGGCTACTTCTAGTGTTGTGTTGAGCTTAGGGACTGCGGTCAGTACAGTTACCACTTCCTTCAGAGCTCATTCCATGTTGCTCCTAGACCACCGCATCATAACAGATAATACTCAGTTTGTTCCTGAAAATGATTGCAATCACAAATTCTTTGGTATTATTATCTTCATTTAATTTGTCTTAAATGAAAAAACACAAAAGAGAATGAAGCAAAAAGCAAAACATTGATCATTTCACACAAAACTCCAAAAATGCGCCAGACAAAAGTATTGGCACCCTCAGCCTAATACTTGGTTGCACAACCTTTAGCCAAAATAACTGCGACCAACCGCTTCCGGTAACCATCAATGAGTTTCTTACAATGCTCTGCTGGAATTTTAGACCATTCTTCTTTGGCAAACTGCTCCAGGTCCCTGATATTTGAAGGGTGCCTTCTCCAAACTGCCATTTTTAGATCTCTCCACAGGTGTTTTATGGAATTCAGGTCTGAACTCATTGCTGGCCACCTTAGAAGTCTCCAGTGCTTTCTCTCAAACCATTTTCTAGTGCTTTTTGAAGTGTGTCTTGGGTCATTGTTCTGCTGCAAGACCAATGACCTCTGAGGGAGACCCAGCTTTCTCACACTGGGCCCTACATTATGCTGCTATATTTGTTGGTAGTCTTCAGACTTCATAATGCCATGCACACGGTCAAGCAGTCCAGTGCCAGAGGCAGCAAAGCAACCCCAAAACATCAGGGAACCTCCGCCATGTTTGACTGTAGGGACCGTGTTCTTTTCTTTGAATGCCTCTTTTTTTCTCCTGTAAACTCTATGTTGATGCCGTTGCCCAAAAAGCTCTACTTTTGTCTCATCTGACCAGAGAACATTCTTCCAAAACATTTTAGGCTTTTTCAGGTAAGTTTTGGCAAACTCCAGCCTGGCTTTTTTATGTCTCGGGGTAAGAAGTGGGGTCTTCCTGGGTCTCCTACCATAGTCCCTTTTCATTCAGACGCCGACGGATAGTACGGGTTGACATTGTTGTACCCTCGGACTGCAGGGCAGCTTGAACTTGTTTGGATGTTAGTCGAGGTTCTTTATCCAACATCCGCACAATCTTGCGCTGAAATCTCTTGTCAATTTTACTTTTCCATTAACATCTAGGGAGGTTAGCCACAGTGCCATGGGCTTTAAACTTCTTGATGACACTGCGCACGGTACACACAGGAACATTCAGGTCTTTGGAGATGGACTTGTAGCCTTGAGATTGCTCATGCGTCCTCACAATTTGGTTTCCCAAGTCCTCAGACAGTTCTTTGGTCTTCTTTCTTTTCTCCATGCTCAATGTGGTACACACAAGGACACAGGACAGAGGTTGAGTCAACTTTAATCCATGTCAACTGGCTGCAAGTATGATTTAGTTATTGCCAACACCTGTTTGGTGCCACAGGTAAGTTACAGGTGCTGTTAATTACACAAATTAGAGAAGCATCACATGATTTTTCGAATGGTGCTAATACTTTTGTCCACCCCCTTTTTTATGTTTGGTGTAGAATTATATCCAATTTGCCTTTAGGACAATTCTTTTTGTGTTTTTCCATTTAAGACAAATTAAATGAAGATAATAATACCAAAGAATTTGTGATTGCAGTCATTTTTCAGGAAGAAACTGAGCATTATCTGACAGAATTGCAGGGGTGTTAATACTTTTGGCCATGACTGTATGTCTCTGCATGGAACTGAGATCATAATTCGCCTTGACCTTTTATCTGCAGCTACGTTACAACCTTACACCTGCTTTTGATGACTCATATCAGGGCTTGTCCTGGGATGTGGCTTCAGCTTCAGAAAATTATGAGATTTCCAAATTTCAGGATATTTTCACCCCTGGGGGTGATAGGCGGGATAAATTACAGTCATATTTTTTATCATGACTTTACCATTACCCAGAGACCAAATGTGACCTGGTTCACATCATCTTTCAGGTGATTATTTATTTGGAGGGATTCTAGTGAACTCACGGTGAAGTGTGTGAGTGCGTTATGTCCCTCACCATGATGCCAAAAATCTATATCTCATAAACAGAGGGTCGATACAAACCTCAATATTCATAACTTTCCACTGGTGCCCCAGTGTCTAGCTGTTAATGTTTCCTTCAGAGGAAATGGGACAAATGTTATTTCTGTGTAAGATTTCCTGCTTCTCTATCTCTACAATCTATAATTCTCAGTCTTCCTCAAAATAGACAAACTTCTATGCCCTGCAGGGGTCCTCTGCTTCAAAGGGAGTTCTAATTAGTTACCTGACCTCTTAGCCATACATAATTTTCTCACTTCCCATATGTTAAAGTGTTTAATTCTACTAATAAAAGAGGATTACAATGTCAAACATTTTTCCTACTGGAAATTCTGTTTGAGAGAGAAGGGGGTAAATGTCCCCCTCTCTGGAGCGGTGTTATGGATCTTAATATTTTCTATGACAGATGGCTTTGAAAAGGAAGGGACATGCTTACTGGATGAGGACCAGGACAGAGGTCATGATTGCAGGAGAATGGCCAAGACAGGGTGGCATTATTAAAAAAGTGGCAAGGCTGGGGAAGTTTATTACAGGTTGGAGACAAGACAGAGGACATTATCACAAGATCGGGTCCAGAACAGAAGACATTATAATATCTGACCAACATGCTGTGATGTTAAGGTAGAAATTTTGCTCCATGGCCCATAGGCCTCTAGTTATGCCATTGTCTATCAGACGGTGCTTTCGGGCAGCAAGTAAACAGATAATTCTTGAAACTGATGTGTTGGAAGCAGAGAAATGGGCAAACAACTTTTACGGTGGAAAAATTGTCATAGAAAACAGGGTCATAGTATCTCCAAAATAGAAAGTCTTATCAAGTGTTCTGAGAATTTAGTGCTTATTATCTACTGCTATTTTTCTGGTACTAGAAGCCACAGGTCATCCTCTTGCAACATCACCTCACACCAGGACATGTTATAACTCGATTAGGGGCACAAGGGGGACCTACACAATGCAGGGTCTTTCAATATCATGGCTAATCAGTCTCTGTGTGTGTGTTATATTTTTCACCCATCTCATTTCTTTTTTATTTCACATCTTTCTCACTGTTTTAAATTATCTTTCTTTTTATTTTCTTAAAAGGGGTTCATCTGAAATGCGGACATTCCCCATGTAAAACATGTTTCAACAGTACCGAATATATCATACATTTCCATTGTTTAGTTAAAGTTGACATTTAACCTTTTCTTTTTGGTGTTATTTATGTACAGTTTTATTATGCATTCCTAACATAGAATAGTCATAAAGTTCCTGCATCTTAATATTGTCTGCATAAAATGAGCTGCTTGGTATGGAAGGAAGTGTCATAGTGTCTAGCATATCGCTCTTGCAAATGAAACTCCTGGAACTGGTCTGCATTCATTATTGTGCATTGTATGGTGATATGTCAACAATACTTTTTTTTTACCAACTGAATACAGTAGAAATTGCTTGCTTGTGTTTTTAAAGAAAATAATTAATCAGTGTTGAGAGAATGAAGCATTAATTTTTATATATTATAAGTATTATTCTTAATTGTAATAAGTGTGATAACATTGAGTCTTTATATGTTGAGAGAAAAAATATACTAATGCTGAAATTTGCCATTTTCATATTTCCCAGATTTCCAACCAGACAAAAATACATTGCTAAATATGAATTTTGTTATCTCTATTTACTTAAAATGTTGTGTTCCTTATTTTCTAAATACCGTATATACTCGAGTATAAGCCGACCCGAGTATAAGCCGACCCCCCTAATTTTGCCACAAAAAACTGGGAAAACTTAATGACTCGAGTATAAGCCTAGGGTGGGAAATGCAACAGCTACAGGTAAATGTCAAAAGTAAAAATAGATACCAATAAAAGTAAAATTAATTGAGACATCAGTAGGTTAAGTGTTTTTGAATATCCATATTGAATCAGGAGCCCCATATAATGCTCCATACAGTTTATGATGGGCCCCATAAGATGCTCCATATTAAAATATGCCCAATTTAATCCTGCATAAAGGTTAATAATGGCTCCATAAGATGCTCCATAGACACATTAGCCCCATATAATACTGCACAAATGCTGATTATGGCCCCATAAGATGCTCCATAAAGATATTTGCCCCATATAGTGCTGCACAAACCTTGATAATGGCCCTATAAGATGCTCCATACAGACACTTGCTCCATATACCGTAATGCTCCGCAAACGATAATTATGGCCCCATACAGACACTTGCCCCATATAGTGCTGCACAAACGTTATGGCTCCATATAGTGCTGCACAAATGTTATGGCCCCATATAGTGCTGTACAAACGTTATGGCCCCATACAGTGCTGCACAAACGTTATGGCCCCTTATATTGCTGCACAAACGTTATGGCCCCATATAGTGCTGCACAAATGTTATGGCCCCATATAGTGCTGCTCAAATGTTATGGTCCCATATAGTGCTGCACAAACGTTATGGCCCCATATAGTGCTGCACAAACGTTATGGCCCAATAAAGTGCTGCACAAATGTTATGGCCCCATATAGTGCTGCACAAATGTTATGGCCCCATATAGTGCTGCACAAATGTTATGGCCCCATATAGTGCTGCACAAATGTTATGGCTCCATATAGTGCTGCACAAACCTTATGGCCCCATAGATGCTCCATACAGACACTTGCCCCATTTGCTGCGATAAA
The DNA here is from genome assembly GCF_032444005.1 of Ranitomeya imitator. Lineage (NCBI taxonomy): Eukaryota > Metazoa > Chordata > Amphibia > Anura > Dendrobatidae > Ranitomeya > Ranitomeya imitator. Next base: position 310,373,603 of record NC_091286.1, read on the forward strand.
AAAAATAAATCACATATTCACCTCTCCGTCGCTCAGGCCCCCGGCGCTTTCAATAGTTACCTGCTCCATGTTCCGGTTCAGCTCCGTCTTCTGCACTGACGTTCAGCAGAGGGCGCGCACTAATCATGTCACCGTCCTCTGACCTGAGCATCACTGCTGAAGACAGAGCGACGCCCGGAACGAGGAAAGGTGACTATCGCGCAGCGCAGTGCAGCGCTCCCCCTCCCCGTATACTCATCTACTCCTGGCGCCGCAGCTTCATGCTGTACTGAGCGGTCACCATTACCGCTCATTACAGTAATGAATATGCGGCTCCACCTCCCTTAGAGGTGGAGCCACATATTCATTACTGTAATGAGCGGTACCATGTGACCGCTCAGTAAAGGAAGAATCTGCTGCTGCCAGCGCCGGGGAAGCCAGGGACTTGCAGGGACCGCGCCTGGTGTAGGTAAGTATAATTTCACAGCCCCCCTCTCCCCCTCCCCTGCCGACCCCTGCGTATGACTCGAGTATAAGCCGAGAGGGGGACTTTCAGCCAAAAAAAGTGGGCTGAAAATCTCGGCTTATACTTGAGTATATACGGTACATTTCAATCCCTTAGTGCTATAGAGCCTGAATGGTAATCTAATCAGATCATTCAACTTCTGTTCTGATCCTCCCTGCATATATTCAATCCATTCTATGTCAGCAAGCAGCCTGAATGGTAATCAGATCATTCGACTTCTGTACTGATCCACCCTGCAAGTGTTCATTCCATTCTATGTCAGCAAGCAGCCTGAATGGTAATCAGATCATTCCATTCAACTTCTGTACTGATTCACCCTGCATGTGTTCACTCCATTCTATGTCAGCAAGCAGCCTGAATAGTAATCAGATCATTGAACTTCTGTACTGATTCACCCTGCATGTGTTCACTCCATTCTATGTCAGCAAGCAGCCTGAATGGTAATCAGATCATTCATTTCTGTACTGATCCACCCTGCACGTATTTACTCCATTCTATGTCAGCAAGCAGCCTGAATGGTAATCAGATCATTCAATTTTAGTCTGCTGTCTCATCTGCAGCATGTCACCTGCAACATATTTTAATGAGCTGATCTTACTGAATATTTGCTATAATTCATCTGTTGCATTGTTCTCAGTACTCTCTGTTGTATATCCATGGGGGGGGGGGGGCACTGAAGATGTTATCTTGGAAAAGGTGTTATAGCACAGAGATGAAATCAGGACTAGTCTTTGATCATCTATTCACACCAGGATGTGTTGAGCAGCTGTTGCTAATTTATCCCAAACTAGCTCCCACAATCCCTCTCCCCTGACCATGTATTCTGGCGTATAAATATAGAAGCATTGTAAAGGGTGCACGCAGTACTTCCCATAAGCAGAGCATCACAGAACATAAGCATCAAGCAAATGCAGTTATTCCATGGCAGTTAGTCATGGCAGGAGTCAGGTAACATGCACTTTGCTCTCCCTTCTATCCATGTGCTTTATTTCTATCCTCCTATGTTCCCTTGCCATCCACATTCACAACCCCATCCGCCTCCATCACAACTCATACACATCAGCCCCTCTCTACTTGCCTCTCCCATGTAAAGCTCCCTTGTACTTCTCACCTTCCTGAAAAACCTCAGCCCATCTTGCCCAAACACACTGCACAAAAAACTTCATACAATTCCAATAACTACTTGCTCTTTATCTTTCTACTCCTACTGATTTCAGGGGACATCTCCCCCATCCCGGGTCCACCATCCCCCAACCTCAAACCCTACTTTACCTCATATTTAAACCATACTAACCCTATTAAAATTAATTTCACTCCCTCATCTCCCTCTTTCAATTGTGCCCTCTGGAATCCATGGTCTGTATGTAACAATCTTCTTTTCCTGCACAACTACTTTCTGAACAACTCTCTGAATCTGCTGGCCCTCAAGGAAACATGGATTCAGGATTTTGACATTGTCTCCCCTGCTGCCATTTCCCATGGTGGCTTACAATTCTCCCATTCCCTGAGACCCACAAACAGACCTAATGGTGGAGTTGGCATACTCCTGTCCCCACAATTCACCTTCTAGGTCATCCCACCAGTTCCATCACTCTCATTCTCTTCTTTTTAGGTCCACACCATCAGGCTCTTTCGTCCCCTCTCCCTCAGAGTAGAGGTCATATATCGGCCCCCAGGCTCACCCACTCACTTCCTGGACCATTTCTCAGCCTGGTTGCTGCGCTTTTTGTCCTCAGAACTCCCAACTCTTATCCTGGGAGACTTCAACATCCCCATTAACAGCCCCACATCCACATCTGCATTTCAGCTTCTATCACTTACCACTTCTCTTAGCCTCTCATAGCTCTCAATCTCTGAGACACGCAAGGGCAGTAACACCCTTGACCTTGTCTTTGTCCGGCTCTGTTCAATATCCTACCTAAATAGCTCACCACTTCCCCTCTCTAAAAACAAAATTCTCGCCTTCACGTTCACAAATCCTTGCCCACCCCAGCACACTCCTACCTATCATAAATTCAGAAATCTACAAGCCATTAACACTCATCCACTTTTAGACTCCCTACACTCATCACTGTCCCAATCTCCTCTTTTTCCTGTCCTGATCTGGCTGTACACCACTACAATGACACTCTCAGAAGCACCCTGGACCAAATAGAGCCCCTCTCCCTCAGAAACTCCAAACACAGAGTGAAACAAACTCGATTTCTCCAGTGATGCTCTAGGAGTGCTGAACGCTTACGGAGGAAAACTCGAACACCAGAATACTTCATCCACTTCAAATTTATGTTAAACACCTATAACTCTGCCCTTCACCTCTCAGAACAGACCTACTACACCACCCTGATCTTCTCACTATCCAACAACCCCAAGAAACTTTTTGACACCTTTTACTCCTTCCTCAGGTCAAAAGCACAAGCACCTATCACAGATATTTGTGCTGATGACCTGGCCTCCCACTTTGTAGAGAAAATAGATAATATCCATCAATAAATCCACTCCCAACCACCAAGTTCAGTGACTCCCATCCCTCCCTGCATTTCGACTGGCTCAATCTCCACATTTGATCCCATCACAGAAGAAGAAGTCTCCAGGCTCCTCTCTTCTTCTTATCAGACTACATGCACTTCTGACCCCATGCCCTCTCATCTCCTCCAGTCTCTCTCTCCATTTGTCAAAACTCACCTAACTGCAATCTTTAACCCCTTTAACCCCAAGGGTGGTTTGCACGTTATGGACCGGGCCAATTTTTACAATTCTGACCACTGTCCCTTTATGAGGTTATAACTCTGGAACGCTTCAACGGATCCTGGTGATTCTGACATTGTTTTCTCGTTACATATTGTACTTCATCATAGTGGTAAAATGTCTTTGATATTACCTGCGTTTATTTGTGAAAAAAACAGAAATATGGCGAAAATTTTAAAAATTTCGCAATTTTCCAACTTTGAATTTTTATGCAATTAAATAACAGAGATATGTCACACAAAATACTTAATAAGTAACATTTCCCACATGTCTACTTTACATCAGCACAATTTTGGAACCAAAATTTTTTTTTGTTAGGGAGTTATAAGGGTTAAAAGTTGACCAGCAATTTCTCATTTTTACAACACCATTTTATTTTAGGGACCACATCTCATTTGAAGTCATTTTGAGGGGTCTATATGATAGAAAATACCCAAGTGTGACACCATTCTAAAAACTGCACCCCTCAAGGTTCTCAAAACCACAATCAAGAAGTTTATTAACCCTTCAGGTGTTTCATAAGAATTTTTGGAATGTTTAAATAAAAATTAACATTTAACTTTTTTTCACAAAAAATTTACTTCATCTCCAATTTGTTTTATTTTACCAAGGGTTACAGGAGAAAATGGACCCCAAACCTTGTTGTACAATTTGTTCTGAGTACGCCGATACCCCATAAGTGGAGGTAAACCACTGTTTGGGCGCATGACAGAGCTTGGAAGCGAAGGAGCGCCATTTGACTTTTTAATGCAAAATTGACTGGAATTGAGATGGGACGCCATTTTGCGCTTGGAGAGCCACTGATGTGCCTAAACATTGAAACCCCCCACAAGTGACACCATTTTGGAAAGTAGACCCCCTAAGGAACTTATCTAGAGGTGTGGTGAGCACTTTGACCCACCAAGTGCTTCACAGAAGTTTATAATGCAGAACCGTAAAAATAAAAAATCATTTTTTTTTTTACAAAGATTTTCTTTTTGCCCCCAATTTTTTATTTTCTTAATGGTAAGAGAAGAAATTGGAACCAAAATGTTGTTGCACAATTTGTCCTGACTACTCTGATACCCCATATGTGGGGGTAAACCACTGTTTGGGCGCATGGGAGAGCTCGGAAGGGAAGGAGCGCCGTTTGACCTTTCAATGCAAAATTGACAGGAATTGAGATGGGACGCCATGTTGCGTTTGAAGAGCCACTGATGTGCCTAAACATTGAAACCCCCCACAAGTGACACCATTTTGGAAAGTAGACCCCCTAAGGAACTTATCTAGAGGTGTGGTGAGCACTTTGACCCACCAAGTGCTTCACAGAAGTTTATAATGCAGAACTGTAAAAATAAAAAATCATTTTTTTTCACAAAAACTATTTTTTAGCCCCCAGTTTTGTATTTTCTCGAGAGAACAGGAGAAATTGGACCACAAAAGTTGTTGTCCAATTTGTCCTGAGTGCACTGATGCCCCATATGTGGGGGGAACCACCGTTTGGGCGCATGGGAGGGCTCGGAAGGGAAGGAGCGCCATTTGGAATGCAGACTTAGATGGAATGGTTTGCAGGCGTCACATTGCGTTTGCAGAGCCCCTAATGTACCTAAACAGTAGAAACCCCCCACAAGTGACCCCATATTGGAAACTAGACCCCCCAAGGAACTTATCTAGATGTGTTGTGAGAAATTTGAGCCCCCAAGTGTTTCACTACAGTTTATAACGCAGAGCCGTGAAAATTAAAACATCTTTTTTTTCCCACAAAAATTATTTTTTAGCCCCCAGTTTTGTATTTTCCTAAGGGTAACAGGAGAAATTGGACCCCACAAGTTGTTGTCCAATTTGTCCTGAGTACGCTGATACCCCATATGTTGGGGTAAACTCCTGTTTGGGCACACGGGAGAGCTCGGAAGGGAAGGAGCACTGTTTTACTTTTTCAACGCAGAATTGGCTGGAATTGAGATCGTACGCCATGTCGCGTTTGGAGAGCCCCTGTTGTGTTTAAACAGTGGAAACCCCCCAATTATAACTGAAACCCTAATCCAAACACACCCCTAACCCTAATTCCAATGGTAACCCTAACCACAACTCTAACCCAGACACACCCCTAACCCTAATCCCAACCCTATTCCCAACCGCAAATGTAATCCAAACCCTAACCCTAACTTTAGCCCCAACCCTAACTGTAGCCTTAACCCTAACTGTAGCCCTAACCCTAGCCCTAACCCTAGCCCCAACCCTAGCCCTAACCCTAGCCCTAGCCCTAACCCTAACCCTAGCCCTAACCCTAGCCCTAACCCTAACCCTAGCCCTAACCCTAGCCCTAACCCTAATGGGAAAATGGAAATAAATACATTTTTTTATTTTTCCCTAACTAAGGGGGTGATGAAGGGGGGTTTGATTTACTTTTATAGCGTTTTTTTAGCAGATTTTTATGATTGGCAGCCGTCACACACCGAAAGACGCTTTTTATTGCAAAAAATATTTTTTGCGTTACCACATTTTGAGAGCTATAATTTTTCCTTATATGAGTCCACAGAGTCATGTGAGGTCTTGTTTTTTTCCGGATGAGTTGACGTTTTTATTGGTAACATTTTCGGGCACGTGACATTTTTTGATCGCTTTTTATTCCGATTTTTGTGAGGCAGAATTACCAAAAACCAGCTATTCATGAATTTCTTTTGGGGAAGGCGTTTATACCGTTCCGCGTTTGGTAAAATTGATAAAGCAGTTTTAATCTTCGGGTCAGTACGATTACAGCGACACCTCATTTATATCTTTTTTTATGTTTTGGCGCTTTTATACGATAAAAACTATTTTATAGAAAAAATAATTATTTTTGCATCGCTTTATTCTGAGGACTATAACTTTTTTATGTTTTTGCTAATGTTGCTATATGGTGGCTCGTTTTTTACGGGACAAGATGACGTTTTCAGCGGTACCATGGTTATTTATATCCGTCTTTTTGATCGCGTGTTATTCCACTTTTGGTTCGGCGGTATGATAATAAAGCGTTGTATTTTGTCTCGTTTTTTTTTTTCTTACGGTGTTTACTGAAGGGGTTAACTAGTAGGACAGTTTTATAGGTCGGGTCGTTACGGACGCAGCGATACTAAATATGTGTACTTTTATTGTTTTTTTTTTATTTAGATAAAGAAATGTATTTATGGGAATAATAATTATTATTTTTTTTCATTATTTAGGATTTTTTTTTTTTTAAACTTTTTTACTTTGTCCCAGGGGGGAACAATACAGATCGGTGATCTGCCAGTTTGCACAGCACTCTGACAGATCACCGATCTGTCAAACAGCGCTGCAGCGTTACCAAGTGCCTGCTCTGAGCAGGCACTTGGTAAGGCACCTCCCTCCCTGCAGGACCCGGATCCGCGGCCATCTTGGATCCGGGACTTGCTGCAGGGAGGAAGGTAGGAGACCCCCGGAGCAACGCGATCACATAGCGTTGCTGCGGGGGTCTCAGGGAAGCCCGCAGGGAGCCCCCTCCCTGCGTGATGCTTCCCTGCACCGCCGGCATATCGCGATCATGTTTGATCGCGGTGTGCCGGGGGTTAATGTGCCGGGTGCGGTCCGTGACCGCTCCTGGCACATAGTGCCGGATGTCAGCTGCGATGTGAGCGCGGCCGATCGCCTATGACGTACTATTCCGTCCTTGGGAAGTAGGGCCCACCCCACATGGACGGAATAGTACGTCTAATGGCAGAAAGGGGTTAATCTATCCCTCTCCTCAGGCATTTTCCCATCCTCCTTCAAACACTCTATCATTACTCCATTATTAAAGAAACCTGCTCTTGACCCATCCTGCAAAATTAATTACAGACTAGTCTCCAATCTCCCCTTCATCTCTAAACTCTTATATACTGGTGTCTCTCTGATGGGGTGATATGTATATCCTTTCCTGGAAGAGCTGCTATACTAGCTCATCTGAACACAATGGCCCTATCGGAGCTCACCGGGTATTCCCACTAGGCCACAAATCCTCTTAACCAAGTCTGTAAAGGAAAGCTCGGCTTACTTGTGTCTCCTTCCTATCACAGCAGACATCCTCCTTCAGTTGAAGCCACCCCATGGATCATCGGTACTAGACCAACGGCAGCTGTCTCCTTGACCTGGGGAAGATGTTGGGGATTTGGACCTTGAACGGCGCAGTCTAGGCTCTGGGTCTTGACCAGTGTAGATCTGGTCCTCAGATCTTGACTGGCGTAGTGGGGTTTTCAGATCTCACTTGGTGTCGCCTGGGCTCCATCTGACAGTGGCCATCACCCTGCTAGACCATGCTTTCAACTGAGGCCTGTCACTCTGGCTTCAAAGTTATCCCTGGTCCACATATGCACTTCTCCTTCCCTTAATGCCAAATCACCTAATGGTTTGATGCGCAAGATCCTTACATCCAATAATTTTATCTTCAAAGGCACCCGCCCAGATGCTGCACTTGAACTTGTCCCCATGTAACTTTTTCCCCGCATCGCGCATTCAACTTATTGGCATCGATGCCAATAAAGTTGAAAGCAGTGATGGAGGAGAGAGAGTCATGTGATACTCCCTCTCCCATCACTCCCCCTCTGCCTCTGACTGTCGTGTTTCAGCAATGGAGCTGGTGAGATACCGAGACCTCTGCGGAAGCCAGACCAGCTGGGGAACGAGGAGAGGTAAGTATTGTGTGCATTTGTCTGCATTAGTGTGTCTGCTGCACAATGGTGTGTGGGGTTACTGCAGTAAACTGTGTGTTGGTGGACTGCACTATACTGTGTGGGTGTGGTCTGCATTGTACTGTGTGTGGGGGCTGCACTATACTGTGCATGGGGGCTGCACTGTGTGTGGGGGGCTGCATTATATTGTGTTGAGCGATACATTATACTGTGTGTGGGGGCAGCACTATACTGTGTGTTTGTGGGAGGCTGCATTATATCATGTGTAGGGCTGCATTACACTTTGAGGGGGCAGCTTTATACTCTGGGGCACTGCATTATACTCTGATGGGGCTGCTTTATACTCTGAGGGGGCTACTTTATACTCTAGGGGGCTGCATTATACTGTTTGTGTGGGGAGCTGCATTATACTGTGTGTGAAGGGGGCTGCATTATACTGTGTTTGGTGGCTGCACTATACTCTGTGTGTTTGTAGGGGGCTGAATTATACCGTGCAGGGGTGGGGCATGCGTTATGCTGCGTGTGGGGCTGCATTATACTCTGGGGGAGCTGCATTATACTGTGTGTGTGGTGGGCTGCACTATACTGTGTTCTTTGTGGGAATGGGGCCTGCATTATACTGAGTGTGAGACTGCATTATACTCTTATGGGCTGCATTATACACTGAAGGTGCTGCATTATACTGTGTGGGGGGGCTGCATTATACTCTATGAGGGGGGCTGCAGTATACTCTATGAGGGGAGGTGCAGTATACTCTATGAGGTGGCTGCAGTATACTCGGAGGGGGCTGCATTATACTCTGAGGTGGCTGAATTATACTCTACAAAAGACCATGGGGAGTGCATTTTACTATATGGGACCTGCATTATACTGTATCTAGGACTATCTGTACCAATGATTCTTCCTCATCCGGAATAAGGGTAGGTTCATACGGTCAGCAAACGATGCAAGGTTAGACGTTGCATACTTGTGCAGTGGCCAGATGTACAGCATACTGGATGGGATTTCCAGAAATCTCATGCCCACTATGCGTGCACAGACGCCCAAAGCTCACCTACGGAGATGGACATGCGGCGCATATTTCCAGACAGCAGCATGTCATTTTATCTTTATTTGTCTCCGCAAGATAAATTTCACCCGTACAATGTATTGGACGCAGTGAATCCACACAGTTCAATGAACACATGCGGATTCACCTGCGTTCAACAGCCGACAGCACTTTGGATGAAGCGGACATGTGCTGCGTCCAAAGCGCTGACAATAACTGAACGTGTGCACCTTCCCGAAGCAGGCCGGGAAACAATCGTTGAATGACTTCAATATTGTTGATCGCACTCGTTTACCAGCTTGAACTTAGCGCTTATAAATATAACAGAAATGTTTCTGTATGATGGTGCGATATGTTAGTATTTGGGGCCCCACTTTAAACTTTTGCCCAGGGCCTCACTTTGTTTAAAACTGGCCCTGCACGCAGGGGCTCTTCGGGAGTGCCATTGCCTCCTCTTACACATGTACACTGGACTCTTAACAATAAAATTATACCAGCTGTAGAATAATAGTTTTTGGTAATGAAAAAAACAAAAGCTGACATTTTTGCCATGGTATAGGTTACATCTTAGGAACCTGGCTCGTATGACAATCCATTTGATAATAAAACAGAGGAGAAAGGGTCATGGTGCTGTGTCTAAGGGTACCTTCACACTGAACAACTTAACAACGATAATGATAGCGATCCGTGACGTTGCAGCGTCCTGGATAGCAATATCGTTGTGTTTGACACGCAGCAGCGATCAGGATCCTGCTGTGACATCGCTGGTCGGAGCTAGAAGGCCAGCACCTTATTTTGTCGCTGGATCACCCACTGACATCGCTGAATCGACGTGTGTGACGCTGATCCAGCGATGTCTTCACTGGTAACAAGGGTAAACATCGGGTTACTAAGCGCAGGGCCGCGCTTAGTAACCCGATATTTACCCTGGTTACCATTGTAAATGTAAAAAAAACCAAACACTACATACTTACATTCCGGTGTCTGTCGCATCCCTCGCCGTCAGCATCACGCACTGACTGTGAGCGCCTGCCGTAAAGCACAGCGGTGACGTCACCACTGTGCTCTGCTTTACGGCCGGCGCTCACAGTCAGTGGGGGAAGCTGACAGCGAGGGACGTGACAGACACCGGAATGTAAGTATGTAGTGTTTTTATTTTTTACATTTACAATGGTAACCAGGGTAAACATCGGGTTACTAAGCGCGGCCCTGCGCTTAGTAACCTGATGTTTACCCTGGTTACCCGGGGACCTCGGCATCGTTGGTCGCTGGAGAGCTGTCTGTGTGACAGCTCTCCAGCGACCACACAGCGACGCTGCAGCAATCGGCATCGTTGTCTATATCGCTGCAGCGTCGCTTAATGTGACGGTACCCTAAGATTTTTTAAGACTTCTTATGTATCCACTTAATGGATACAATTGTAAAAAATTGGTTCAAATGGGATCTTTGTGAGACAAAAAGGTTGAACATATCAGATCTTTTGTTCTTGCATAATTGTATAAAATTTTGTCTTATTTGTGGAATCTCTCTGTAAATTATTTAAGAACGTTTTGTTATGTTTGCTGATCTATCACCTAAAAAAATGCTCAGGATAACAGAAAAACAGATATTAGGTTTTATAAAAGAATACTGAGTAAGCATGCCCTTTCAAACAAAGTCAGTGTAACAATCCCCAGCTGACAACTAGGGTTGAGCGAAACGGGTCGTTCATTTTCAAAAGTCGCCGACTTTTGGCAAAGTCGGGTTTCATGAAACCCGATCCGACCCCTGTGCGGGGTCGGCCATGCGGTACGCGACTTTCGCGCCAAAGTCGCGTTTCAATGACGCGAAAAGCGCCATTTCTCAGCCAATGAAGGTAAACGCAGAGTGTGGGCAGCGTGATGACATAGGTCCTGGTCCCCACCATCTTAGAGAAGGGCATTGCAGTGATTGGCTTGCTGTCTGCGGCGTCACAGGGGCTATAAAGGGGCGTTCCCGCCGACCGCCATGTTACTGCTGCTGATCTGAGCTTAGGGAGAGGTTGCTGCCGCTTCGTCAGAAGCAGGGATAGCGTTAGGCAGGGTCCATTAACCACCAAACCGCTTGTGCTGTAGCGATTTCCACTGCCCAACACCACCTTCGGTGTGCAGGGACAGTGGAAGCTACATTTTTTTTTTTTTCCCCTCAGCGCTGTAGCTCATTGGGCTGCCCTTGAAGGCTCCCTAATAGCTGCATTGCTGTGTGTACGCCGCTGTGCAAACCAACTGCTTTTTTCAAAGCACAAATCCTCTTGTTCCTTCCTTTCTGCACAGCTATCTTTTTTGTTTGTCCACACTTTTTATTTAATTTGTGCATCAGTCCACTCCTTATTGCCGCCTGCCATACCTGGCTGAGATTACTGCAAGGAGATAGAAATTGTTGGACACTCCCTGTTTTTTTTTTTTGTGGGAGATTAAGATTGACATTTCTGCTAGAGTGCCATCCCTGTGTGTGCCATCTCTCAGTCAGTGGGCCATAGAAAGCCTATTTATTTTTTTGCTTGATTTGGGTTCTAAAATCTACCTGAAAAAATCACTACATCAATCAGTGGGAGAAAAATATTGGCCTCAGGGCTTGTGTGCCACTCCTGACTCCTGTGTGCATCATCACTCACTCAGTGGGCCATAGAAAGCCCTTTTTTTTTTTTTTTTGCTTTATTTGGGTTCTAAATTCTACCTGAAAAAATCAATAAATCAATCAGTGGGAGATTAATATTGGCCTTTGGGCTTGTGTACCAGTCTTAAGCGTGCCATCTCTCTCTCTCAGATAGTGGGCCATAGAAAGCCTATTTATTATTTTTTTTATTGGGTTTATAAATTTTCCCTGGAACAAAAAAAAAAAAAAGTGGGAGATTAATATTGGCCTCTGGGCTTGTGTGCCAGTCCTGAGCGTGCCATCTCTCTCACAAATAGTGGGCCATAGAAAGCCTATTTATTTATTTTTTTTTTGGTTTTATAAATTCTCCCTGAAAAAAAAAAGGGAGATTAATATTGGCCTTTGGGCTTGTGTGCCAGTCCTAAGCGTGCCATCTCTCTCTCTCAGATAGTGGGCCATAGAAAGCCTATTCATTATTTTTTTTTATTGGGTTTATAAATTTTCCCTGGAACAAAAAAAAAAAAGTGGGAGATTAATATTGGCCTCTGGGCTTGTGTGCCAGTACTGAGCGTGCCATCTCTCTCACAAATAGTGGGCCATAGAAAGCCTATTTTTTTTTTTTTTTGGTTTGGTTTTATAAATTCTCCCTGAAAAAAAAAGGGAGATTAATATTGGCCTTTGGGCTTGTGTGCCAGTCCTAAGCGTGCCATCTCTCTCTCTCAGATAGTGGGCCATAGAAAGCCTATTTATTTATTTTTTTATTGGGTTTATAAATTTTCCCTGAAAAAAAAAAAAAACTGGGAGATTAATATTGGCCTCTGGGCTTGTGTGCCAGTCCTGAGCGTGCCATCTCTCTCACAAATAGTGGGCCATAGAAAGCCTATTTATGTTTTTGGTTGATTTGGGTTCTAAATTCTACCTGAAAAAATCATTTTATTTTATTTGGTTTCTAAATTCTTCCTGAAAAAATAATTTTATTCTATTATTTTTTTTTCCTAAAGTCTCCCTGAAAAAAAAAAAAAAAAAAATCAGTGGGAGATTAATATTGCCCTTTCTGCTTGTGTGCCAGTCTTGACTCCTGGGTGTGCCATCTCTCTCTCTCTCTCCAATTGTGGGCCATAGAAAGCCTAATATTTTTTTAGCTTGATTTGGGTTCCAAAATCTACCTGAAAAAATCACTACATCAATCAGTGGGAGATAAATATTGGCCTCTGGGCTTGTGTGCCACTCCTGACTCCTGTGTGCGTCATCTCTCACTCAGTGGGCCATAGAAAGCCTTTTTTTGTTTTATTTGTTTTCTAAATTCTCCCTGAAAAAATCATTTTATTTTATTTGGTTTCTAAATTCTTCCTGAAAAAATCATTTTATTCTATTATTTTTTTTTCCTAAAGTCTCCCTGAAAAAAAAAAAAAAAAAAAAAATCAGTGGGAGATTAATATTTACATTTGTGCTTCAGTGACAGTCCTGCGTGTGTGGCATCTCTCTCATTTGTTGCCACCAACAACAGAGTGTGTAACATTGTGCCTGATTTTCGTTGTGGTCTCACTCACCTGTAAAGGGGTAGCTAAATCATACTGAAGTTATAGCTCACCGTGTAAGTTGTGTGACAGCAACAAATACCGTTAGTTTGTTTACGTTTTTAAAACAATGAGGAAGTCTGGTGGAAGAAGTCGTGGCCGGGGGCGTTCATTGTCAGCTGGTAATGAGGGTAGTGGTAGTGGTGGAGCATCAGCTGGTCGTGGGAAAAAAAATATTGCACCTAAGTCTGGAGCTGTGGAGCCAGGTTCGTCGTCTGGCTACACAAGGCCTCGAACGCTCCCTTTTCTGGGAGTAGGAAAACCGCTTTTAAAGCCGGAGCAGCAAGAGCAAGTTTTGGCTTATCTTGCTGACTCAGCCTCTAGCTCTTTTGCCTCCTCTCGTGAAACTGGTAAATGTCAAAGCAGCGCGTCGTTAGTGGATGTTCACGGTCAGGGACAAGTCGCTTCCTTGTCCTCTTCAGCAAAAACAACAACAGAGAAGAATGCAGCAGGCGACACAACGGGTTACTCCATGGAGCTCTTTACACATACCGTCCCTGGCTTAGAAAGTGAAGCAGTTAACAGTCCATGCCCATTACAAGTTGAATCTGACATGGAGTGCACTGATGCACAGCCACAGCCAGACTACTATGCTGGTCCTTTGACTCAGACCACAACATTGCCCTCGCAGGGTAATGATCAAGAATCAGACCCTGATGAGACTATGTTGCCCCATCACGAACGCTATACCACCGACCGACACGGTGACACAGACGAAGTTGCACACGAGCTAAAAGAAGAGGTAATAGATGACCCAGTTCTTGACCCCGATTGGCAGCCATTGGGGGAACAGGGTGCAGGCGGCAGCAGTTCTGAAGCGGAGGAGGAGGGGCCGCAGCAGGCATCAACATCGCAACAGGTTCCATCTGCCGGGCCCGTATCTTGCCCAAAACGCATTGCAAAGCCAAAACCTGTTGGAGGACAGCGTGGCCATCCGGTTAAAGCTCAGTCTGCAATGCCTGAAATGGTATCCGATGCTAGAAAGAGTGCAGTCTGGCATTTTTTTAAACAACATCCAATTGATCAGCGCAAAGTCATCTGTCAAAAATGTTCAACTACCTTAAGCAGAGGACAGACTCTGAAAAGTCTCAATACAAGTTGCATGCATAGACATTTAACCACCATGCATTTGCAAGCCTGGACTAACTACCAAACGTCCCTTAAGGTTGTAGCACCCTCGGCCAATGAAGCTAGTCAGCAACGCAACATCCCTTCCGGCAGTGTAGGGCCACCATTTTCCGCACCACCTGCAGTATCTGTGCAGGTTTCTTTGCCAGGCCAAAGCAGTCAGGGTCAGGGAATCACCAGTTTTGTAGTAGGAAACACTGCATCTAGGGCACCGGCGGCAACAATACCATCTCCCACCGTCTCTCAGTCTGCCATGTCCACCGGCACCCCCGCTAGTTCCACGATCTCCAGCTCTCCAGTCCAGCTCACCCTACATGAGACTATGGTTAGAAAAAGGAAGTACTTAGCCTCGCATCCGCGTACACAGGGTTTGAACGCCCACATAGCTAGACTAATCTCGTTAGAGATGATGCCCTACCGGTTAGTTGAAAGCGAAGCTTTCAAAGCCCTGATGGACTACGCTGTACCACGCTACGAGCTACCCAGTCGACACTTTTTTTCCAGAAAAGCCATCCCAGCCCTCCACCAGCATGTTAAAGAGCGCATCGTCCATGCACTCAGGCAATCTGTGAGCACAAAGGTGCACCTGACAACAGATGCATGGACCAGTAGGCATGGCCAGGGACGTTACGTGTCCATCACGGCACACTGGGTGAATGTTGTGGATGCAGGGTCCACAGGGGACAGCAAGTTTGGGACAGTTCTGCCTAGCCCACGGTCTAGGAAACAGTTGGCTGTAGCCGTTCGCACCCCCTCCTCCTCCTCTTCATCCTCCTGCAGAAGCGAGAGCTCGTCCACAGACCGCAGTCGCACAACCACTCCATCCGCAGCTGCCACTGTTGCACACCAGGTCTCCCATTATGGGGCAGCTACTGGCAAACGTCAGCAGGCTGTATTGGCTATGAAGTGTTTGGGTGACAACAGACACACCGCGGAAGTTCTGTCCGAGTTCTTGCAGAAAGAAACGCAGTCGTGGCTGGGCACTGTAGATCTTGAGGCAGGCAAGGTAGTGAGTGATAACGGAAGGAATTTCATGGCTGCCATCTCCCTTTCCCAACTGAAACACATTCCTTGCCTGGCTCACACCTTAAACCTGGTGGTGCAGTGCTTCCTGAAAAGTTATCCGGGGTTATCCGACCTGCTCCTCAAAGTGCGTGGACTTTGCTCACATATCCGCCGTTCGCCCGTACACTCCAGCCGTATGCAGACCTATCAGCGTTCTTTGAACCTTCCCCAGCATCGCCTAATCATAGACGTTGCAACAAGGTGGAACTCAACACTGCACATGCTTCAGAGACTGTGCGAACAGAGGCGGGCTGTTATGTTTTTGTGGGAGGATACACATACACGGGCATGCAGTAGGATGGCAGACATGGAGTTGTCAGGTGTGCAGTGGTCGAAGATTCAAGACATGTGTCAAGTCCTTCAGTGTTTTGAGGAATGCACACAGCTGGTTAGTGCAGACAACGCCATAATAAGCATGAGCATCCCCCTAATGCGTCTGCTGATGCAAAGTTTGACGCACATAAAGGATCAGGCGTCTGCAGCTGAGGAAGAGGAAAGCCTTGATGACAGTCAGCCATTGTCTGGCCAGGGCAGTGTACAGGACGAGTTAGCGGGCGAAGAGGAGGAGGAGGACGAGGAGGATGATGGGGATGATTATATTTTTAATGAGGAAGCTTTTCCGGGGCCACTGGAAATTGGTGGCGCGGCAAGGCCGGGTTCTGGTTTTTGGAGGGACACAAGTGACGTGGATTTGCCTGAAACTGCCCCTCAACCAAGCACAACCGCAGATTTGAGAACTGGAACTTTGGCCCACATGGCGGATTATGCCTTACGTATCCTCAAAAGGGACACACGCATAACTAAAATGATGAACGATGACGATTACTGGTTGGCCTGCCTCCTTGATCCTCGCTATAAAGGCAAATTGCAAAATATAATGCCACATGAGAACTTGGAACTAATATTAGCAACCAAACAATCAACTCTTGTTGACCGTTTGCTTCTGGCATTCCCTGCACACAGCGCCCGTGATCGTTCTCACACGAGCTGCAGGGGCCAGCAGACCAGAGGAGTTAGAGGGGCAGAAATCAGAAGTGGCGTTGGCCAGAGGGGTTTTCTGACCAGGTTGTGGAGTGATTTTGCTATGACCGCAGACAGGACAGGTACTGCAGCATCAATTCAAAGTGACAGGAGACAACATTTGTCCAGTATGGTTACAAACTATTTTTCATCCCTTATCGATGTTCTCCCTCAACCGTCATTCCCATTTGATTACTGGGCATCAAAATTAGACACCTGGCCAGAATTGGCAGAATATGCATTGCAGGAGCTTGCTTGCCCGGCAGCTAGTGTCCTATCAGAAAGAGTATTCAGTGCTGCAGGTTCAATACTAACAGAAAAAAGGACTCGTCTGGCTACCCAAAATGTAGATGATCTAACCTTCATTAAAATGAACCACAACTGGATTTCGAAATCTTTTGCCCCACCTTGCCCGGCTGACACCTAGCTTTCCTATGAAAAGGTCTTGCCTGTGGACTATTCTGAATGACTTTTCCAATCTCGTAATTTTCTGCACCTGATTGTCCAGCATACGACATGTTTACACCTCACTAAGTGGCCAAACTCCCCACACGGGGCCGTGGTATCGACACTTGGCGCCAGCACCCGTGAGAGTGCTGTTTGTCTGAAGAGGTGGGTGTGCCCGCTTTTGGTCGACGGCACTGCCACTGGGTCCCTCCTAGTACAATAAAGTGTCTCTGGCGGTGGTGGTGCGCACCCAATGTCAGTCACACTGT
This sequence comes from Ranitomeya imitator, assembly GCF_032444005.1. Taxonomy (NCBI): domain Eukaryota; kingdom Metazoa; phylum Chordata; class Amphibia; order Anura; family Dendrobatidae; genus Ranitomeya; species Ranitomeya imitator. The sequence continues at coordinate 310,390,663 of NC_091286.1, forward strand.
TGTAATATGAGGGGCCCTGGGCCTGTACCGCCGGCCACAAGACAGTTCCCCCCCCCCAGCTCAAACAGTGCTCTACCACTTGCAAAATTATCTCACAGCTCCACCAATGTTTAGTCTATGCGCTGACATCCTTCAATGCCTGCCACTGACAATACCATTGTATTGACATTTTTGTTATGTTAGGCCTACGAAGCCTGTCTGCGGTCACTCCTTCCACTATGCCTCCGCTGACCACACCACTGCTGCCCGTGTACCCCTGGAACCAATTTTACAGTGTCTACAGCCTAATTTTGTTATGTTAGGCCTACTACGCCTGTCTGCGGTCCCTCCTTCCAATACTCGTCCACTGACCACACCACTGCTGCCCGGAACCTATTTTTAATTGCATAGAGCATCCTTTTTTTAATAGTAGGCGTACAAAGTCTGTCTGCGGTCCACTATTGAAATTGTCCTCCACTGCCCAGAGCACTGCTGCTTGTGTACCCCTGTAACTTTTTTAAGCTGCAGTGAGCCACATTTTTGGGTTAAGTCCTACTACCTGTGTCTGTCTGCGCCACTCAATTCAGCTGTGTTCCTTTGAAAAAAGCTGAGCGTCAATAGTCTTGTTTTCAGCCTCTAGGAATTTTAAAACTGCATTGGGGGTACAACTTTGGTAGGGCCTACTAACGGTGTCTGCCTCCCCAAGGTGTGCCCCAGGTTTCCTCGCCATTGCTTCGATCTTAATGCTCTCGTTTAGTAGTTGTTGGAAACTACACTGCATTAGGCCTACAAATTGGGTATGGGGTGTAGAGAGATGGTGTGTTCCACTCCAAGGTGTTCTCCAGGTTGCCTTTCCTGAGCTTCGATCTTCCGGCTCTCGTTTAGTAGTTCTTGGAAACTACACTGCATTAGGCCTACAAATTGGGTATGGGGTGTAGAGAGATGGTGTGTTCCACTCCAAGGTGTTCTCCAGGTTGCCTTTCCTGAGCTTCGATCTTCCGGCTCTCGTTTAGTAGTTGTTGGAAACTACGCTGCATTAGGCCTACAAATTGGGTATGGGGTGTAGAGAGATGGTGTGTTCCACTCCAAGGTGTTCTCCAGGTTGCCTTTCCTGAGCTTCGATCTTCCGGCTCGTGTAGAGAGATGGTGTGTTCCACTCCAAGGTGTTCTCCAGGTTGCCTTTCCTGAGCTTCGATCTTCCGGCTCTCGTTTAGTAGTTGTTGGAAACTACGCTGCATTAGGCCTACAAATTGGGTATGGGGTGTAGAGAGATGGTGTGTTCCACTCCAAGGTGTTCTCCAGGTTGCCTTTCCTGAGCTTCGATCTTCCGGCTCTCGTTTAGTAGTTGTTGGAAACTACACTGCATTAGGCCTACAAATTGGGTATGGGGTGTAGAGAGATGGTGTGTTCCACTCCAAGGTGTTCTCCAGGTTGCCTTTCCTGAGCTTCGATCTTCCGGCTCTCGTTTAGTAGTTGTTGGAAACTACACTGCATTAGGCCTACAAATTGGGTATGGGGTGTAGAGAGATGGTGTGTTCCACTCCAAGGTGTTCTCCAGGTTGCCTTTCCTGAGCTTCGATCTTCCGGCTCTCGTTTAGTAGTTGTTGGAAACTACACTGCATTAGGCCTTCAAATTGGGTATGGGGTGTAGAGAGATGGTGTGTTCCACTCCAATGTGTTCTCCAGGTTGCCTTTCCTGAGCTTCGATCTTCCGGCTCTCGTTTAGTAGTTCTTGGAAACTACACTGCATTAGGCCTACAAATTGGGTATGGGGTGTAGAGAGATGGTGTGTTCCACTCCAAGGTGTTCTCCAGGTTGCCTTTCCTGAGCTTCGATCTTCCGGCTCTCGTTTAGTAGTTCTTGGAAACTACACTGCATTAGGCCTACAAATTGGGTATGGGGTGTAGAGAGATGGTGTGTTCCACTCCAAGGTGTTCTCCAGGTTGCCTTTCCTGAGCTTCGATCTTCCGGCTCTCTTTTAGTAGTTGTTGGAAACTACACTGCATTAGTCCTTCAAATTGGGTATGGGGTGTAGAGAGATGGTGTGTTCCACTCCAAGGTGTTCTCCAGGTTGCCTTTCCTGAGCTTCGATCTTCCGGCTCTCGTTTAGTAGTTGTTGGAAACTACGCTGCATTAGGCCTACAAATTGGGTATGGGGTGTAGAGAGATGGTGTGTTCCACTCCAAGGTGTTCCCCAGGTTTCCTCGCCAATGCTTCGATCTTCATGCTCTCGTTTAGTAGTTGTTGGAAACTACGCTGCATTAGGCCTACAAATTGGGTATGGGGTGTAGAGAGATGGTGTGTTCCACTCCAAGGTGTTCTCCAGGTTGCCTTTCCTGAGCTTCGATCTTCCGGCTCTCGTTTAGTAGTTCTTGGAAACTACACTGCATTAGGCCTACAAATTGGGTATGGGGTGTAGAGAGATGGTGTGTTCCACTCCAAGGTGTTCTCCAGGTTGCCTTTCCTGAGCTTCGATCTTCCGGCTCTCGTTTAGTAGTTGTTGGAAACTACGCTGCATTAGGCCTACAAATTGGGTATGGGGTGTAAAGAGATTGTGTGTTCCACTCCAAGGTGTTCTCCAGGTTGCCTTTCCTGAGCTTCGATCTTCCGGCTCTCGTTTAGTAGTTGTTGGAAACTACGCTGCATTAGGCCTACAAATTGGGTATGGGGTGTAGAGAGATGGTGTGTTCCACTCCAAGGTGTTCTCCAGGTTGCCTTTCCTGAGCTTCGATCTTCCGGCTCTCGTTTAGTAGTTGTTGGAAACTACGCTGCATTAGGCCTACAAATTGGGTATGGGGTGTAGAGAGATGGTGTGTTCCACTCCAAGGTGTTCTCCAGGTTGCCTTTCCTGAGCTTCGATCTTCCGGCTCTCGTTTAGTAGTTGTTGGAAACTACGCTGCATTAGGCCTACAAATTGGGTATGGGGTGTAGAGAGATGGTGTGTTCCACTCCGAGGTGTTCTCCAGGTTGCCTTTCCTGAGCTTCGATCTTCCGGCTCTCGTTTAGTAGTTGTTGGAAACTACACTGCATTAGGCCTACAAATTGGGTATGGGGTGTAGAGAGATGGTGTGTTCCACTCCAAGGTGTTCTCCAGGTTGCCTTTCCTGAGCTTCGATCTTCCGGCTCTCGTTTAGTAGTTGTTGGAAACTACACTGCATTAGGCCTACAAATTGGGTATGGGGTGTAGAGAGATGGTGTGTTCCACTTCAAGGTGTTCTCCAGGTTGCCTTTCCAGAACTTCTATCTTCAGGCTCTCATTAAATTGTGGTTAAACGGAACAACTGCATTTGGCGTACTAGTTGGTTTGGGGCCTACTATCGGTGTCTGCCACTCCTTGCTGTTCTCCTGGTTTCCTGTCCTGAAACTCCATTTTCAGGCTCTCGTTAAGTAGTTGTTAATGTTAGACTGCATTTGGCCTACTAGTTGGGTTGGGGCCTACTATCGGTGTCTGCCACTCCTTGCTGTTCTCCTCCACTGAACAAAGCTGTGCCGCCTGTTTACTACGGTTGCCAATTTTGAACTGCATTTCGACTACTTACTGATTTGGGCCTAGTCTCTGTGTCAGCCTCTCATTCCAGTTGTCCTCCACTGCAATGCCCCCTGGTTAGTCCTGTGTTACCAATTTTGAACTGCATTTAGCCCACTTTATTCTTTGGGCCTATATCTGTGTTTCCTCCTCATCCTGCCCATTGCCCAGCCAGTGATAGATGAGTCTGCTGGTACATTGACCCATAACGCAAAATTCCGCGTGCACGCTACACAGCAAGATTGTGACCCTGCTGAAAGTCAGGTTCCTCTTCCCGCATACCATACCACCTTACACGGGGACAAAGAGGAAGGTGCAGATGAAAGTGCAGGTTCCTTCATCAGGTGGGGGGAGGAATACTAGTTGGCGACGTCACTGGCACAGGGCCTCTCATAGTACGCAAAAGTGTTGCTGCCGGTGGGAGGCGCCCCCGCCATGCAAACACACCGCTGTACTTTGAGGGGCCCTGTGCCAGTGCCAATGCCAACGAGTGGGCCCCCTGCTTGCTCAGGATCACAGCACTTGCAAAGTTGAAATACTTACCTCTCCCTGCTCCACTGCCGTGACGTGGTCCAGATTTACTGGGCCCACTAATTACTTGAACCAGCCCTACCCCCCACAACTTTAGCCAAATGACCCCCAATTTCAAATGCCTTCCAATTATTATAAGGTAAATTATGATTGACAAGCTTCTTTAACAAGAATGGATGTTTTTGCCATTAAAATGGGCAGTGTAGGTGTTTTCCTGGCCTCCACTCACTGCCGACTATGCTCCCCCATTGACTTGCATTGGGTTTCGTGTTTCGGGCGATACCCGACTTTACGCGATAATCGGCCGATTCCACTCGACTCGACTTCTAAGATAGTCGGGTTTCGCGAAACACGGCTCGACTCTAAAAAGGTCAAGGTCGCTGAACCCTACTGACAACACTTGATTTTTCCTAACAATAACTATGGTGTTATAGTTAGTTTCCAGCATTCTTTTGCCACAGAACTACAGCTTTAGGCCGCAGTCACACTTGCGAGTTTTACGGACGTAAGAGCGCAGAAACTACGTCCGTAAAACTCGCAAAACATACGGCACAATTATTCTCTATGCCCCTGCTCCTATCTGCCGTATTAAACTGATCAGTATTATACGGCTTTCTAGGGCCGTACAAAATCGCAGCATGCTGCGTTTGTCACCGTACTGTGCAAGAAATACGCCAATGAAAGTCTATGGAAGCGTGAAAAATACGGATTACACACGGACAAGCAGTGTGACTTGCGAGAAATACGCAGCGGTGTTAGAGAGAAAAGCCGGCAATTCAGTGTGGTGTACAGTAAAATCACACTGACAGCTTACATTAGAATAGGTAGAATAAATGTGTACACATAGAATAGGTATATATATATATATATATATATATATATATATATATGTCAGTGAGACACATATATGTATATATATTAATATTTATTCCAGCGCTATACAGCTTGAAAGCCGGTAATTCAATTACTGGCTTTTTCTTTCTCCTTCCTAAACCCGACATGATTTGTGACATGGTTTACATACAGTAAACCATGTCTTCTCTCCATTTTTTTTGCAGATTCCACACTACTAATGTCAGTAGTGTGTATCTGCAAAATTTGGCCGTTCTATCTACTAAATTAAAGGGTTAAATGGCGGAAAAAATTGGCGTGGGCTCCCGCGCAATTTTCTCCGCCAGAGTAGTAAAGCCAGTGACTGAGGGCAGATATTAATAGCCTGGAGAGGGTCCACGGTTATTGCCCCCCCCCCTGGCTAAAAACACCTGCCCCCAGCCACCCCAGAAAAGGCACATCTGGAAGATGCGCCTATTCTGGCACTTGGCCACTCTCTTCCCATTCCCGTGTAGCGGTGGGATATGGGGTAATGAAGGGTTAATGCCACCTTGCTATTGTAAGGTGACATTAAGCCAAATTAATAATGGAGAGGCGTCAATTATGACACCTATCCATTATTAATCCAATTGTAGTAAAGGGTTAAATAAAACACAAACACATTATTTAAAATTATTTTAATGAAATAAAAACAATGGTTGTTGGAGTATTTTATTCTACGCCCAATCCAGTCACTGAAGACCCTCGTTCTGTAACAAAAAAAACATAATAAACCAACAATATCCTTACCCTCCGCAGATCTGTAAAGTCCAACGATGTAAATCCATCTGAAGGGGTTAAAATAATTTGCATCCACGAGCTTTGCTAATGCAATGATGCTCATGGCTGCAAAAACACCGGAAAATGAAGGTAAAGTAGGTCACTGACCTATATTTACCTTCATTTGCGGTGAGGCGCCCTCTGCTGGATGTTTCTAGATCGTGGGAACTTTCCTAGAAAGCTCCCAGGCTCGAGTTGATAAGAGGCGCCCTCTGCTGGTTGTCCTCATATACCATCAAGAGTGACCCTGAAGAATTAGTAAGGCACAGTGGCAATACAAAACATACGGCACAATTATTCTCTATGCCCCTGCTCCTATCTGCCGTATTAAACTGATCAGTATTATTTCCTAGAAAGCTCCCAGGCTCGAGTTGATAAGAGGCGCCCTCTGCTGGTTGTCCTCATATGAACTCGAGCCTGGGAGCTTTCTAGGAAAGTTCCCACGATCTAGGAACAACCAGCAGAGGGCGCCTCACCGCAAATGAAGGTAAATATAGGTCAGTGACCTACTTTACCTTCATTTTCCGGGGTTTTTGCAGCCATGAGCATCATTGCATTAGCAAAGCTCGTGGCTGCAAATTATTTTAACCCCTTCAGATGGATTTACATCGTTGGACGTTACAGATCTGCGGAGGGTAAGGATATTGTTGGTTTATTATGTTTTTTTTGTTACAGAACGAGGGTCTTCAGTGACTGGATTGGGCGTAGAATAAAATACTCCAACAACCATTGTTTTTATTTCATTAAAATAATTTTAAATAATGTGTTTGTGTTTTATTTAACCCTTTACTACAATTGGATTAATAATGGATAGGTGTCATAATTGACGCCTCTCCATTATTAATTTGGCTTAATGTCACCTTACAATAGCAAGGTGGCATTAACCCTTCATTACCCCATATCCCACCGCTACACGGGAATGGGAAGAGAGTGGCCAAGTGCCAGAATAGGCGCATCTTCCAGATGTGCCTTTTCTGGGGTGGCTGGGGGCAGGTGTTTTTAGCCAGGGGGGGGGCAATAATCGTGGACCATCTCCAGGCTATTAATATCTGTCCTCAGTCACTGGCTTTACTACTCTGGCGGAGAAAATTGCGCGGGAGCCCACGCCAATTTTTTCCGCCATTTAACCCTTTAATTTAGTAGATAGAACGGCCAAATTTTGCAGATACACACTACTGACATTAGTAGTGTGGAATCTGCAAAAAAAATGGAGAGAAGACATGGTTTACTGTATGTAAACCATGTCACAAATCATGTCGGGTTTAGGAAGGAGAAAGAAAAAGCCGGTAATTGAATTACCGGCTTTCAAGCTGTATAGCGCTGGAATAAATATTAATATATATGCATATATGTGTCTACTGACATATATATATATATATATATATATATATATATATACTGTATAGACAGTATATATATATATTTTTTTATTTTTGTGACACATGGATCCCTTCTATAGCGGTATGTTGGTTTTGCAAGCCTGCGAGAAAACCACGCAGTACGGATGACATACGGATTACATACGGAGGATGCCATGCGCAAAAAACGCTGACACACCCTGCCTACGGAGGAGCTACGGACCACTATTTTCGGGAGTTTTCAGCGTATTACGGCCGTAATATACGGACCGTATTGTTTTACGCTGTGTGTGACGCCGGCCTTAGGCAAACACCATCTTAATTGGCATGTCACTCATTGGTAAAGTTTTTCACACATTTGGAATTCAACACATAACAAAAAATGTTAATGTTTAGTTTTATTAGTATTGCACCTATAGCTCATTGTTTGAATAGATTCCACAACGCAAACAGATACTACCATTGTAAAAAAAAATCTGACAAGTTAACTTTTAGCCACTAAAAATAGAGATTTTTTTTCCCTTGTAAGGGCAAATCCACATGTTGTGTTTTATCTTTATAAAGAACACTAAAGGCCCCGTCACACATAGCGAGATCGCTAGCGAGATCGCTGCTGAGTCACAAGTTTTGTGACGCAACAGCGATCTCAGTAGCGATCTCGCTATGTGTGACACGTAGCAGCGATCAGGCCCCTGCTGTGAGATCGCTGGTCGTGTCAGAATGGCCTGGGCCATTTTTTGATCGTTGAGGTCCCGCTGACATCGCTGAATCGGCGTGTGTGACGCCGATTCAGCGATGTCTTCGCTGGTTACCAGGGTAAACATCAGGTTACTAAGCGCAGGGCCGCGCTTAGTAACCCGATGTTTACCCTGGTTACCATCGTTAAAGTAAAAAAAAAAACGCTACATACTTACCTACCGCTGTCTGTCCCCGGCGCTGGGCTTCTCTGCTCTGGCTGTGAGCGGCGGGCAGCCAGAAAGCAGAGCGGTGACGTCACCGCTCTGCTTTCCGGCCGCTGTGCTCACAGCCAGAGCAGAGAAGCCCAGCGCCGGGGACAGACAGCGGTAGGTAAGTATGTAGCGTTTGTTTTTTTTACTTTAACGATGGTAAACATCGGGTTACTAAGCGCGACCCTGCGCTTTGTAACCCGATGTTTACCCTGGTTACCCGGGGACTTCGGCATCGTTGAAGACAGTTTCAACAATGCCGAAGTCTTTCCCCTGATCGTTGGTCGCTGGAGAGAGCTGTCTGTGTGACAGCTCCCCAGCGACCAAACAGCGACGCTGCAGCGATCCGGATCGTTGTCGGTATCGCTGCAGCGTCGCTAAGTGTGACGGTACCTTAACACTTAATCTTCCATTATAAAAACTAGTTTTACAAGTTAGTTTGTATGCAAATTGTTAGTATAAATTTGTGATTTGGATTGTGCTCAACCTCACAATCTACCTGGATTATACTGCAGGAGAGGTGTGAAATTACTATAAAATCGCCTTTGAACTTCTACAACCTGGGAATTTGAAGAGTGTAGTGATGAGCGAGCACTAAAATGCTCGGGTGCTCGTTGCTCGGGTCGAGCAGATTGGAATACTCGGGTACTCGGCCTGAACAACGAGCCCAATGTAAGTCTATGGGAGACCCGAATATATTTACCGCGATCCCCCTGGGGGTCCTTGAAAGGTCTAAAAACATCTGAAAATGATGGAAACGCTGCTCAAATGACACAGGAACATCACGAGGATCACCCCTGGAAGCATTCCTGACTCCTAGTTCACAGCTTTAATCAATTTTATCCGAGATTCAAACCATTTTTACCAGTGCCACAAAAAACACATTAAAACAAAACCAAAACGGGTTTTGCTTGGAAATATGTCAAGGTACATCCTTTGCAGGTTAATGACTTGCCTGTAAGGCCAAATATTTAACCCCAGACCGAAAATTTCCTCCCCCACTTAGGCTTAGTTCATACACAGTGTTTTTGAAGCGTATTTCAACTTTAAAATTGCTTTCAACCACTACAAATGCATTCACTGGGAAATGTCATTATAACATTTAACAACCCTAGTTGGCCATGTGGTGTGTGACACATTAGCAGACCCATCTTGTTTCATGTACGAAGGAGGGACTCTTAAAGTCGCAGAGCCTATTTGTACTGATGCATCAGGCGGCATTAATCTTCTTAAAGGGCCATTATCAAACAGTGGGTCTCCTAAGCTGTTGTAGCCTATGCTGTGAGTAGACTCACAGGGGACTCCTGAAAAAGTGTTGCATTGAATTTAAGGCATGCCCTGCTACCAATTCATATGCACCCCAATAAGCCTTTGAACCCACATACTGGATGGGCCCAGGAAAATCCACTTCACAATATGCATTTTGTACTCCCATACTCCTTTGTATTACACATTGGGAGCAAGGCCAGCCCTGCTGCATAATCATATGCATCCCATTATGCCTTGGAAACCACATACTGGATGCGCCCAGGAAAATCCACTTCACAATATGCATTTTGTAATCCCGTACTCCTTTGTTTTACACATTGGTAGCAAGGCCAGCCCTGCTGCATAGTCAGTCATATGCATCCCATTACGCCTTGGAACCCACATACTGGATGGGCCCAGGAAAATCCACTTCACAATATGCATTTTTTACTACTGTACTGCTTTGTTTTACACATTGGTAGCAAGGGCAGCCCTGCTGCATAGTCATATGCACCCCATTATGCCTTGGAAACCACATACTGGATGCGCCCAGGAAAATCCACTTCACAATATGCATTTTTTACTCCCGTACTGCTTTGTTTTCCACATTGGCAGCAAGGCCAGGCCTGCTGCATAGTCAGTCATATGCACCCCATTATGCCTTGGAACCCACATACTGGATGGGCCCAGAAAAATCCACTCCACAATATGCATTTTGTACTCCTGTACTCCTTTGTTTTACACATTGGCAGCAAGGCCAGCCCTGCTGCATAGTCATATGCACCCCATTACGCCTTTGAACCCACATTGTGGATGGTTGTTGTGAATTCTGTGGCAGAGCTCCCTCCTGTGGTCACAAGTGGTACTTCGGCTGATTCTCTCTGTGAGCTTCCGTTGGTGGAGGAAAGTGGTACTGCGGCTTCTGAGTTTCCTTCCTCAGGTGATGTGGTGAAGTCGTTAGGTGCTGCTCTATTTAACTCCCCCTAGTGCTTTGATCCTGGCCTCCAGTCAATGTTCTAGTATTGGACCTGTTTCCTCCTGGATCGTTCCTGTGGCCTGCTGCTCTGCATAGCTAAGTTCCGCTTTGCTATTTTGTTTGGTGTTTTTTTCTGTCCAGCTTGTCTTTTTGTTTTTTCCTGCTTGCTGGAAGCTCTGGGACGCAGAGGGTGTACCTCCGTGCCGTTAGTTCGGTACGGAGGGTCTTTTTGCCCCCTTTGCGTGGTTTTTGTAGGGTTTTGTGTTGACCGCAAAGTTACCTTTCCTATCCTCGCTCTGTTCAGATAGTCGGGCCTCACTTTGCTAAATCTATTTCATCTCTATGTTTGTCTTTTCATCTTAACTCACAGTCATTATATGTGGGGGCTGCCTTTTCCTTTGGGGTATTTCTCTGAGGCAAGGTAGGCTTATTTTCTATCTTCAGGCTAGCTAGTTTCTCAGGCTGTGCCGAGTTGCATAGGGAGCGTTAGGCGCAATCCACGGCTGCCTCTAGTGTGGTTGGAGAGGATTAGGGATTGCGGTCAGCAGAGTTCCCACGTCTCAGAGCTCGTTCTATGTTTTTGGGTTATTGTCAGGTCACTGTATGTGCTCTGACCTCTATGTCCATTGTGGTACTGAATTACCTTATCATAACAGTACTGGAGGCCAAAGAACTAATGATTCTCAATAGAGGGAAAAAAGAAGTTCTGAGACCATTTTTTTTTCTCTGCACTGTGTTTTGCCTTTTTTTCCCCTAGACATTTGGGTGGTTCAGGACACAGGTGTAGCGATGGACATTAAAGGTCTGTCTTCATGTGTGGATCAGCTCACGGCAAGAGTACAAAATATTCAAGACTTTGTGGTTCAGAATTCTATGTTAAAACCGAGAATTCCTATTCCTGATTTGTTTTTTGGAGATAGAACTAAATTTCTGAGTTTCAAAAATAATTGTAAACTATTTCTGGCTTTGAAACCTCGCTCCTCTGGTGACCCAGTTCAACAAGTTAGGATCATTATTTCTTTTTTACGTGGTGACCCTCAGGACTGGGCATTTTCTCTTGCATCAGGAGATCCTGCATTAAGTAATATCGATGCGTTTTTCCTGGCGCTCGGATTGCTGTACGATGAACCTAATTCAGTGGATCAGGCAGAGAAAAATTTGCTGGCTCTGTGTCAGGGTCAGGATGAGATAGAGGTATATTGTCAGAAGTTTAGAAAGTGGTCCGTACTCACTCAATGGAATGAAGGTGCGCTCGCAGCTATTTTCAGAAAAGGTCTCTCTGAAGCCCTTAAGGATGTCATGGTGGGATTTCCTATGCCTGCTGGTCTGAATGAGTCTATGTCTTTGGCCATTCAGATCAGTCGACGCTTGCGTGAGCGTAAATCTGTGCACCATTTGGCGGTATTACCTGAGCTTAAACCTGAGCCTATGCAGTGCGATAGGACTTTGACCAAAGTTGAACGGCAAGAACACAGACGTCTGAATGGGCTGTGTTTCTACTGTGGTGATTCCACTCATGCTATCTCTGATTGTCCTAAGCGCACTAAGCGGTTCGCTAGGTCTGCCACCATTGGTACGGTACAGTCAAAATTTCTTCTGTCCGTTACCTTGATCTGCTCTTTGTCATCGTATTCTGTCATGGCATTCGTGGATTCAGGCGCTGCCCTGAATTTGATGGACTTGGAGTATGCTAGGCGTTGTGGGTTTTTCTTGGAGCCCTTGCAGTGTCCTATTCCATTGAGAGGAATTGATGCTACGCCTTTGGCCAAGAACAAGCCTCAGTACTGGACCCAGCTGACCATGTGCATGGCTCCTGCACATCAGGAGGTTATTCGCTTTCTGGTGTTGCATAATCTGCATGATGTGGTCGTGTTGGGGTTGCCATGGCTACAAGTCCATAATCCAGTATTAGATTGGAAATCCATGTCTGTGTCCAGCTGGGGTTGTCAGGGGGTACATGGTGATGTCCCATTTCTGACTATTTCGTCATCCACCCCTTCTGAGGTTCCAGAGTTCTTGTCTGATTACCGGGATGTATTTGATGAGCCCAAGTCCGATACCCTACCTCCGCATAGGGATTGTGATTGTGCTATCGATTTGATTCCTGGTAGTAAATTCCCAAAAGGTCGACTGTTTAATTTATCTGTGCCTGAGCACGCCGCTATGCGGAGTTATGTGAAGGAGTCCTTGGAGAAGGGGCATATTCGCCCGTCATCGTCGCCATTAGGAGCAGGGTTCTTTTTTGTAGCCAAGAAGGATGGTTCACTGAGACCTTGTATAGATTACCACCTTCTAAATAAGATCACGGTTAAATTTCAGTACCCCTTGCCGTTGTTATCTGATTTGTTTGCTCGGATTAAGGGGGCTAGATGGTTCACCAAGATAGATCTTCGTGGTGCGTATAATCTTGTGCATATTAAGCGAGGCGATGAATGGAAAACTGCATTTAATACGCCCGAGGGCCATTTTGAGTATCTAGTAATGCCATTCGGACTTGCCAATGCTCCATCAGTGTTTCAGTCCTTTATGCATGACATCTTCCGAGAGTACCTGGATAAATTCCTGATTGTGTACTTGGATGACATTTTGATCTTCTCGGATGATTGGGAGTCTCATGTGAAGCAGGTCAGAACGGTGTTTCAGGTCCTGCGTGCTAATTCTTTGTTTGTGAAGGGATCAAAGTGTCTCTTTGGTGTTCAGAAGGTTTCATTTTTGGGGTTCATCTTTTCCCCTTCTACTATCGAGATGGACCCTGTTAAGGTCCAAGCCATCCATGATTGGACTCATCCGACATCTCTGAAAAGTCTGCAAAAGTTCCTGGGCTTTGCTAATTTTTATAGTCGCTTCATCTGCAATTTTTCTAGTATTGCTAAACCATTGACCGATTTGACCAAGAAGGGTGCTGATGTGGTCAATTGGTCTTCTGCTGCTGTGGAAGCTTTTCAAGAGTTGAAGCGTCGTTTTTCTTCTGCCCCTGTGTTGTGTCAACCAGATGTTTCGCTTCCGTTCCAGGTCGAGGTTGATGCTTCTGAGATTGGAGCAGGGGCTGTTTTGTCGCAGAGAAGTTCTGATTGCTCGGTGATGAAACCATGCGCCTTCTTTTCCAGGAAGTTTTCGCCTGCTGAGCGAAATTATGATGTGGGCAATCGAGAGTTGCTGGCCATGAAGTGGGCATTTGAGGAGTGGCGTCATTGGCTTGAAGGAGCTAAGCATCGCGTGGTGGTCTTGACTGATCATAAGAACTTGACTTATCTCGAGTCGGCCAAGCGGTGGAATCCTAGACAGGCTCGTTGGTCGCTGTTTTTTGCCCGTTTTGACTTTGTGATTTCGTACCTTCCGGGCTCTAAAAATGTGAAGGTGGATGCTCTGTCTAGGAGTTTTGTGCCCGACTCTCCGGGTTTATCTGAGCCGGCGGGTATCCTCAAAGAGGGAGTAATTGTGTCTGCCATCTCCCCTGATTTGTGGCGGGTGCTGCAAAAATTTCAGGCTAATAAACGTGATCGTTGCCCAGCGGAGAAACTGTTTGTCTCTGATAGGTGGACGAATAAAGTTATCTCTGAGGTTCATTGTTCGGTGTTGGCTGGTCATCCTGGAATCTTTGGTACCAGAGAGTTAGTGGCTAGATCCTTTTGGTGGCCATCTCTGTCGCGGGATGTGCGTACTTTTGTGCAGTCCTGTGGGATTTGTGCTCGGGCTAAGCCCTGCTGTTCTCGTGCCAGTGGGTTGCTTTTGCCCTTGCCGGTCCCAAAGAGGCCTTGGACACATATCTCTATGGATTTTATTTCAGATCTTCCCGTCTCTCAAAAAATGTCAGTCATTTGGGTGGTTTGTGATCGCTTCTCTAAGATGGTCCATTTGGTACCCTTGTCTAAATTACCTTCCTCCTCTGATTTGGTGCCATTGTTCTTCCAGCATGTGGTTCGTTTACATGGCATTCCAGAGAATATCGTTTCTGACAGAGGTTCCCAGTTTGTTTCGAGGTTTTGGCGAGCCTTTTGTGGTAGGATGGGCATTGACTTGTCTTTTTCCTCGGCTTTCCATCCTCAGACTAATGGCCAGACCGAACGAACCAATCAGACCTTGGAAACATATCTGAGATGCTTTGTTTCTGCTGATCAGGATGACTGGGTGTCATTTTTGCCTTTGGCTGAGTTCGCCCTTAATAATCGGGCCAGCTCGGCTACCTTGGTTTCGCCGTTCTTCTGCAACTCTGGGTTCCATCCTCGTTTCTCTTCAGGGCAGGTTGAGTCTTCGGACTGTCCTGGTGTGGATACTGTGGTGGACAGGTTGCAGCAGATTTGGACTCATGTAGTGGACAATTTGACCTTGTCCCAGGAGAAGGCTCAACGTTTCGCTAATCGCAGACGCTGTGTGGGTCCCCGACTTCGTGTTGGGGATTTGGTTTGGTTATCTTCTCGTCATATTCCTATGAAGGTTTCCTCTCCTAAGTTTAAACCTCGTTTCATTGGTCCGTATAGGATTTCTGAGGTTCTTAATCCTGTGTCTTTTCGTCTGACCCTTCCAGATTCTTTTTCCATACATAACGTATTCCATAGGTCATTGTTGCGGAGATACGTGGCACCTATGGTTCCATCTGTTGATCCTCCTGCCCCGGTTTTGGTGGAGGGGGAGTTGGAGTATATTGTGGAGAAGATTTTGGATTCTCGTGTTTCAAGACGGAGACTCCAGTATCTGGTTAAGTGGAAGGGTTATGCTCAGGAAGATAATTCCTGGGTCTTTGCCTCTGATGTCCATGCTCCCGATCTTGTTCGTGCCTTTCATGTGGCTCATCCTGGTCGTCCTGGGGGCTCTGGTGAGGGTTCGGTGACCCCTCCTCAAGGGGGGGGTACTGTTGTGAATTCTGTGGCAGAGCTCCCTCCTGTGGTCACAAGTGGTACTTCGGCTGATTCTCTCTGTGAGCTTCCGTTGGTGGAGGAAAGTGGTACTGCGGCTTCTGAGTTTCCTTCCTCAGGTGATGTGGTGAAGTCGTTAGGTGCTGCTCTATTTAACTCCACCTAGTGCTTTGATCCTGGCCTCCAGTCAATGTTCTAGTATTGGACCTGTTTCCTCCTGGATCGTTCCTGTGGCCTGCTGCTCTGCATAGCTAAGTTCCGCTTTGATATTTTGTTTGGTGTTTTTTTCTGTCCAGCTTGTCTATTTGTTTTTTCCTGCTTGCTGGAAGCTCTGGGACGCAGAGGGTGTACCTCCGTGCCGTTAGTTCGGTACGGAGGGTCTTTTTGCCCCCTTTGCGTGGTTTTTGTATGGTTTTGTGTTGACCGCAAAGTTACCTTTCCTATCCTCGCTCTGTTCAGAAAGTCGGGCCTCACTTTGCTAAATCTATTTCATCTCTACGTTTGTCTTTTCATCTTAACTCACAGTCATTATATGTGGGGGCTGCCTTTTCCTTTGGGGTATTTCTCTGAGGCAAGGTAGGCTTATTTTCTATCTTCAGGCTAGCTAGTTTCTCAGGCTGTGCCGAGATGCATAGGGAGCGTTAGGCGCAATCCACGGCTGCCTCTAGTGTGGTTGGAGAGGATTAGGGATTGCGGTCAGCAGAGTTCCCACGTCTCAGAGCTCGTTCTATGTTTTTGGGTTATTGTCAGGTCACTGTATGTGCTCTGACCTCTATGTCCATTGTGGTACTGAATTACCTTATCATAACAGATGGTCACAGGAAAATCCACTTCACAATATGCATTTTGCACTCCCGTACTCCTTTGTTTTACACATTGGCAGCAAGACTAGCCCTGCTGCATGGTCATATGCACCCCATTAGAACCCACATACTGGATGGGCCCATGAAAATCCACTCCACAATATGCATTTTGTAGTCCCGTACTCCTTTGTTTTACACATTGGCAGCAAGGCCAGCCCTGCTGTGTAGTCATATGCACCCCATTACGCCTTTGAACCCATATACTTGATGGGCCCATGAAAATCCACTAGTTTTTTTTAATGGTATGATGATTCCTTCTTTGTAGAATTATTTCCAGGAGAATTTGGCACTTTTATTTGCCATGTTTTTAACACTAAGGTTCATATACAGCTTTAAATAAGGCTAATACTTGCAATACAATGCAATTTTATTGCAAACTACAAAATTCAAGGAATAGTATGATTGAATAGTGTGTGTGTGTACACTTTTGTATATGTTAACATACAAAGGTTATTAAGCATAGTGATTAAGTATATATGAAGATTAACTGCATACATTATACTTAGATCATCACCAAGAGGCTTTTAAACATCATCCGTCTGGAATATCAGAGAAGCAACACCAAGACAGATAACCCCTGGGAGATTACCTACACTGCATGGGCGTCCCCAATTATGCAGGTATCAGCACACTGTACATGTACAGGTGCCCCAGTTTTGGCATGTGTCTTAGTCATGTTTTTCTGGTCTTATATAGTGATTTACACTATTTAGTAACTCTAGTTTTACCCAGACCTTCAAGTGGCCACTTTCCAAGGTTGGATGATACTGAGATATCATGGAGTCATCAGACGAGGGGCCATAAAACCCTAGTGGGGTTGAGCGAAACGGATCGGCCATTTTCATAAGTCGCCGACTTTTGGCAAAGTCGGGTTTCATGAAACCCGACCCGATCCCACTGTGGGATCAACCATTCGGTACGCGACCTTCGCGCCAAAGTCGCGTTTCATATGTCGTGTTCAGCGCCATTTCTGAGCCAATGAAGGAGGACGCAGAGTGTGGGCAGCGTGATGACATAGGTCCTGGTCCCCACCATCTTAGAGAAGGGCATGGCAGTGATTGGCTTGCTTTCTGCGGCGTCACAGGGGCTATAAAGGGGCGTGCACGCCGACTGCCATCTTACTGCTGCTGATCTGAGCATAGGGAGAGGTTGCTGCCACTTCGTCAGAAGCAGGGATAGCGTTAGGCAGGGTACATTAACCCCCAAACTGCTTGTGCTGTAGCGATTTCCACTGTCCAACACAACATTTTCTTTGCAGGGATAGTGGAGGCTAGATTTTTCTTCATCAGCCCTGTAGCTTATTGGGCTGCCCTAGAAGGCTCCCTGATAGCTGCAATGCTGTTTGTACGCCGCTGTGCAAACCAACTGCTTTTTTCAAAGCACAAATCCTGTTGCTCCCTCCTTTCTGCACAGCTATCTTGTTTGTTTGTCCACACTTTTGTGTGCAGCAGTCCTTTTTATAGCTGCCTGCCATACTTTTCTGAGATTATTGTAGGGAGATAGTAATTGTAGTACAGTCCCTTTTTTTTTATATATCTTCAAGCCACTTTCTGCCCCTGAAACTGTGTAGTGTAAAACAGTGTGCCTGTATTTTTCTGCACTGTCCCACACCTAAGAAGGGAGATTTATATTGCCAGTCAGTGCATCTGCGCCAGTACTGTCTGTGGCATCTGTCATTTTCTGCCACAGAAACTATACTGTTCAACAGTGGGCCAGATTTATTCACTAGTCTCCCAGAATAGATAAAAAAGGGGGAGATTAATATTGGCAAATCTGCGTCTGTGCCAGTCCTGTCTGTGGCATCTGTCTGTCATTTTCTGCCACAGAAAATATACTGTTCAACAGTGGGCCAGATTTATTCACTAGTCTCCCAGAATAAATAAAAAAAGGGGGAGATTAAAATAGGCAAATCTGCATCTGTGCCAGTCTTGTATATGGCATCTGTCTGTCATTTTCTGCCCCACAAACTATACTGTAATACAGTGGGCCTGATTTATTCACTATGAATAAACTATTCACTATGACTGGGCAGTTAACTTACAGGGTTACAGTCTGTTTAGAAAGGATCGTAAAAAATCGGAGAGGAGGAGGGGTTTGTCTCTATGTAAAGTCTTGTCTAAAGTCCACTTTAAGGGAGGATATTAGCGAAGGGAATGAGGATGTCGAGTCCATATGGGGCAAAATTCATGGAGGGAAAAATGGTAACAAAATTCTCATTGGGGTCTGTTACAAACCCCCAAATATAACAGAAACCATGGAAAGTCTACTTCTAAAGCAGATAGATGAAGCTGCAACCCATAATGAGGTCCTGGTTATGGGGGACTTTAACTACCCGGATATTAACTGAGAAACAGAAATCTGTGAAACCCATAAAGGCAACAGGTTTCTGCTAATAACCAAGAAAAAATATCTTTCACAATTGGTGCAGAATCCAACCAGAGGAGCAGCACGTTTAGACCTAATACTATCTAATAGACCTGACAGAATAACAAATCTGCAGGTGGTCGGGCATCTAGGAAATAGCGACCACAATATTGTACAGTTTCACCTGTCTTTCACTAGGGGGACTTGTCAGGGAGTCACAAAAACACTGAACTTTAGGAAGGGAAAGTTTGACCAGCTTAGAGATGCCCTTAATCTGGTAGACTGGGACAATATCCTCAGAAATAAGAATACAGATAATAAATGGAAAATGTTTAAGAACATCCTAAATAGGCACTGTAAGTGGTTTATACCTTGTGGGAATAAAAGGACTAGAAATAGGAAAAACCCAATGTGGCTAAACAAAGAAGTAAGACAGGCAATTAACAGTAAAAAGAAAGCATTTGCACTACTAAAGCAGGATGGCACCAATGAAGCTCTAAAAAACTATAGGGAGAAAAATACTTTATCTAAAAAACTAATTAAAGCTGCCAAAAAGGAAACAGAGAAGCACATTGCTAAGGAGAGTAAAACTAATCCCAAACTGTTCTTCAACTATATCAATAGTAAAAGAATAAAAACTGAAAATGTAGGCCCCTTAAAAAATTGTGAAGAAAGAATGGTTGTAGATGACGAGGAAAAAGCTAACATATTAAACACCTTCTTCTCCACGGTATTCACGGTGGAAAATGAAATGCTATATTAAGGGTCACCAATCTAACCCAAGAAGAGGTGCGAAACCGGCTAAATAAGATTAAAATAGATAAATCTCCGGGTCCGGATGGCATACACCCACGAGTACTAAGAGAACTAAGTAATGTAATAGATAAACCATTATTTCTTATTTTTAGGGACTCTATAGCGACGGGGTCTGTTCCGCAGGACTGGCGCATAGCAACTGTGGTGCCAATATTCAAAAAGGGCTCTAAAAGTGAACCTGGAAATTATAGGCCAGTAAGTCTAACCTCTATTGTTGGTAAAATATTTGAAGGGTTTCTGAAGGATGTTATTCTGGATTATCTCAATGAGAATAACTGTTTAACTCCATATCAGCATGGGTTTATGATAAATCGCTCCTGTCAAACCAATCTAATCAGTTTTTATGAAGAGGTAAGCTATAGGCTGGACCACGGTGAGTCATTGGACGTGGTATATCTCGATTTTTACAAAGCGTTTGATACCGTGCCGCACAATAGGTTGGTACACAAAATGAGAATGCTTGGTCTGGGGGAAAATGTGTGTAAATGGGTTAGTAACTGGCTTAGTGATAGAAAGCAGAGAGTGGTTATAAATGGTATAGTCTCTAACTGGGTCGCTGTGACCAGTGGGGTACCGCAGGGGTCGGTATTGGGACCTGTTCTCTTCAACATATTCATTAATGATCTGGTAGAAGGTTTACACAGTAAAATATCGATATTTGCAAATGATACAAAACTATGTAAAGCAGTTAATACAAGAGAAGACAGTATTCTGCTACAGATGGATCTGGATAAGTTGGAAACTTGGGCTGAAAGGTGGCAGATGAGGTTTAACAATGATAAATGTAAAGTTGTAAACATGGGAAGAAGGAATCAATATCACCATTACACACTGAACGGGAAACCACTGGGTAAATCTGACAGGGAGAAGGACTTGGGGATCCTAGTTAATGATAAACTTACCTTGGGCAGCCAGTGCCAGGCAGCAGCTGCCAAGGCAAACAGGATCATGGGGTCTGGATACACATGATGAGAGCATTATACTGCCTCTGTACAAATCCCTAGTTAGACCGCACATGGAGTACTGTGTCCAGTTTTGGGCACCGGTGCTCAGGAAGGATATAATGGAACTAGAGAGAGTACAAAGGAGGGCAACAAAATTAATAAAGGGGATTGGAGAACTACAATACCCAGATAGATTAGCGAAATTAGGATTATTTAGTCTAGAAAAAAGACGACTGAGGGGCGATCTAATAACCATGTATAAGTATATAAGGGGACAATACAAATATCTCGCTGAGGATCTGTTTATAGCAAGGAAGGTGACGGGCACAAGGGGGCATTCTTTGCGTCTGGAGGAGAGAAGGGTTTTCCACCAACATAGAAGAGGATTCTTTACTGTTAGGGCAGTGAGAACCTGGAATTGCTTGCCTGAGGAGGTACTGATAGCGAACTCAGTCGAGGGGTTAGAGACCTTGATGTCTTCCTGGAGCAGAACAATATTGTATCATGCAATTATTAGGTTCTGTAGAAGGACGTAGATATGGGGATTTATTATGATGGAATATGGGCTGAACTGGATGGACAAATGTCTTTTTTCGGCCTTACTAACTATGTTACTATGTTACTATGTTACTATGTAATCCTATATAGTGATTTTCCACAATCTAGCAGGATGCAGATGGAAAGCCACTAATATAGGATATATTTTAAAAAATGTGCAGCAGGCTGCACTAATTGCCAAAAAAAAAAACGATTTAGCAGTATGAGGCAGTGAAGCACCCTGAGCTGACCACAACCGGCTGTGGCTATGGACAGACAGCAGAGTGAGCTGCACTCACACACACAGACCTTGCAGACAGCTGTGAACAGCGCTGCAAGGCAAAAGCAAGGTGAACACACAGCGGTTGCTAATTTAGCTTGGATTAAGCACAATTAAGCAAATCGCAATCTCAGCAGAGTGAGCACAAAATGGCGGCGGTGACTTTTAAAGGGCGTCGTGACATCATTTCAGCAGCCAATCACAGCCATGCCAGTAGTTACATGCCCACCAAGCAGAAAAGGATGTGCCCACACTTCAAATCATTCCTCATTGGCTGATTCATAAAAACCCGGGAGTTTGCATGATGGGAATTTCCGATTCCGGTTTCCGATACACTGAAAGTATCGGAACTCGGTATCGGAATTCCGATACCGCAAATATCGGCCGATACCCGATACTTGCGGTATCGGAATGCTCAACACTAATCAGCACCCAAAGAATCAACTTTCTTTAACAATAAGCCATGAAGTAATGCATTGGAAAGCATCTTGCTTTTTCTCAATAAAAACCTCCCATAATAAACAGAAATCATTTTAGATGCAAGCAAGCTGTCTGGTGTATTTCTCTGTGCATGTGTACCATACAATTTGGCCACAGACAATTAAGAAGAGTCTCACGTATAGTGGGACAACCTCAACAGTTGATGCCTTTGAACACAGGGCCAGGACAAACATCCAGACCACCACAGCCACATGACATCTCACCCAGGACAGACATCATCAGTGGGAAGAGACTGCAGCTCTGAACAGGTGAGAAATTATATCATCTTACCTACTCTTACCTCTGTTTTCACATCCAGGCTCTTCTGACAAGCCTACAACTTGCAGTAACCACCAATCGACCGAACCGCTGCACGACCAGCTCTACCCTTACCTACTGTATCCTCACCCATCCCTTGTAGATTGTGAGCCCTCGTGGGCAGGGTCCTCTCTCCTAAGGTACCAGTTGTGACCTGTATTGTTTAAGATTATTGTACTTGTTTTTATTATGCATACCCCTCCCCACATGTAAAGCACCATGGAATAAATGGCACTATAATAATAATAAATAATAATAATACTCTGACACGCACACAACAGCTGAGTGGACTCCTACCATCCAGGTAGAGGTTGAGGGCAAACCCCTTAATTTATTGGTGGATACCGGTGCAGCCTGAAGTGTAATCAGGAACACTAACTTACCTGACCCGGACTGTCTCACGGATGAAGTAGTGCCTTGTGTGGGGGTGGATGGCAACACACGGTACACTCCAATGGCCAGACCCCTGCACATAGGCCTACAGTCCACGCAGAGTATATTGTCTCAACTAGAAGTCTCATCCACCTGTCCTGTCAATCTGCTAGGGGCAGATCTACTATCTAGACTCAAAGCCAGCATTCTCTTTCATGAAGACGGAACTGTCACCCTCATGACTCCACTCTCACAGGAACACTCAGCAGAAGTGTAAGGACTCTTCTCTATATGGGACACACCTGTAGATCCTGTAGATGCTGAGCTGATGGCACAGGTCCCAGATTCACTGTGGGCACGAGGCCTAGAAGATATTGTCAGGCTCCAGTCCAGCCTGTAAAAGTGGAACTGAAACCAGGAGCCCCACTACCACGGAAACAACAATATCCGCTGTGCATTCCACAATTCAAAATCTACCTTGATAATGGAGCAATCATCCCCACCAAATCACCTTGTAATACCACACTTTCCAGTGAAGAAGAAAATGCCAAAGGGGCAACCTACCAAGTTCCGCATGGTACATAACCTGCGTGCCCTGTTATGACCTGGTGGTTAGGAGCACCCGACCTGATAGTTAAACTCATACAGGACGAGCTCTGGGATGTGGGAGATCTGCTGACCGCAAGCCCTAATCCTATCGCACACACTAGAAATAGCCATGGAGCGCTCCTGACGCTCCCTAGGCGCCTCGTCACAGCCTAAGCGCTAGCTAGCCCTAGAGAAGAAAATAAAGCCTACCTTGCCTCAGAGAAATTCCCCAAAGGAATAGGCAGCCCCCCACATGTAATGACTGTGAGTAAAGATGAAAGTCACAAACGCAGAAATGAGATAGATTTCAGCAAAGAGAGGCACAACTAACTAAATAGACAGAGGATAGGAAAGGAATCTTTGCGGTCAGCACAAAAACCTACAAAAGACCATGCAGAGTGTGCAAAAGGGTCCTCCACACCGACTCACGGTGCGGGGGGCCACCCTGCATCCCAGAGCTTCCAGCTAGCAAGACAAAATCAAGATAACCAGCTGGACAAAGAAACAAGAACAATAATAACAATCAGGAACTTAGCTTCTGCAGGAGAAGACAGGACACCAGACAGATCCAGGAGCGAACTGAACCAATGCTAAAACATTGACAGCTGGCATGGAGAAACGATCTGAGTGGAGTTAAATAGAGAAGCCAACCAATGGATAAACCACGTCACCTGTGTAAGGAACTTCAGAAGCAGCAGCTCCACTCACAGCCACCAGAGGGAGCCCACGGACCGAACTCACCGAAGTACCATTCATGACCACAGGAGGGAGCTCAACAACAGAATTCACAACAGTGCTCCCAATGAAGCCACAGTATTGGACACAACCATTTTGCCAAACCCACACACTCTGCTTTCATCAATCCCGCCTACCTCCCCATGGTTCATGGTGTTTGACCTGGCCAATGCCTTTTTCAATGTACCATTACACTCTGCCTGCCAGTACATGTTTGCTTTCATGCATGAGGGCCGACAATATACTTGGACTGTGATGCCTCGAGGGTCACAAAACAGCCCCTCAATGTTCAACCAGGCCATGACCACAGTCCTGAAGCCCTGGAAGATGACACAACTGCGCCAATTCTTTGGAATGCACTTCCCAGGTTAATACGTTTAATCCCCACAGTTTTAAGCGTGCCCTAAAACGCATTTGTTCAGACTGGCCTACTGCCTTAAGGCATTAACCTAACTATCCTTGTGTGGCTCATTCAAAACACTTAAACCAAAATCAGGGTCCTCGCATCATGTTCTCATACTTTATGTATTTAATTAGCCCTTTGTGTCTGTACTGTTACATATTTAGGCTGTTAACTGGTTCATGCAGCTTTACATGAACACCCGATTCTTGCACTATGGCTGGTCTGAACAGCGAAAGCAATTGTTACCATCCACCTATCGTGTCTCCCCTTTTCCCTCATAGTTTGTAAGCTTGCGAGCAGGGCCCTCACTTCTCTTGGTATCTGTTTTGAACTGTGTTTATTGTTATGCTATAATGTCTATTGTCTCTACAAGTCCCCTCTATAATCTAAAGCGCTGCGGAATATGTTGGAGCTATATAAATAAAAATTATTATTATAATTACATCCAACTGTTACCCTCTTACAATATGTGGATGACCTCCTCCTCTGTGTTGAGACCCTGACAGAAGCACAGACAGTGTCAATCCCTTTACTGTAGTTCCTGGCACACTATGGGTGCAAGGAATCCAAAGATAAGCTGCAATTCTGCAAGGAAAGAGTTGTGTTCCTAGGACATTGCATCTCCCATCAAACAAAACACCTGACTGAAGACAGGAAAGCAGCTGTGCAGAATATCCCTCTGCCAACCAAGCCTACACAGCTACAGCCCTTCCTCGGACCTGTATCCTACTGCCGCCCCTGGATCCTTGATGCCTCTCTACACATGCAACCTCTGTATGACTGCCTCAAAGACACTCCCTTCAGTCAAACCAAGGAAGCCATTGATGGGCTCTACATGTTAAAAGCTGCAATAACATCTCTCCTGCCTTAGGACTATCAGGCTACAACAAGCATTTATGTCTGTTTGTCATGGAGAAGCAAGGCCATGCAACTGGAGTCCTGACACAGCTTCACGGAGGAAGGCAATGCCCTCTTGGGTACTACTCTGCCAGACTTGATCCTGTGGCCCGTGGAGACCTAACCTGCATGAGAGCCATGTTTGCAACCCACTTGTTGCTGGATAAGACTTCTGACATCATTCTGGGCCACCAGCTGAATATACTGGCATTCCATGACATTACTGCTATTCTGGCTCAGGCGCAGCCAAAACACCTGTCTGCTGCCCGCCACTTACGTCTACAGTACTCTCTTCTGCTTCCTGACAACGTCATCAACTCCAGATGTGCTGTCCTTAACCCAGCTACTCTCCTACCTCTGCCAAGGGGGAAGAGGATGCAGCCCACATCTCTGACATACTAGTGGAAGAGGTAGTCGAATCTGAGATGGCTCAACATGATTGTCTCGCTCTCATGAGACAGGAAACCTCCATATTTGACCTCATGCTCATTGTGGATGAATCAAAGTATGAAGAACAAGACCATTTTCTCACTGGTATAGCAGTAGTCACAGAAGACACCGTGCTGCTTGCAAAGCCACTGCCTCCATCCGCATCTGCACAGGAGGCGGAACAGCAGGCCTTGACAGAAGCATGGAAAATGTCTGCTCAATGCAAAGCTGCAATATACTCCGACTCACACTACGCTCACGGCGTATGTCACAACTATGAACCAATTTGGAAGGCAAGAGACGTCATCACGGCTAACGAAATGCCCGTCAGGCACCACAAGGCCATACAAGAGCTGATGGAGTCCTTATTGATGCCAGAAAAAGTTGCAGTGGTAAAAGGTTTAGGCACACACTGGAGGAACTTCAAGGGAAGCAGTAGGTAACAGACTGGCCAATGTAACAGCAGAAGAAGCAGCAATGGTTATGGATCTGGAAACAGGAAAAGGAACAATCCTTGTAGAAGATGCTCTCCACACTCCAAAAGCAGGCACCCAAGGAAAAGAAGGACCAATGGACCCAAGATGGAGCCACACAGGATGAAAGACACTTAATAATGAACAAAGGAAGATCCTGCCTCCCAAGGGTCCTCTACCCTATGGTGGCCAAAAGGCCCCATGGCACAACCCATCAGTCCAAGATCAAAATACGCAATCTTGCCTTTCAGTACTATCATGCACCTGGCTTCTCAATGGTAGCAGCAAATGTCACAAAGGGTTGTCTTGTCTGTGCCCGCTGCAATTCAGGGAAAACCCAGACCCCTATACCTCTTCCAGCGCATACAGATAGACCACATACAAATGCCTCACTCAGGGGGGTTTGAGTATGTTCTGGCGAGGATAGACATATTCTCAGGGTGGCCAGAGGCTTTCCCGGTGAGAAATCAGTCAGTCATAACTACTGCTAAGAAACTTCTTTCTGAGATAGTGTGCAGGTAAGGGCTCCCAGAGACCATAGTATGTGACCAAGGGCCTGCGTTCACAGCCAGTCTCACAAAGGAGATATGGGATACCTTGGGGACTTGGGGAGTTGGCACTACACACTCTGTATCACCCACAGAGCAGCGGTAAGGTCCAGAGCTTAAATAGGACACTAAAGAGTAAAATGCTCAAAGCAGAACAAGAGACGGAGAAACCATGGCATGAGAGCCTTCCCTTCACACTATTTAGTGTCAGACACACGCCAGCTGATCCAACCAAACTTAGCCCATATGAGATCCTCTTTGGAAGTGCTCCCAGGCTAGGACTGTACTTCCCACAGCAGTTGTCTATGAAGCATGACACTTTGACTAAGTTTGTGATTGAATTAACCAAGCACCTAACTAAAATACATTTTCAAGTTTTTTCATACATCCCAGATCCTGAGGATCAAGAGGGAACCCACCAGATCCTGCCTGGCGATTGGATACTCATCAAGAGGTTCAACAGATGTACCCTCGAGCCCAGATACGACGGCCCATACCAAGTCCTGTTTACCACTGCCACAGCAGTCAAGCTTGAAGGAAAGCCCACATGGATCCATGCTTCCCACTGCAAGAAGGTGCCGGATATGGAGATCAGTGGCGGCTGCCACTCTTTATACATCTAATACTTATCCTTTACTTAACCTCAGGGGTAGCTAGTAATCAGGGGGCTGTCATTCATGAGGGTCTAGTGACTTTCTGGTATAATGTCTCCACCCCAAGGGTAACGTATCAATTTGATTATTGCCTCATAGTAGAATGTCCAGGCCCTATGGCACAGTTTGACATCTGGCTAGGTACACAATTCGTCTGTGTCACCACTAATGAAATGGAGGAATGTTTGAACTGTGAGGATTGGTCACCTGTTGGGTGGTACACTGGTGAAAGTGACTGGGGATATCAACCAGTCCTGGCCCTGCAACTCAGAGACAAATGGGGAGCCAGCCTATTAGCCCACATGATCCTGACCAAAGTCAAGTTCAAAGGCTAGAGGGGTTTTCCAGGTTCAATGCTCCCCATCCCTGCCACTCACTGCCCCAAGGAGGGATGTATAGTTCTGTACCTCACCATTGATAACCCCTCAGAGAATGATCAAGGGTTATACGTACTAGGCTCAAGTACCAAATTTGGGAGATCGAGAGAAGGTGAAAAAATGGGTAGATTTTCGATAAGGAATATTGATTCTAGGCCCATCGCAGACACACAAACTGTAGATGACCCAGTACCAGGAGCCAAATTCCTATTAGATTTGACTTATGAGGATAAACTCGCAATAGAGACAGGATCCTCTGACTCCAATGACTGGCTTGAATGGGTAAAGTACACTGTCACTAGTTCAAACCATTCCCCATGCATAGCTTGTACCACTGCCAAACCTCATTTAGGCACAGTACCTTTCCCAATTGATCCAAGGATAGATGAGGAGGGATTCATATGCTCCCTGTCAATGTACATAAACAACCACGCGAGTAACACAAAAATGCCAAACTGTATCCCACTTATACCCACCTTACAGAAGCAAGGAACCAACTGGTCATGGGATCACCCCCTACCCAGGGAACTATGCATGCTTTGAACAAGATGGGCCAGGAAGGCATGTTAATAAGTAACCATCTGATTACTGTAACCATGGCATCCAGATCCAGGAAGGAAGCACATACAATGATTACTTGTTGGTAAGCCAAGTCTACCAATTGCCTGACATGTATTGGCTATGTGGGGGCATGAAAATTAGGCCCAGATTGCATACCCCTTGGAAAGGATGGTGCGCTATGTTAAAAGCTCTTATGCCCTTCCATATATTTGATCTGCCTGGCTAGGATCAGGTCCTCCGAAAAGGCCAACTACCCCAAAAGATAAAGAGGGAACAACAATGTTCTTTTGACGCTCATATCTACATACAGTGCTTATAAGTAGTATTCAACCCCCTGCAGATTTAGCAGGTTTAATAAGATGCAAATAAGTTAGAACCTTCAAACTTCAAACAAGAGCAGGATTTATTAACAGATGCATAAATCTTACAAACCAAAAATTTTTGTTGCTCAGTTAAATTTTTATAAATTTTAAACATAAAAGTGTGGGTCAATTAACCCCTAGGTTTAATATTTTGAGGAATAACCTGTTTGCAATTACAGCTAATAATCGTCTTTTATAAGACCTGATCAGGCCAGCACAGTTCTCTGGAGTTATCTTGGCCTACTCCTCCATGCAGATCTTCTCCAAGTTATCTAGGTTCTTTGGGTGTCTCATGTGGACTTTAATCTTGAGCTCCTTCCACAAGTTTTCAATTGGGTTAAGGTCAGGAGACTGACTTAGGCCACTGCAACACCTTGATTTTTTTCCTCTTGAACCAGGCCTTGGTTTTCTTGGTTGTGTGCTTTGGGTCGTTGTCTTGTTGGAAGATGAAATGACGACCCATCTTAAGATCCTTGATGGAGGAGCGGAGGTTCTTGGCCAAAATCTCCAGGTAGGCCGTGCTATCCATCTTCCTATGGATGCGGACCAGATGGCCAGGCCCCTTGGCTGAGAAAAAGCCCCACAGCATGATGCTGCCACGACCATGCTTGACTGTAGGGATGGTATTCTTGGGGTCATATGCAGTGCTATCCTGTCTCCAAACGTCACGTGTGTGGTTGGCACCAAAGATCTCGATCTTGGTCTCATCAGGCCAGAGAACGTTGAACCAGCCAGTCTCAGAGTCCTCCAAGTGATCATGAGCAAACTGTAGATGAGCCTTGACATGACGCTTTGAAAGTAAAGGTACCTTACGGGCTCGTCTGGAATGGAGACCATTGCGGTGGAGTACGTTACTTATGGTATTGACTGAAACCAATGTCCCCACTGCCATGAGATCTTCCCGGAGCTCCTTCCTTGTTGTCCTTGGGTTAGCCTTGACTCTTCGGACAAGCCTGGCCTTGGCACGGGAGGAAACTTTCAAAGGCTGTCCAGGCCGTGGAAGGCTAACAGTAGTTCCATAAGCCTTCCACTTCCGGATGATGCTCCCAACAGTGGAGACAGGTAGGCCCAACTCCTTGGAAAGGGTTTTGTACCCCTTGCCAGCCTTGGGACCCCCCACGATCTTGTCTCTGATGGCCTTGGAATGCTCCTTTGTCTTTCCCATGTTGACCATGTATGAGTGCTGTTCACAATTTTGGGGAGGGTCTAAAATAGTCAGAAAGGCTGGAAAAAGAGATAATTAATCCAAACATGTGAAGCTCATTGTTCTTTGTGCCTGAACTACTTCTTAATACTTTAGGGGAACCAAACAGAATTCTGGTGGGTTGAGGGGTTGAATAATAAATGACCCTCTGAAAAGACTTTTCACAATTTAAAAAAAAAAAAAATAACATTCTTTTTTGCTGCAGTGCATTTCACACTTCCAGGCTGATCTACAGTCCAAATGTCACAATGCCAAGTTAATTCCAAATGTGTAAACCTGCTAAATCTGCAGGGGGTTGAATTCTACTTGTAGGCACTGTAGATGCCATCGGGGTTCCACAGGGAGACGAATTCAAAGACAGAAATGAGGTAGCAGCTGGGTTTGAATCAATCATTCCCCTGACTGGGATTAACAAAAATGTGAAATGGATAAACTACCTATACTATAATCAGCAATGGTTCTCTAATTTCGCTAAAGATGCTGTAAGGGGACTCACTGAGCAACTAGGCCCCACATCCATTATGGCCTTCCAAAACAGGATGACCCTAGACATGATTCTGGCAGAAAAAGGTGGAGTCTGTAAAATGAGAGCTACTAGCTGTTGCACTTATATACCTGACGACAACAGCTCCAGCTGGAAGCATATCCAGAGCACTCAAAGGCCTTACTAATCTATCCAAGGAACTAGCCCGAAACTCAGGTGTAGAGGATAACTAGGACCCCTGGTTTGGATGGTGGGATCGGTGCCAGAGAGCACTCACAAAATTTGGAATAGCTATCCTATGTATTTTAATTATATTAGCCTTAATTCTATGCTGCATCGTTACATGACTCAAGAAGATGACGGTGAAAACCATGAAAACCACAGCAATAGCCATAAATGCTGACTTCGATGACCTACTCTGTGATCCATGCTGCAGTGAAACCATGGAAGAAACGCCATGTCCACCTTTCCTGTTGGAATATGCCTGCATGAAATACACCAATGAGGGAGAGAGTAGGGTCTGTCTACCTCCTGCACAAGTCTGTTTAGATGGGTAATCGTGTATACGGTGAAGATTTGCTCAGTTACTTCAAAATTGCTCTAGTTAGATAGGTGTGGGGGGACAGATCGATAGGCTCAACAAGATTAGGGTTTTAATTTTGTATATCTCCAAAGGGGGGACTGTTAAGGATATGTAATCGATATTTAGTTATGAAGATATCAAGAAATACAAATGACATCTATAATATAACGCTGGGAGCGTCACTCTGTCCGAAGCCTTTATAGACTGCGCCGGCGCAGTCTGGACCCCACAGAGTGATGCTCCCAGGAGATCGCGGTATGCGTAAACACTGAACGCACACCGCGATCTCCACCAGAGAGGCAGGGACCGTGGACGCGCCAGGAGGGTGAGTATTATATTCCCCTGTCCCCCGTTCCAGCTCTGCGTGCGGCTCCGTGTCCCGGTACTCTGCTGTGACGTTCACAGTTCAGAGGGCGCGATGACGCGCTTAATGAACAGTCACAGCCAGAGGAGACGGAACACGGAGCGGACGCAGCGCTGGAATGGGGGACAGGTGAATATAGCAAGTGCTGGGGGGCCTGAGCTAGTGGCGATACCGGCACCTGACCCCCACAGCGCGCCGATGTCCCCGCCTGCTCAGGCCCCCCAGCACTCGGCGCCCAGCGACGATAGGTGAGTATGGTATTTTTTTTTTTTATATATCGCTGCAGCATACGGGGGCATACACTATGGAGCATCTTATGGGGGCCATAAACCATAATGGAGCAGTGTACGGGGGCATATACTATGGAGCATCTTATGGGGGCCATAAACCATAAAGGAACAGTGTACGGGGGCATACACTATGGAGCATCTTATGGGGGCCATAAACCATAATGGAGCAGTGTACGGGGGCATACACTATGGAGCATCTTTTGGGGGCAATAAACCTTTATGGAGCACTGTACGAGGCATACACTATGGAGCATCTTATGGGGGCCATCAACCATAATGGAGCAGTGTACGGGGGCATACACTATGGAGCATCTTATGGGGGCCATAAACCATAATGGAGCAGTGTACGGGGGCATATACTATGGAGCATCTTATGGGGGCCATAAACCTTTATTTAGCAGTGTACGGGGTCATATACTATGGAGCATCTTATGGGGGCCATAAACCTTTATGGAGCAGTGTACGGGGCATAAGGATGGGAGAAGCAAATTAAAGAATGGTGGCGCAAGATGGGAGCAGCACATGACAGAACGGGGGCGCAGGATGGGTGCAACACATGACAGGATGGGGGCGCAGGATGGGTGCAGCACATGGCAGGATGGGGACGCAGGATGGGAGCAGCACATACCAGGTTGGAGACCATATACCAATATAAATGCTCGCCACCCGGGCGTAGAACGGGTTCAATAGCTAGTATATATAGATGAATAGACGCTTATACCTTGAATAATGGACATTCACATTCAACATGGACGCTTTTAGTATATGTTGAAATAAAATGCTGATGTGGTTTTTAAACTGTATGCCAACACCTTACAACACAGTAATATTTTGGTATATTGTTTTCTATGCTTGCCAATGCACTGACCTTTGGTAGATATCAGGGCTGGACTCTTAAAAGGAGTTATTTGAAGAACCACATGTGAATGGCGATACAGTGCGTATGGTCGACCACAGCTGCATTTACATGGTGCTCTGCAGAGCTCCAATTATCAGGATCATGGGGGTCCCAACAGTCGGATCTCCAGCAATTGGACAGTTATCCCCCTATCCAGAAAAGAGGGGATTACTTGGGATAACCCGTTTAAACAGCTTTTCCAACATTGTATTTTTATTTGGCCATAGTAATATTGAAAATACTAAACCAATATTGACCCTTCCAAAGTCGAATGTCGCTTCTTCTACAATAGGACATGAGCAGTGGTACTGTGCAGTGCATACAAGGGCAGCTCCAGGTTTTTGTGGGCCCCGTGTGAAAGTCTCAGCTGGCCTCTTTAACACATATCACAATACATAATGAACAGATACGGCAGAGAAATATATGGATAGTACAATGCCAAAGATTTCACTTCTTACATTACATGAGTGATATCTATTGTACTGTATATTGTACAATAGGCCGGAAACCAGTCAGTATAGTGCTCCATACAGAATAATGAGCCCCATATATTGCTCCATACGGAATAATGAGCCCCATATAATGCTCCATACAGAATAATGAGCCCCATATATTGTTCTATACAGAATAATGAGCCCCATATATTGCGCCATAAAGAATAATGAGCCCCATATATTGCTCCATACGGAATAATGAGCCCCATATAATGCTCCATACAGAATAATGAGCCACATATATTGCTCCATACAGTATAATGAACCCCATATATTTCTGCATACAGTATAATGGGCCTCACATAATACTCCATACAGTATAATGGGCCCCATATAGTCCTTCATACAGTATTGTGGGCACCACATAGCGCCCCATACAGTATAATGAGCCCCATATATTGCTCCATACAGAATAACATGCCCCATATATTGCTCCATACAGTATGAGCCCCATATATTGCTCCATACAGAATAATAAGACCGATATTATGCTCCATACATTATTATTTGTACCACATAGTGCTCCATACAGAATAATGAGCCCCATATAATGCTCCATACAGAATAATGATCCCCATATATTGCTCCATGCAGTATAATGAGCCCCATATATTGCTATAAACAGTATAATGGGCCCCATATAATGATCCATACAGTATAATGGCCCAATATAATGCTCGATACAGAATAATGATCCCCATATATTGCTCCATACAGAATAATGATCCCCATATATTGCTCCATGCAGTATAATGAGCCCCATATATTGCTATAAACAGTATAATGGGCCCCATATAATGATCCATACAGTATAATGGCCCAATATAATGCTCGATACAGAATAATGCACCCCATACCTTGCTCCATACAGAATGGGCCCCATGTAATACAGAATATGATGGGCCTCATATAATACTCCAAACTCCAAACAGAATGGGCCCCATATGTTCCATATACAATTGGCCCCATATGAGGCTCCATATATAATGGGCTCCTTATGATGCTCCAGTATATAATGGGCCCAATATTATACTTCAGTATAATGGGTGTTGTGAATTCTGTTGTCGAACTCCCTCCTGTGGTCGTGAATAATACTTCGGCGAGTTCTGTCCATAGACTCCCTCTGGTGGCTGTGAGTGGAGCTGCTGCTTCTGAGGTTCCTTCCACAGGTGACTTGATTTATCCTTTGGTTGGCTGCTCTATTTAACTCCACTCAGATCGTTACTCCATGCCAGCTGTCAATGTTCCTGCATTTGTTCAGTTCGCTCTTGGATCTTTCTGGTGACCTGTCTACTCCAGCAGAAGCTAAGTTCCTGCCAGTTATTATTTGTTCATTGTTGCCTTGTCCAGCTGGATATCATGATTTTGCCTTACTAGCTGGAAGCTCTGGGATGCAGAGTGGCATCTCCGCACCGTTAGTCGGTGCGGAGGTGTTTTTGCACACTCTGCGTGGTCTTTTGTAGTTTTTGTGCTGACCGCAAAGATACCTTTCCTATCCTCTGTCTGTTTAGTAAGTCTGGCCTCCCTTTGCTGAAACCTGTTTCATTTCTGCGTTTGTGACTTTCATCTTTACTCACAGTCAGTATATGTGGGGGGGCTGCCTTTTCCTTTGGGAAATTTCTCTGAGGCAAGGTAGGCTTTATTTTCTATCTCTAGGGCTAGCTAGCTCTTAGGCTGTGAAGAGGCGTCTAGGGAGAGTCAGGAACGCTCCACGGCTATTTCTAGTTGTTGTGATAGGATTAGGGGTTGCGGTCAGCAGAGCTCCCACATCCCAGAGCTTGTCCTGTGTCAGTTTAACTATCAGGTCGTGCCGGGTGCTCCTAACCACCAGGTCCATAACAGTACAGCTGGCCTAAAGTATTAATGCATCTCAATAGAGGGATAAGAGAAGTTCTGAGACCATTTTTTTTTCTTTGCACTGTGTTTTGTCTTTCTTTTCCCCTAAACCTTTGGGTGGTTCAGGACACAGGTGTAGATATGGACATTCAAGGTCTGTCCTCTTGTGTGGATCATCTCACTGCAAGGGTACAAAACATTCAAGATTTTGTGGTTCAGAATCCGATGTTAGAGCCTAGAATTCCTATTCCTGATTTATTTTTTGGGGATAGATCTAAGTTCTTGAATTTCAAAAATAATTGTAAACTGTTTCTAGCTTTGAAACCCCGCTCCTCTGGTGACCCCGTTCAACAAGTAAAAATCATTATTTCTTTGTTGCGTGGTGACCCTCAAGACTGGGCATTTTCCCTTGCGCCAGGAGATCCTGCATTGCGTGATGTTGATGCGTTTTTTCTCGCGCTTGGATTGCTTTATGATGAACCAAATTCAGTGGATCAGGCAGAGAAAATCTTGCTGGCTTTGTGTCAGGGTCAGGATGAAGCGGAGGTGTACTGTCAGAAGTTTAGAAAGTGGTCTGTGCTTACTCAGTGGAATGAGTGTGCCCTGGCGGCAATTTTTAGAAAGGGTCTTTCTGAAGCCCTTAAGGATGTCATGGTGGGATTTCCCACGCCGGCTGGCCTGAATGAGTCTATGTCCTTGGCCATTCAGATCGATCGGCGCTTGCGTGAGCGCAAAGCTGTGCACCATTTGGCGGTATTCTCTGAGCATAGGCCTGAGCCTATGCAGTGTGATAGGACTTTGACCAGAGCTGAACAGCAAGAACACAGACCTCGGAATGGGCTGTGTTTTTACTGTGGCGAATCCACTCATGCTATCTCCGATTGTCCTAAGTGCACTAAGCGGTTCGCTAGGTCTGCCACCATTGGTACGGTACAGTCTAAATTTCTTTTGTCCGTTACTCTGATTTGCTCTCTGTCGTCCTATTCTGTTATGGCATTTGTGGATTCAGGTGCTGCCCTGAATTTGATGGACTTGGAGTTTGCCAGGCGCTGTGGTTTTTTCTTGGAGCCCTTGCAGTATCCTATTCCATTGAGAGGAATTGATGCTACGCCTTTGGCCAAGAATAAGCCTCAGTACTGGACTCAATTGACCATGTGCATGGCTCCTGCACATCAGGAGGATATTCGCTTTTTGGTGTTGCATAATCTGCATGATGTGGTCGTTTTGGGGTTGCCATGGCTACAGGTCCATAATCCAGTGTTGGATTGGAGATCTATGTCTGTGTCCGGCTGGGGTTGTCAGGGGGTACATGGTGATGTTCCATTGTTGTCAATTTCGCCTTCCACTCCTTCTGAGGTCCCTGAGTTTTTATCAGATTACCGGGATGTATTTGAAGAGCCCAAATCCGGTGCCTTACCTCCTCATAGGGATTGCGATTGTGCTATTAATTTGATTCCTGGTAGTAAGTTTCCTAAGGGCCGACTGTTTAATTTATCTGTGCCAGAGCACGCCGCTATGTGGAGTTATATAAAGGAATCCTTGGAGAAGGGTCATATTCGCCCGTCGTCGTCACCATTGGGAGCAGGGTTCTTTTTTGTGGCCAAGAAGGATGGCTCTTTGAGACCTTGTATTGATTACCGCCTTCTTAATAAGATCACAGTCAAATTTCAGTATCCTTTGCCACTGCTGTCTGATTTGTTTGCTCGGATTAAGGGGGCTAGTTGGTTCACCAAGATAGATCTTCGAGGGGTGTATAATCTTGTGCGAATTAAACAGGGCGACGAATGGAAAACAGCATTTAATACGCCCGAGGGCCATTTTGAGTACCTGGTTATGCCATTTGGGCTTTCTAATGCTCCATTTGTGTTTCAGTCCTTTATGCATGACATCTTCCGAGAGTACCTGGATAGATTCATGATTGTATATTTGGATGACATTTTGGTCTTTTCGGATGATTGAGAGTCTCATGTGAAGCAGGTCAGAATGGTGTTCCAGGTCCTTCGTGCGAATTCCTTGTTTGTGAAGGGGTCAAAATGTCTCTTTGGAGTTCAGAAGGTTTCATTTTTGGGTTTAATTTTTTCCCCTTCTACTATCGGGATGGACCCTGTTAAAGTTCAGGCCATTTATGATTGGACTCAGCCGACATCTGTGAAGAGCCTGCAGAAGTTCCTGGGC
This sequence comes from Ranitomeya imitator, assembly GCF_032444005.1. Taxonomy (NCBI): domain Eukaryota; kingdom Metazoa; phylum Chordata; class Amphibia; order Anura; family Dendrobatidae; genus Ranitomeya; species Ranitomeya imitator. The sequence continues at coordinate 310,427,059 of NC_091286.1, forward strand.
TTTGCTAATTTTTACCGTTGCTTCATCGCTAATTTTTCTAGTATTGCTAAACCGTTGACTGATTTGACCAAGAAAGGTGCTGATGTGGTCAATTGGTCCTCTGCGGCTGTAGAGGCTTTTCAGGAGTTGAAGCTTCATTTTTCTTCTGCCCCTGTGTTGTGCCAGCCAGATGTTTCGCTCCCGTTTCAGGTCGAGGTTGATGCTTCTGAGATTGGAGCAGGGGCTGTTTTGTCGCAAAGAAGTTCTGATGGCTCGGTGATGAAACCATGTGCCTTCTTTTCTAGAAAATTCTCACCTGCTGAGCGCAATTATGATGTTGGCAATCGAGAGTTGTTGGCCATAAAGTGGGCATTCGAGGAGTGGCGACATTGGCTTGAAGGAGCTAAACATCGCGTGGTGGTCTTGACGGATCACAAGAATTTGACTTATCTCGAGTCTGCCAAACGGTTGAATCCTAGACAGGCTCGATGGTCGCTCTTTTTCTCCCGTTTTGATTTTGTGGTTTCATACCTTCCGGGATCTAAGAATGTGAAGGCTGATGCACTGTCAAGGAGTTTTGTGCCTGACTCTCCGGGTGTTCCGGAGACGGCGGGTATTCTTAAAGAGGGGGTAATTTTGTCTGCCATCTCCCCTGATTTGCGGCGCCTGCTGCAGAAGTTTCAGGCTGATAGACCTGACCGTTGTCCAACGGAGAAACTGTTTGTCCCTGATAGATGGACTAGTAGAGTTATCTCTAAGGTTCATTGTTCGGTGTTGGCTGGTCATCCTGGAATCTTAGGTACCAGAGATTTGGTGGCTAGATCCTTTTGGTGGCCTTCTTTGTCACGGGATGTGTGTTCTTTTGTGCAGTCCTGTGGGACTTGTGCTCGGGCTAAGCCCTGCTGTTCTCGTGCCAGTGGATTGCTTTTGCCCTTGCCGGTCCCGAAGAGGCCCTGGACGCATATTTCCATGAATTTTATTTCTGATCTCCCTGTTTCTCAAAGGATGTCGGTCATTTGGGTGGTTTGTGATCGCTTCTCTAAGATGGTCCATTTGGTACCCTTGTCTAAATTGCCTTCCTCCTCTGATTTGGTGTCATTGTTTTTCCAGCATGTGGTTCGTTTGCATGGCATTCCGGAGAACATCGTCTCGGACAGAGGTTCCCAGTTTGTTTTGAGGTTTTGGCGGTCCTTTTGTGCTAAGATGGGCATTGATTTGTCTTTTTCTTCGGCTTTCCATCCTCAGACTAATGGTCAAACCGAACGAACTAATCAGACTTTGGAAACATATCTGAGATGCTTTGTTTCTGCTGATCAGGATGATTGGGTGTCCTTCTTGCCTTTGGCTGAGTTCGCCCTTAATAATCGGGCCAGCTCGGCTACTTTGGTTTCGCCGTTTTTCTGTAATTCTGGTTTCCATCCTCGTTTCTCTTCAGGGCAGGTTGAGCCTTCGGACTGTCCTGGTGTGGATACTGTGGTGGACAGGTTGCAGCAGATTTGGACTCATGTGGTGGACAATTTGACATTGTCCCAGGAGAAGGCTCAACGTTTCGCTAACCGCCGGCGCTGTGTTGGTCCCCGACTTCGTGTTGGGGATTTGGTTTGGTTGTCATCTCGTCATGTTCCTATGAAGGTTTCCTCTCCTAAGTTTAAGCCTCGTTTCATTGGGCCATATAAGATTTCTGAAGTTCTTAATCCTGTGTCATTTCGTTTGGACCTTCCAGCTTCTTTTGCCATCCATAATGTATTCCATAGGTCGTTGTTGCGGAGATACGTGGCGCCTATGGTTCCCTCCGTTGATCCTCCTGCCCCGGTGTTGGTCGAGGGGGAGTTGGAGTATGTGGTGGAGAAGATTTTGGATTCTTGTGTTTCGAGACGGAAACTCCAGTACCTGGTCAAGTGGAAGGGTTATGGTCAGGAAGATAATTCCTGGGTTTTTGCCTCTGATGTTCATGCTGCCGATCTAGTTCGTGCCTTTCATTTGGCTCATCCTGATCGGCCTGGGGGCTCTGGTGAGGGTTCGGTGACCCCTCCTCAAGGGGGGGTACTGTTGTGAATTCTGTTGTCGAACTCCCTCCTGTGGTCGTGAATGGTACTTCGGCGAGTTCTGTCCATGGACTCCTCTGGTGGCTGTGAGTGGAGCTGCTGCTTCTGAGGTTCCTTCCACAGGTGACGTGATTTATCCTTTTGTTGGCTGCTCTATTTAACTCCACTCAGATCGTTACTCCATGCCAGCTGTCAATGTTCCTGCATTTGTTCAGTTCGCTCTTGGATCTTTCTGGTGACCTGTCTACTCCAGCAGAAGCTAAGTTCCTGCCAGTTATTATTTGTTCATTGTTGCCTTGTCCAGCTGGATATCATGATTTTGCCTTACTAGCTGGAAGCTCTGGGATGCAGAGTGGCATCTCCGCACCGTTAGTCGGTGCGGAGGTGTTTTTGCACACTCTGCGTGGTCTTTTGTAGTTTTTGTGCTGACCGCAAAGATACCTTTCCTATCCTCTGTCTGTTTAGTAAGTCTGGCCTCCCTTTACTGAAACCTGTTTCATTTCTGCGTTTGTGACCTTCATCTTTACTCACAGTCAATTGCCTTTTCCTTTGGGGAATTTCTCTGAGGCAAGGTAAGCTTTATTTTCTATCTCTAGGGCTAGCTAGCTCTTAGGCTGTGAAGAGGCGTCTAGGGAGAGTCAGGAACGCTCCACGGCTATTTCTAGTTGTTGTGATAGGACTAGGGGTTGCGGTCAGCAGAGCTCCCACATCCCAGAGCTTGTCCTGTTTCAGTTTAACTATCAGGTCGTGCCGGGTGCTCCTAACCACCAGGTCCATAACAAATGGGCACCATATGATGCTCCACATAATGCTCCAGTGTATGATGGGCCCCATATATTGCTCAAAACATTAAAAAAAAAAAAAAATGAAATCCTCACCTTTCCTCACTGGCCGCTGCTCTGCTCCGGACTCCTCAGTGTCGGCGCCTTCTGGCTCTCTGCAATGTGACTGCTCAGGCAGAGAGCGTACAGACGTGACATCACTGCATCCTCTGACCTGTGACGTCACAGTCAGGAGACGCCGCAGCAGAGGAGCGGGAAGATGTACAGTTAGGTCCATATATATTTGGACAGAGACAACATTTTTCTAATTTTAGTTATAGACATTACCACAATGAACTTTAAACAAAACAATTCAGATGCAGTTGAAGTTCAGACTTTCAGCTTTCATTTGAGGGTTTCCACATTAAAATTGGATGAAGGGTTTAGGAGTTTCAGCTCCTTAACACGTGCCACCCTGTTTTTAAAGGGACCAAAAGTAATTGGACAAATTAAATAATTTTAAATAAAATGTTCATTTTTAGTATTTGGTTGAAAACCCTTTGTTGGCAATGACTTCCTGAAGTTTTGAACTCATGGACATCACCAGACGCTGTGTTTCCTCCTTTTTGATGCTCTGCCAGGCCTTCACTGCGGTGGTTTTCAGTTGCTGTTTGTTTGTGGGCCTTTTTGTCTGAAGTTTAGTCTTTAACAAGTGAAAAGCATGCTCAATTGGGTTGAGATCAGGTGACTGACTTGACCATTCAAGAATTTTCCACTTCTTTGCTTTAATAAAATCCTGGGTTGCTTTGGCTTTATGTTTTGGTTCATTGTCCATCTGTAGTATGAAACGATGACCAATCAGTTTGGCTGCATTTGGCTGGATCTGAGCACACAGTATGTCTCTGAATACCTCAGAATTCATTTGGCTGCTTCTGTCCTGTGTCACATCATCAATAAACACTAGTGACCCAGTGCCACTGGCAGCCATGCATGCCCAAGCTATCACACTGCCTCTGCCGTGTATTATAGATGGTGGTATGCTTTGGATCATGAGCTGTACCACGCCTTCGCCATACTTTTCTCTTTCCTTCATTCTGGTAGAGGTTGATCTTGGTTTCTTCTGTCCAAAGAATGTTCTTCCAGAACTGTGCTGGCTTTTTTAGATTTTTTTTAGCAAAGTCCAGTCTAGCCTTTTTATTCTTGATGCTTATGAGTGGCTTGCACCGTGCAGTGAACCCTTTGTATTTACTTTCATGCAGTCTTCTCCTTATGGTAGATTTGGATATTGATACACCTACCTCCTGGAGAGTGTTGTTCACTTGGTTGGCTGTTGTGAAGGGGTTTCTCTTCACCATGGGGATTATTCTGCGATCATTCACCACTGTTGTCTTCCATGGGTGCCCAGGTCTTTTTGCATTGATGAGTTCACCAGTGCTTTCTTTCTTTCTCAGGATGTACCAAACTGTAGATTTTGCCACTCCTAATATTGTAGCAATTTCTCAGATGGGTTTTTTCTGTTTTCGCAGCTTAAGGATGGCTTGTTTCACCTGCGTGGAGAGCTCCTATGACCGCACGTTTACTTCACAGCAAAACCTTCCAAATGCAAGCACCAATCCTCAAATCAACTCCAGGCCTTTTATCTGCTTAATTGAGAATGACATAATGAAGGGATTGCCCACACCTGTCCATGAAATAGCCTTGGAGTCAATTGTCCCATTACTTTTGGTCCCTTTAAAAACAGGGTGGCACATGTTACGGAGCTGAAACTCCTAAACCCTTCATCCAATTTTTATGTGGATACCCTCAAATGAAAGCTGAAAGTCTGAACTTCAACTGAATCTGAATTGTTTTGTTTAAAATTCAATGTGGTAATATCTATAACCAAAATTAGAAAAATGTTGTCTCTGTCCAAATATATATGGACCTAACTGTAAGTATTGCAAGTGCTGGGGGAGGGGTGGACTCTTTATTAGACCATGTGGCAACATTTCAGTTCCACAGCAGAGAAAGGTTATGTTATGGATCTGAAATGTTGCCACATGGGCTAAGAAAGAGTCCGTCACTTTTTTTACAACTTATCGGAGTAATTATTATATATATATATATATATATATATATATATATATATATATATATATATACACACACATACACACACATAATAAGAGCAGATACTGAGAATTACACCTTGTATATAGGACAGAAGAAGTATACAAAGCTCCACAATGTATACTGCGGTAAGAAATATAGAGTGGAGCTGTGTATATAATGTAGAGATGGTGCAGTGTATATTGTGTGGGTTCCATACTATATGCAAGCAACATACTATGTAAGCATCTGTACATTATTTAAATACATATATATATATATATACAGGCACAACTCTATATTATTCATTATATTAAGACAGCATTATACTATACTAGATGGTGGCCCGATTCTAACGCATCGGGTATTCTAGAATATGTATGTAGTTTATTTATGAAGTTTTCAGAATTATGCAATTTATACACAGGATTCGGCCGGACGCGACCAATTAGCGAATTGTGGTTCAAAATATGCACCAATTCGCAGGCGGACTGCACCTGTCGCTGATTGGTCACGCCCAGGCGCGAACAATCAGAGAAGCCAGGGCTGGCTCCAGGTTTTTGAGGGCCCCGGGTGAAAGAGTCTCAGTGGGCCCCCCTCTTTAACACATACCACGATTCATGATGCACAGATACAGCAGAGATATATAGCACAGCCAAGTAGCGTATAAAACAGCCCACATAGTATATAACAGCCCACATAGTATATAACACAGCACATGTAGTATATAACACAGCCCACGTAGTATATAACAGCCCACGTAGTATATAACACAGCCCACGTAGTATATAGCAGAGCCACGTAGTATATAGCAGAATCACGTAGTATATAACACAGCCTCGTAGTATATTGCCCAGCCACATAGAATATAGCAGAGCCACGTAGTATATAGCAGAGCCACGTAGTATATAACACAGCCACGTAGTATATTGCCCAGCCACATAGTATATAGCACAGCCCACATAGTAAATAGCACAGCCCACATAGTATATTGCCCAGTCACGTAGTATATAGCACAGCCACGTAGTATATGGCACAGCCACATAGTATATAGCACAGCCCATGTAGTATATAGCACAGCCATGTAGTATATAGCACAGCCACGTAGTATAACACAGCACGTGTAGAATATAGCACAGGCCACATAGTAAATAGCACAGACACGTAGTATATTGCCCAGCCATGTAGTTTATTGCCCAGCCACATAGTATATAACACAGCCCACGTAGTATATAGCACAGCCACGTAGTATATAGCACAGCCCATATAGTATATAGCACAAGCCATGTAGTAAATAGCAGACACATAGTATATTGCACAGCCACATAGTATATTGCCCAGCCACGTAGTATATTGCCCAGCCACGTAGTACAGAGGTCCCCAACTCCAGTCCTCAAGGCCCACCAACAGGTCATGTTTTCAGGATTTCCTTTGCAGTGCACAGGTGATGCAATTATTACCTGTGCAAAACTAAGGAAATCCTGAAAACATGACATGTTGGTGGGCCTTGAGGACTGGAGTTGGGGACCTCTGACGTAGTATATAGCACAGAGATGTAGTATATAACACAGCCCATGCAGTATCTTACACAGCCCATGTAGTATATAGCAATGTGGGCACCATATCTGTTAAAAAAAGAATTAAAATAAAAAACAGTTATATACTCACCCTCCGTCGGCCCCCAGGATCCAGCCGAGGCATTTACCGATGCTCCTCGCGACGCTCCGGTCCCAAGAGTGCATTGCGGTCTCACGAGATGATGACGTAGTGGTCTCGCGAGACTGCTACATCATCATCTCGCGAGACCGCAATGCATGGACCGATCACCGGAGCGTCGCGAGGAGCGGGAAAGGCCTGGGCTGGATCCGGAAGGTGAGTATATAATGATTTTTATTTTTTTATTATTTTTAATATTAGATACCGCGCCAATGTCACTGATTGGTCACGCCATCTGGGCACGACCAATCAGCGAAGCGTGATTTAAATCCCACGCCAATGTCGCTGATTGGTCGCGCCCAGCCGGCCTGTGCTCGTCGCTCCCAAGAGTGCATTGTGGTCTCGCGAGATGTTGACGTGCGGTCTCCCGAGACCGCTACTTCATCATCTCGCAAGAACGCAATGCATGGACCGGTCACCAGAGGGTCGCGAGGAGCGGGAAAGGCCTGGGCTAGATCCGGAAGATGAGTATACAATGATTTTTTTTAATTATTATTTTTAACATTAGATCGTTTTACTATTGAAGTGCATAGGCAGCATCAATAGTAAAAAGTTGGTAACACAGGGTTAATAGCAGTGTTAACAGAGTGCGTTACACCGCGGCATAACGCGGTCCATTAACGCTGCCATTAACTCTGTGTGAGCACTGACTGGAGGGGAGTATGGAGCGGGCACTGACTGCGGGGAGTAAGAAGCGGCCATTTTGCCGCTGGACTGTGCCCGTCGCTAATTGGTCATGGCTGTTTTGCCGCGACCAATCAGCGACTTGGGATTTCCGTTACAGACAGACAGAAAGACAGAAGTGACCCTTAGACAATTATATAGTAGATTATGTTGCATACATCATATAGGTGACCACTGTATATACATTTTATAGATGATACCGTGATTATACACAGATTTAGCAGACAGTATCACCTATATAATGTACAGTATATACAGCCGTCTATATACAATATGCAGGTGATAGTGCAACAAGTGCTGTATATACATAAAACAAAGTTTCCATATTGGGAGTCACCCAGGTCACTGAGATGGGGAGGATGAACAGCTGAGGTGCGTCCATCGTCGGGCGTGCACAGGAGCGGGTCCCTGGCTCGGACGGTAAGTCGAGCAGGAAACAAAAAAAAGGGGGATGTACAGCACTGAGGAAACAGGCATTGCCAGTGGGGTTCATAGATCACCAGGGGGTGGCACGAAAGTCACAGGAGTGGGTGGGTGGGCACAGAAATCACAGGGGAAAGAGATCACAAGGGGGCATATAGTTGGGGGGCACAGAGATCACTGGGGGGTGGCTGTGTATATATGCAGGTGCTGGGGCTGGTGTATATATGGGTGCTGGGTATATACGGGCCCTGGGGCTGGTGTATATATGGGTGCTGGGGCTGGTGTATATATGGGTGCTGGGGGTATATCTACAGGTGCTGGGGCTGGTGTATATATACGGGTGCTGGGGCCGGGTATATACAGGTGCTGGGGCTGGGGATATATACGGGTGCTGGTGTATATATATACAGGTGCTGAGGGTATTTATGGGTGCTGGGGCTGGTGTATATATAGGTGCTGGGGATAGTGTATATACAGGTGCTGGGTATATACAGGTGCTGGGGCTGGTGTATATACGGGTGCTGGGGCTGGTGTATAGTAGAGAAGACAAAAAAGCTAGCACTCAACAGTTGCGAAGGTTGACGGTGCAAGTGAAGGGAGCCAATAGTCCCATCAATAGTAGAGTAAATAATCATTGCACTCATGCAGTTCAAAAAGTTTTTGCTTCAGGTGAGTAATTTACTGAAACGTAGTGAAGACTGTAAAACAGGCAATTCAATTGACATTTCGGACACTCAGTGGCCTTGGTCATAATATCGCTGAAATAAACAGAAAAATATATACAATGAAATACATAGTTTAATCGTATATTAACACTAACACATATATACAATATATACAGTCTTGAAGAGAACAATTTTACAATTAAAAGACTCTAGGAAAACATGTCAGAGTGATCGAAAAAAATATCCCTAGATTAAGGATGAAACTTTGTCTGGAGACTCATGATGCAAGAGTCATAAATGATAGAATGGTTTGGAAGGTTGCGAAAAATCACATATTCAAAGAAGTAAGCCAGATGAACATACCCTTTTGTTGGTTTGTTATTATAAATAGATGTGTGACGTTCATTGGAAAGTCAAATGAGTAGTTTGCAAAGCCTTTTCCTGTTAGAGGTGATAGGAGATGGTAAGAGGTAGCAAGATTTGGCAGGTTGAGCTACTATAAGTTGGTGGTTGTCTGTGTAATAGCCCCTTTACCTACAGTATATATTCATATATATATAGGCAAGAAAAAAGCAGATAAGTAAAGAAAAACGAGTAGCCATCATTACTTTAAGAAATGAAGGTCAGTCAGTCCGAAAAATTGGGAAAACTTTGAAAGTGTCCCCAAGTGCAGTGGCGAAAACCATCAAGCGCTACAAAGAAACTGGCTCACATGAGGACCGCCCCAGGAAAGGAAGACCAAGAGTCACCTCTGCAACTGAGGATAAGTCGCCAGCCTCAGAAATTGCAGGTTAACAGCAGCTCAAATTAGAGACCAGATCAATACCACACAGAGTTCTAGCAGCAGACACATCTCTACAACAACTGTTAAGAGGAGATTTTGTGCAGCAGGCCTTCATGGTAAAATAGCTGCTAGGAAACCACTGCTAAGGACAGGGAACAAGCAGAAGAGACTTGTTTGAGCTAAAAAACACAAGGAATGGACATTAGACCAGTGGAAATCTGTGCTTTGGTCTGATGAGTCCAAATTTGAGATCTTTGGTTCCAACCATGGTCTTTGTGCGACGCAGAAAAGTTGAACGGATGGACTCTACATGCCTGGCTCCCACCATGAAGCATGGAGGAGGCGGTGTGATGGTGTGGGGGTGCTTTGCTGGTGACACTGTTGGGGATTTATTCAAAATTGAAGGCATACTGAACCAGCATGGCTACCACAGCACCTTGCAGTGGCATGCTATTCCATCCGATTTGCATTTAGTTGGACCATCATTTATTTTTAAACAGGACAATGACCCCAAACACACCTCCAGGCTGTGTAAGGGCTATTTGACCAAGAAGGAGAGTGATTGGGTGCTACGCCAGATGATCTGGCCTCCACAGTCACCAGACCTGAAACCAATTGAGACGGTTTGGGGTGTGTTATGTTTGCTAATGACAGGTGTTATGAAGGCAATCCAGAAACACAGTGTGCTTAGCGATCAGAGCGCACACAGTGATCTGACAAATACCCAAAAATACAAGAACGAGCTCTGAGACGTGGAAACTCTGTAGACTGCACACCTGATCCTATCCTAAACACAACTAAAAGCGGCTGTGGATTGCGCCTAACAACTACCTAGGCAACTCGGCACAGCCTAAGAAACTAGCTAGCCTGAAGATAGAAAAATAGGCCTGACTTGCCCCAGAGAAATTCCCCAAAGGAAAAGGCAGCCCCCCACATATAATGACTGTGAGTAAGATGAAAAGACAAAACGTAGGGATGAAATAGATTCAGCAAAGTGGGGCCCGATATTCTAGGACAGAGCGAGGACAGTAAAGCGAACTTTGCAGTCTACAAAAAACCCTAAAGCAAAACCACGCAAAGGGGGCAAAAAAAACCCACCGTGCCGAACTAACGGCACGGCGGTACACCCTTTGCGTCTCAGAGCTTCCAGCAAAACAAAGACAAGCTGGACAGAAAAAAAGCAACAAAAAAGCAAAAAGCACTTAGCTATACAGAGCAGCAGGTCACAGGAACAATCAGGAGAAGCTCAGATCCAACACTGAAACATTGACAAGGAGCAAGGATAGCAGCATCAGGCGGAGTTAAGTAATGAAGCAGTTAACGAGCTCACCAGAACACCTGAGGGAGGAAGCTCAGAAGCTGCAGTACCACTTGTGACCACAGGAGTGAATTCAGCCACAGAATTCACAACAGTACCCCCCCCTTGAGGAGGGGTCACCGAACCCTCACCAGAGCCCCCAGGCCGACCAGGATGAGCCGCATGAAAGGCACGAACAAGATCGGAAGCATGAACATCAGAGGCAAAAACCCAGGAATTATCTTCCTGAGCATAACCCTTCCATTTAACCAGATACTGGAGTTTCCGTCTAGAAACACGAGAATCCAAAATCTTCTCCACAATATACTCCAATTCCCCCTCCACCAAAACCGGGGCAGGAGGCTCAACAGATGGAACCATAGGTGCCACGTATCTCCGTAACAACGACCTATGGAATACATTATGTATGGAAAAGGAGTCTGGGAGGGTCAAACGAAAAGACACAGGATTGAGAACCTCAGAAATCCTATACGGACCAATAAAACGAGGTTTAAATTTAGGAGAGGAAACCTTCATAGGAATATGACGAGAAGATAACCAAACCAGATCCCCAACACGAAGTCGGGGACCCACACGGCGTCTGCGATTAGCGAAAAGTTGAGCTTTCTCCTGGGACAAGATCAAATTGTCCACTACCTGAGTCCAGATCTGCTGCAACCTATCCACCACAGAATCCACACCAGGACAGTCCGAAGACTCAACCTGTCCTGAAGAGAAACGAGGATGGAACCCAGAATTGCAAAAAAATGGAGAAACCAAGGTAGCCGAGCTGGCCCGATTATTAAGGGCGAACTCAGCCAACGGCAAAAAGGACACCCAATCATCCTGGTCTGCAGAAACAAAACATCTCAGATATGTTTCCAAGGTCTGATTGGTTCGTTCGGTCTGGCCATTAGTCTGAGGATGGAAAGCCGAGGAAAAGGATAGGTCAATGCCCATCCTACCACAAAAGGCTCGCCAAAACCTTGAAACAAACTGGGAACCTCTGTCAGAAACAATATTCTCAGGAATGCCATGCAACCGAACCACATGCTGAAAGAACAAAGGTACCAAATCAGAGGAGGAAGGCAATTTAGCCAAGGGCACCAGATGGACCATTTTAGAAAAGCGATCACAGACCACCCAAATGACTGACATCTTTTGAGAAACGGGAAGGTCAGAAATGAAATCCATCGAAATATGTGTCCAAGGCCTCTTTGGGACCGGCAAGGGCAAAAGCAACCCACTGGCACGAGAACAGCAGGGCTTAGCCCTAGCACAAATCCCACAGGACTGCACAAAAGTACGTACATCCCGTGACAGAGATGGCCACCAGAAGGATCTAGCCACTAACTCTCTGGTACCAAAGATTCCAGGATGACCAGCCAACACCGAACAATGAAGTTCAGAGATAAGTTTATTAGTCCACCTATCAGGGACGAACAGTTTCTCTGCTGGACAACGATCAGGTTTATTCGCCTGAAATTTTTGCAGCACCCGCCGCAAATCAGGGGAGATGGCAGACACAATGACTCCTTCCTTGAGGATACCCGCTGGCTCAGATAAACCCGGAGAGTCGGGCACAAAACTCCTAGACAGAGCATCCGCCTTCACATTTTTAGAGCCCGGAAGGTACGAAATCACAATGTCGAAGCGGGCAAAAAATAACGACCAACGGGCCTGTCTAGGATTCAAGCGCTTGGCAGACTCGAGATAAGTCAAGTTCTTATGATCAGTCAATACCACCACGCGATGCTTAGCTCCTTCAAGCCAATGACGCCACTCCTCGAATGCCCACTTCATGGCCAGCAACTCTCGATTGCCCACATCATAATTACGCTCAGCGGGCGAAAACTTCCTGGAAAAGAAAGCACATGGTTTCATCACTGAGCAATCAGAACCTCTCTGTGACAAAACCGCCCCTGCTCCAATCTCAGAAGCAGCAACCTCGACCTGGAACGGAAGAGAAACATCTGGCTGACACAACACAGGGGCAGAACAAAAACGACGCTTCAACTCCTGAAAAGCTTCCACAGCAGCAGAAGACCAATTAACCAAATCAGCACCCTTCTTGGTCAAATCGGTCAATGGTTTGGCAATGCTAGAAAAATTACAGATGAAGCGACGATAAAAATTAGCAAAGCCCAGGAACTTTTGCAGACTTTTCAGAGATGTCGGCTGAATCCAATCCTGGATGGCTTGGACCTTAACTGGATCCATCTCGATAGTAGAAGGGGTAAAGATGAACCCCAAAAATGGAACTTTCTGCACACCGAAGAGACACTTTGATCCCTTCACAAACAAAGAGTTAGCACGCAGGACCTGAAAAACCATTCTGACCTGCTTCACATGAGACTCCCAATCATCTGAGAAGATCAAAATGTCATCCAAGTAAACAATCAGGAATTTATCCAGATACTCACGGAAGATGTCATGCATAAAAGACTGAAACACAGATGGAGCATTGGCAAGTCCGAACGGCATCACTAGATACTCAAAATGACCCTCGGGCGTATTGAATGCAGTTTTCCATTCATCTCCTTGCCTGATTCTCACCAGATTATACGCACCACGAAGATCTATCTTAGTGAACCAACTAGCCCCCTTAATCCGAGCAAACAAGTCAGATAACAATGGCAAGGGATACTGAAATTTAACAGTGATCTTATTAAGAAGGCGGTAATCAATACACGGTCTCAGCGAACCATCCTTCTTGGCTACAAAGAAGAACCCTGCTCCCAGTGGTGATGACGATGGGCGAATATGTCCCTTCTCCAGGGATTCCTTCACATAACTGCGCATAGCGGCGTGTTCGGGCACGGATAAATTAAATAATCGACCTTTAGGGAATTTACTACCAGGAATCAAATTGATAGCACAATCACAATCCCTATGCGGAGGTAGAGCATCGGACTTGGGCTCTTCAAATACATCCTGATAATCAGACAAGAACTCTGGGACCTCAGAAGGGGTGGATGACGAAATCGACAAAAATGGAACATCACCATGTACCCCCTGACAACCCCAGCTGGATACCGACATGGAATTCCAATCCAATACTGGATTATGGGTTTGTAGCCATGGCAACCCCAACACGACCACATCATGCAGATTATGCAACACCAGAAAGCGAATAACTTCCTGATGTGCAGGAGCCATGCACATGGTCAGCTGGGCCCAGTATTGAGGTTTATTCTTGGCCAAAGGTGTAGCATCAATTCCTCTCAATGGAATAGGACACCGCAAAGGCTCCAAGAAAAACCCACAACGTTTAGCATAATCCAAATCCATCAGATTCAGAGCAGCGCCCGAATCCACAAACGCCATGACAGAAAACGACGACAAAGAGCATATCAAGGTAATGGACAGAAGGAATTTGGACTGTACAGTACCAATGACGGCAGACCTAGCGGACCGCTTAGTGCGCTTAGGACAATCAGAAATAGCATGAGTGGAATCACCACAGTAGAAACACAGACCATTCAGACGTCTGTATTCCTGCCGTTCAACTCTAGTCATAGTCCTATCGCACTGCATAGGCTCAGGTTTAACCTCAGGCAGTACCGCCAAATGGTGCACAGATTTACGCTCGCGCAAGCGTCGACCGATCTGAATGGCCAAAGACAAAGACTCATTCAAACCAGCAGGCATAGGAAATCCCACCATGACATCCTTAAGAGCCTCAGAGAGACCCTTTCTGAACAAAGCTGCCAGCGCAGATTCATTCCACTGAGTGAGTACTGACCATTTCCTAAATTTCTGACAATATACTTCTATATCATCCTGACCCTGGCACAAAGCCAGCAAATTTTTCTCAGCCTGATCTCAGCCTAATGAATTAGGCTCATCGTACAGCAATCCGAGCGCCAGGAAAAATGCATCGACACTACTCAATGCAGGGTCTCCTGGCGCAAGAGAAAATGCCCAGTCTTGAGGGTCGCCGCGCAAAAAAGAAATAATAATCAAAACCTGTTGAATAGGATTACCAGAAGAATGAGGTTTCAAGGCCAGAAATAGCTTACAATTATTTTTGAAACTTAGAAACTTAGTTCTATCTCCAAAAAACAAATCAGGAATAGGAATTCTTGGTTCTAACATAGATTTCTGATCAATAGTATCTTGAATTTTTTGTACATTTATAACGAGATTATCCATTGAAGAGCACAGACCCTGAATATCCATGTCCACACCTGTGTCCAGAATCACCCAAATGTCTAGGGGAAAAAAAAAAAAAATTGAACACAGAGCAGAAAAAAAAAAAAAAAAAATGATGTCAGAACTTTTTCTTTCCCTCTATTGAGAATCATTAGTTGGCTCCTTGTACTGTTATGTTTGCTAATGACAGGTGTTATGAAGGCAATCCAGAAACACAGTGTGCTTAGCGATCAGAGCGCACACAGTGATCTGACAAATACCCAAAAATACAAGAACGAGCTCTGAGACGTGGAAACTCTGTAGACTGCACACCTGATCCTGTCCTAAACACAACTAAAAGCGGCTGTGGATTGCGCCTAACAACTACCTAGGCAACTCGGCACAGCCTGAGAAACTAGCTAGCCTGAAGATAGAAAAATAGGCCTGACTTGCCCCAGAGAAATTCCCCAAAGGAAAAGGCAGCCCCCCACATATAATGACTGTGAGTAAGATGAAAAGACAAAACGTAGGGATGAAATAGATTCAGCAAAGTGGGGCCCGATATTCTAGGACAGA
Organism: Ranitomeya imitator; assembly: GCF_032444005.1. Taxonomy (NCBI): domain Eukaryota; kingdom Metazoa; phylum Chordata; class Amphibia; order Anura; family Dendrobatidae; genus Ranitomeya; species Ranitomeya imitator. Next base: position 310,442,211 of record NC_091286.1, read on the forward strand.
GCGAGGACAGTAAAGCGAACTTTGCAGTCTACAAAAAACCCTAAAGCAAAACCACGCAAAGGGGGCAAAAAAAAACCACCGTGCCGAACTAACGGCACGGCGGTACACCCTTTGCGTCTCAGAGCTTCCAGCAAAACAAAGACAAGCTGGACAGAAAAAAAGCAACAAAAAAGCAAAAAGCACTTAGCTATACAGAGCAGCAGGTCACAGGAACAATCAGGAGAAGCTCAGATCCAACACTGAAACATTGACAAGGAGCAAGGATAGCAGCATCAGGCGGAGTTAAGTAATGAAGCAGTTAACGAGCTCACCAGAACACCTGAGGGAGGAAGCTCAGAAGCTGCAGTACCACTTGTGACCACAGGAGTGAATTCAGCCACAGAATTCACAACAGGGGTGAGCTGGATCGCAGAGTGAAGGCAAGGGCCAACAAGTGCCAAGCATCTCTGGGAACTCCTTCAAGATTGTTGGAAGACCATTTCCAGTGACTATCTCTTGAAGCTCATCAAGAGAATGCCAAGAGTGTGCAAAGCAGTCAGCAAAGCAAAAGGTGGCTGCTTTGAAGAACCTAAAATACAAGACATATTTTCAGTTGTTTCACATATTTTTGCTAAGTATATAATTCCACATGTGTTAATTCATAGTTTTGATGCCTTCAGTGTGAATTTAGAATTTTCAGTCATGAAAATACAGAAGAATCTTTAAATGAGAAGGTGCGTCCAAACTTTTGGTCTGTACTATAATATATATATATATATATATATATATATATATATATATATATATATATATATATATATAGTAAAAAAGAAGAATATGTGGCACTCACCCAGAAAAGCTGCTGAATTAAAGTCCTTTATTCATGATGCGATAAAACGGAACACTTTTGGACCCGTTGAAGCGCATTTGCGCGAAACGATCGTCGTCCACCTCTCCTCCTCCCAGCACCATCTCCCGATCCCAGCCGCCTCTCCAAAAGTGTTCCGTTTTATCGCATCATGAATAAAGGACTTTAATTCAGCAGCTTTTCTGGGTGAGTGCCACATATTCTTCTTTTTTACTATATGGAATGGACTTGATTTTTCTATGTGGAGCACCGCCGTAGTCTGCTTTATCTGTGCTTGCTACACGAATCCTGCGCAGACATTGTGCTGCTTTGCGTCAAAGATTGGGTGCATTTTGAGCCTGGTGCCGTCTATATTCTTTGTTTTGTCAATATATATATATATATATATATATATATATATATATATATATACACACACATATCTGTATATACCATTGTGTCAATGGATAGCTCAGTCCCTAAAGTGAAGAACCGTCAAGTGAACCATGTCCAGATTTTAGGGTCTATAGGGTATTGAGTGCTCAAAAAAAAAATTGCCACGTAAAGGAAATGTAAGGCCAATGGTCCAACTAGAGAGCATCCAGGTAGGTATATACACACCACACAACCAGAGAAAGACTTGCTGTAATATACAAATTGTGGAAGAAATGTTTCTATCAGTGTTATATATAGTGGGTTTGGGACCATAGGGTGCATAAATATAGTGTACTTGCCAGTATAGCATAGAGCCTGCTAGTGCCCAGGGAGATGTTAGTATCAGAGCTGAATGTGCCTATCAGCCCAAATGTACTATAGACACCTATGTCTGTAGGGAAGGAAATGGGGTACATTTTAGGGTAACCAGATCTAAGTTCTGAATGACTTATCTGAAGGTACAGTTGTCTCACATCCATTGGTGGCACAGCGGGTACTGCAGTCCGGATCCTGGGAGCCAGCGTTGGTGGTTTAAGTGGGAGAGGCTGACACAGCTTGTGTCTTGACATGTGAGGGGCTCTAGTGATCAGCGCAGTGCCACTGTATTAAGTGCCCTGCCGGTCATGTGACCGGACGTGATGGGGGACACCAGCGCATGCATGGAATGCTGCGGTACCACAGACTCATCATTGCAGTTGTTAGGACTATCACGGCGCTTCCGTGATAGGAGGAGCTGCCAGCGCATGCGCCGTGCATGGCGAGTATGGCGATTGTACTGTAGATTGCCATGGTGATTTTTTCCGTACATGGGGGAGAGGGGGGAAGGTCCACAGTAAATAATAGAGTACAATTTCTGAATCAGCGCCACGACACCTATTTTAACATGGGTTATAAAAGCAGGGCTATAAAACAAGATACAGCAGTAGTGTGCATGGTAGGAGTCCAAACTACATATGATCTTAAGGATATTAATAGATGATAAAGAGGATTAGATGTAGAAATGTACTGAGCAAGAGGTGATTTTTTTTAAACAAAATGAACTGAAATGAAAAAAATGAAAAGAATTAAAAAAAGAAAAAAGAATGAAAAAAAAATGGAGGAGAAAATGATGAAAAAAGAAGAAAAATAAACTAAAATAGAAAAAATAAAAATAGATATAAAGTAAATAAAATAAAAAAATATATAAAAATAATTATAAAAAATAATTAAGAATAAAATAAATAAATAAATAAATATAAATACTTAGTGGAATAAAATCAAGGGATGGAAATGAAACTTACAAAAAAAGCTACGAGGTAAGGGTCTTACCATCCCGAATATGCAAAATGCCGAATCTACATGTGCGGTAGGTCAATTCGCCTAGAAAAAAAAGCAGAAGATGGTTAGAGTAGCCAATCGAGCTCCTTATTGAGGCCTCTTGGGTGAAGTGTATCTAGAGCAGGCCTGGGCAAACTGCGGCCCGCGGGCCACAACCGGCCCCCTGAGTGTTTCTGTGCGGCCCGCTGACACTCACAGCCAGCAGTCCGGAGAGGGACTGATCTATGAGTCTGATCTTTCTCAGAAGCGATTGTTGCCCCGCCTCTGTCATCTCATTGGTGGATGCAGGGCTGCTCAGTTTCTGGCTTGCAGAGCTGCTGAAGCCTATGCAGGTCAGGAGGCAGAGCGGTCAGGACCGGAGGAGGGAAGCATGGACTACAACACCCATCTGCTGCAGATAATGGGCAGGTAGCTTCTAAGTAAGAGGAGCCCAGATACCACCTGGGAGGAAGCATCTTGTGTCCGCTGTGCTGAGGAGGTCACAGCACCTGCATTGCCTCCGTTCACACTGTGGAATGAAAGTTGTGGGGCTGTAGTTTAGGTTCAGGGAGAGCAGCTTATTAGTAGCCACTGCATCTCCCTGGATCTTCCTGGCAGCTGAAGGTGGATAAAACACTTGGCTGAGTATTCCCACTGAATATGGGGTCCAGCAGTGAAGTGCCCCCTCACCTCCACTACATACATATTCTATGCTCTTCTGCCCCCACCATGTATGCATACCTCCCAACTTTCGAGGAAGGGAAAGAGGGATAAAGTCAGCGGCGCGCATAGCGCGCCGTGGCAAATTTTAGGCCACACCTCTGACCACACCCATTTCACAACTAGCCACGCCCTAACCACACCCATTTAGCACTTCTGAGCACAATGTTTCGTAAACAATAATTATAAACAAAAAAATATGGCCACACTGCTCCATACTGTATAATGGCCACACACGACGCTCCATACTGTACAACGGCCACACACGACGCTCCAAACTATACAATGGCCCCACACGACGCTCCATACTGTACAATGGCCCCACACGACTCTCCATACTATACAATGGCCACACACGACGCTCCATACTGTACAATGGCCACACACGATGCTCCATACTGTACAATGGCCATTGGCCACATTATGCTCCATACTGTATAACGGCCCCACATGATGCTGCGTACAGCATACTTGCCCCACGTGATGGTCCATACAGTACTATGGCGCCACATTATGCTTTGTACAGTATAATGGCCCCACACGATGCTGGGTATAGAATAATGGCCACACATAATGCTGGGTACAGTATACTGGCCACACATGGTTACCCCACCCCCATCATTGCCTTCTCCATCACTACACACAGACACCTTTCACCGCGCTCCCTCGCAGCAGCCGGCAGCTTCCACACCCACGGCGCTGAATGGTGTCATCCAGCTGCGCCGCTGACTGCTCACATCGCTGCAGCTGTGATATGCCACTGATAAAGACCTCCGTGTCTCCTGTGCCAGTCCATGTCAGAGCGAGGAGCAATATCTGCTCCGATATGACACAACCAGCGTCCGCTCCGTACACATGCGACTCCGCTCCATACACCTCGTACACACACGACTCCGCTCCACACACCTTGCACATGTGGCTCCGTTCCGTACGCACGGCTCCGCTCCGTACACCTCATACATACGGCTCCTCCCCATACACCTTGTACACACACGGCTCCACTCCATACACTTCGTACACACACGGCTCCGCTCCATACACCTTATACACACACAGCTCCGCTCCGTACACCTCATACACACGGCTCCTCTCCATACATCTCGTACACACATGGCTCCGCTCAATACACCTTGCACATGCGGCTCTGCTCCGTACACCTCGTACACACATGACTGCGCTCCATTCACCTTGCACATGCGGCTCCGCTCCATACACCTCTAACACACGGCTCCACTCCATACACCTCATACACACACGGATCCACTCCGTACACCTCGCACACACACGGCTCCACTCCGTACACATCGCACACACATGGCTCCACTCCGTACACCTCATACACATACGGCTCCTCTCCATACATCTCGTACACACACGGCACCACTCCGTACACCACGTACACATGCGGCTCTGCTCCGTACACCTCGTACACACACGACTCCATTCCATACACCTTGCACATGCGGCTCCGCTCTGTACGCCTCATACACACACGGCTCCACTCCGTACACCTCGCACACACACGGCTCCACTCCGTACACCTCGCACACACACGGCTCCACTCCGTACACCTCGCACACACACGGCTCCACTCCGTACACATTGCACACACACGGCTCAGCTCCATACACCTTATACACACACGGCTCCACTCCGTACACCTCGCACACACACGGCTCCACTCCGTACACATTGCACACACACGGCTCAGCTCCATACACCTTATACACACACGGCTCCGCTCCATACACATTGCACACGCTGCTCCACTCCGTATACCTTGTACACACATGGCTCTGCTCCGCACACCTCGTACACACGCTGCTCCGCACACACACAGCTCCACTCCGTACACCTTGTACACTCGGCTCCGCTCCGTACACATTGCACACACACAGCTCAGCTCCATACACCTTATATACACACGGCTCCGCTCCATACACATTGCACACGCTGCTCCACTCCGTATACCTTGTACACACATGGCTCTGCTCCGCACACCTCGTACACACGCTTCTCCGCTCCGTACACACGCTTGTCCGCTCCGTACACCTCGCACACACAGGGCTCCACTCCGTACACATTGCACACACACGGCTCAGCTCCATACACATTGTACACGCTGCTCCACTCCGTATATATTGTACACACATGGCTCTGCTCCGCACACCTTGTACACACGCTGCTCCGCACACCTCGCGCACACACACGGCTCCACTCCGTACACCTTGTACACTCGGCTCCGCTCCGCACACCTCGCACACACACGGCTCCGCTCCGTACACATTGCACTCACACGGCTCAGCTCCATACACCTTATATACACACGGCTCCGCTCCATACACATTGCACATGCTGCTCCACTCCGTACACCTTGTACACACATGGCTCTGCTCCGCACACCTCGTACACACGCTGCTCCGCTCCGTACACCTCGTACACACGGCTCCGTACACGTCTTACACACATGACTCTGCTCCATACACCTTTCACACGCTGCTCCGATTCATACCCCTTGTACACACACGGCTCTGCTACATTACAGTGTCAGACTGTCACAGGGGCTTTGGTTTAGCCCTTTTTATGCGGGGGAGGGGGGGATATAGCAGCCACAATAGCGTTGTGTTGTCACCCTCTCCCAGGGAGCTGCAGCTGCTCCTCCTCAAATGCACTGACTGGAGACAGACGTGTCAGGGAGTCATCGATCTCACTCACACTGATCTGCAGATAACACAGCAGTGAGCACTGAGCAGCAGAGGCAAACAGAGGAGGCTGTGAGTGTGTCCGTCCCTCCCTGCTGAGCCCCACTCATTCCAAGCACGATTACACGAGCCAGGCATTAGAATTAGCAGCTCCAGTCCACTTACTGCTCTGCTGCTTACATTGCCGCTGGCACCCAGGCTGTGTTCGGCTGTTACCTCAAACTAGAAGTGTCCCCTCTCTCTCCCTCTCTGACCAGTGACGCTGGGAGACTCAGGAACATGGGGAAGGGGCGTGGCCTAACAAAAGGGGGCGTGCCCGAGTTCTCCTGCTGTCTCCCGGGATAAGAGCGTCCTGCGCTGGACAGCGGGGCAAAGAGTCAAATCCGGGAAAGTCCCGCACAATGAGGGACAGTTGGGAGGTATGTGTATGCCTCCTCACCTCTGTATGTGAGGGTTAATTCTTACCTTCCTCTTTTCTCCCAGCTTGTACTGTTGTATGTCCTGTGCAGGAGAGGTAAGGGTTAAGTCCCCCATTGTGCTCCCCCTGTGATCTGTGGCTTATCACATCCACTCTAGACCGTTCCCCTTGTTGAAGTCTATGGGTGTGCAAAAATAAAAAAATTGGATCCCATATGAATCATCCATATAGCATCCGATTTTTACGAATACATTACCATTACTAACACAGGACACTGTATTTCTTCTTTTACAGTTTATTCACTTCTGCTCTATAAAAATGGATGCCATACAGATGACATTACAGATGGAAAATTGTCTTTTTCTGGACGAAAATCCTGATTTTTTTATCTGCTTTTTAAAAAATAAAATTAATATTAAGCAGAATTAAAGGGTGATCCGAAACCAAAGGTGCCTTTCATACTAAACTTAATTCAATAATCTAATCACTTTTCTAATATATTTCAGTTAACAAATTTCTACCTTTCTCTCTCTAATGTAACTTCCTGTCTGCTTGTGTTTTTTTTTTTTTTTTTTTACTTCCAATGACATTTTTTTAGAATCCCAGTGCATTTTGGGATACTCACTTTGGACATCATTAGGGGGCAGAGGCTGCGGTCACTGCCACAGCTGCTTTCCCCACCATGAAAATAGCGCCATCTGTTTCAGGGACTGGACTGGCCCCTGTCGGGTTATCTCTTCTCCTTAGAGCCAGCAAGGGAGCGCACTGTCACTGTGCATTCAAAGGAATATAGCACAGAAAACTCATACCGAGTATGCATCAGAATTTACAACTGAAGCATTATCCGGTGAGGACTATCCGAGCCTCCAAAACAGACATCACTGATGGCGTCTAAATTCAGAGAGGGTGCAGAGCTTGCGGCAGTGACGGCAGCTTCTGCCCCCTGATGACGGCTAATTTGAGTATCTCAGAATGCACTGGTGAATCTCAAACAAAATGTCATGGGACATTAAAAAAAAAAAGACAGGAAGTCAGAATGTAAAGGGTACATCAGGGAATTTTTCATTGAAGTATATTAGAAAACAAGATTAGATTATTACACTGAATAGATATACATTTAATATGAAATTCACCTTTGGTTTTGGAAAGCCCCTTTAAGTTCAGCCGATTGGTTCGGCCCTCCACAGCAGTGCCAGTGTCTGATGTGGCCCCTTGGGAAAATTAATTGTACATCCCTGATCTAGAGTATAGATCCAGCATGTCTCCCTTTGTTTTAACAGTTGAATGTGGCTGTAAAGTGTAAGGGAAGAGGTAGCCATAATTTCTCACACCTGATGGTGGACTTGTGGCTGGAGATTCGATCCCTGATTGCCTGGGTATTTTCGCCCACGTATGATAGTCCGCATGGGCATTTGATGACATATAGTAAAAAGTTGGATTCACATGTGTAATAGTCTTTTAGAGGGAAGGATTTCCCAGTGCGGGGATGTACTAATTCATTGCCCTTTATTACATTACAACAGCTCATGCAGCTCAAGCATGGAAATATGCCTGTCCTTCTTTGTCCTGACAATGTCCTGGGGGAGATGGTTTTGATGTGCCTAGATCAGCTCTAACCACTCTATCTCTGATTCTGTGGTCGTCTCATGCACACTAGTGGTGGATCTTTAAAGATTTGAACTTGTGGGTAGGCCTTGGTTAGAAGGGGCCAATGAGCACAAATGAGGTTATATATTCTGCGCACGGTGGGATGATGGTTGTGAACAAATGAGAAGTCTAGGACTCTTGTGTGTAGTTATGGCCATATCCTCTGTCTCATTCAGGGCTCTGACGGACTCCGCGTTGAGGAGTTCAGTAGGGTAATTACGTGCACTGAATTTTTTGGCCATTTCCCGTAATCGAGTTTCCCTAGTTATCGGGTTGGAGACAATTCTGGTCACCCTTTTGAACTGTGATCTGAGGAGACTGTCCCTGGTGGATTTGGGATGGCAGCAATAATATAGTAGTAAGCTATTGCAGTCGGTTGGTTTGGTGTTTATGCCCATGCTAAGTTTACCTTGATTATCTTTAATCACTCTGGTGTCAAGGAATGAAACTTCTTCATCATGGTGTAATAATGCGAAAGATATTTCCGGTCTGACTGTTAATTGTGTTGAAAAACTCTTGAAGGCTAATTTGGTCTCCCTGCCAGATGCAAACGATGTCATCTATGTATCTCTATCATGTAAAGGCATATTGTTGAAAAATGGGGTTGGGGTATACATGTTCACGTTCAAAATGGTCCATGTAGAGATTTGAATAAGCCGGAGCTACATTGGATCCCATCGCAGTCCCGCATGTTTGTAAAAAGAAATCATCCTCAAAGAGAAAGAAATTTTCCCTGAGGACCAAATTAAGCAGATAGCGGCATAGTGCCTGGGTGCCACTGTCAGTGTTAGCTTCTTGAAGGGTTACTGATACAGCTTCAATGCCTCTGTAGTGGGTGATGCACGCATATAGACTGTTAACATCGAGGGTGCATAGAATGCTGTCTGATGGGATGCTGTTGATATTATGGATTTTATTAATGAAATCGCCTGTATCTAAGATACTGTATGAGATCTTGTCAGGCGGGCATGCGGTGTGAGGAGTTTTTCCAGAAAGATGGCTAGAGGGCTGAGTATTGAATTGGTGGATGCTACTATGGGGCGTGCAGGTGGGTTATGTAGGTTTTTGTGTATTTTAGGTAGAATGTAGAGAACCGGGGTTACAGGATGATGATTGATGAGATATGTTTTAGTTTTGCTGTCTATGGTCTTGAGTTGTAGATGTTTATCTACCGTGAGGGGCTGGTGTATATACGTGTGCTGGGTGTATATGGGTGTTGGGGCTGGTGTATATATGGGTGCTGGTGTATATAAAGGTGCCGGGGCTGTTGCATATACGGATGCTGGGTATATACGGGTGCTGGGGCTGGGTATATAAGGGTGCTGGGGCTAGTGTATATACGGGTGCTGGGGTAAATATGGGTGCTGGTGTATATATGGGTGCTGGGGCTGGTATGTATATATATATATATATATACGGGTGCTGGGGCTGGGTATATACAGGTGCTGGGGCTGGTGTATATATGGGTGTTGGGGTATATACGGGTGCTGGGTCTGGGTATATGTACAGGTACTGGGGATGGGTATATATAGGGGGGCTGTGGCTTGGTATATAATGGTGCTGGGGCTGGGTATATACAAGTGCTGGAGGTATATTCGGATGCTGGGGGCTGATGTATATATGGGTGCTGGGGCTGGTGTATACACAGGTGCTGGTGTATATACAGATGCTGGGTATATATATGGGTGCTGGAGCTGGGTATATATATGGGTGCTGGGGCTGAGTATATATATGGGTGCTGGGGCTGGGTATATACAGGTGCTGGGGCTGGGAATATACATGGGTGCTGGTGTATATGCAGCGCCCCAGAGACCTGGTTGTTGCAGTATGACGCTCTGCCAATAAGGGGAGTGATGGTACGTCTGATGGCACTAAAGGAGTTCTCCTGACCAGGTATCACCAGAAGACATTACACTTCACACTCCGGCCACTAGGGGAGAAAAAGGCTTTATTTATTGGGTCACTCCTCACACTGGTAAAACTAGGGGTTGGGGAGGAAGTTAGTCAGAAGCTGACTGGGTTGGATTCAGGCAACATCCCGTGGCAGGGGGTGTTGCAGGGAGAAGACATAGGGGGGTCCCTGACAGGCGTGGGAACCTGGCAGCTGCCTAGCGAACAGAGCAGAACGTAACGGAATCGCGCCTGCACACCCCGCGGCGGTATCCAAGAGAGAGACACGAAGGGAAGGATATTGCGGAACAGTGTAAACGAAATCAAGCACAAAGGAGTACCAGTAGGAGTCGTGCCGTGAGACCGAGGCAACATCCTACTGAGGCGTGTAGCCGGTGGCCGGAACACCGCGGGAGTAACTGACTTCAGGCCTTACTCCGAACTCCGCAGGACAGTTAATTATAGGTTGGCTGTCTCACCTAAACACCTACGAAGACATAGGGGGCAACTGTGGGAGAGGGGCATCTCTAAGGTCCCGGAAGAACTCCAGGCCTTCCTGTCATACGGGTGCGTCCTAGCCATAACATATCTGGGGGACGTTGAGCTAGTAACATCTGGAACGAAAGAAAGAGAGAGCTGTAGAGAATGAACGAACGAGAACAGCATTTGTGAGGACTATTCCGAATGCTCAGCAGGGTAGGACTACATCACACAGGCGCTAGTGGCAGGCAACGATTTCCATCTGCGAAGGAAACTCTGGGTAGTACAGGGGGTATTTCCTACAATAAACAGAAATAATTTTAAACACAAACAAGATGTCTGGTGTATTCCTCCGTGCACGTATCCCATATAATTTGGCCACAGACAATTAAGAAAAGTCTCACCTTAGTGGGACAACCTCAACAATTGAGTGTGTGGACAGGTGTCTTTTATACAGTTAATGAATTCAAAAAGGTGCAAGTAACACAGGTAATGAGTGTAGAGCAGGAGGGCTTCGTAATGAAAAACTAACAGGTTTATGAGAGCCAGAATTCTTGCTAGCTGGTAGGTGTTCAAGCACATTTCATGCAATAAAATGCTATTTAATTATTTAAAAATCATACAATGTGATTTTCTGTTTATTTTTAGATTCTGTCTCACAGTTGAGAAAAATTACAGATCTCTCCATTCTTTGTAGGTGGGAAAACTTGTAATATCGTTAGTGTATCAAATACTTATTTTCACCATTGCATATTCTGCATTAATGCTATTTTTAAATCTCCTTTTTAATATCTGTGGACCAAATCATTTGTCTTGTATCCTTTCTCACCATCTTGGTTAGAGGCTTTTTAGGTATACCAGGTTCATGAGTAATTGACATGAAAGCTTTACTACATAAGAATGATGATACCAGAAACACATGGGCCACTTGCACACTGAACAAGTCTGTAGGAACCTGTTCACAGCACCAAAAAACTTGAAGACACAAAAAAGAGCACAGTGAGGTCAAAAATACTCTGTTGCAAAAAAAATCACAGTAATAAGCAAGTGCTTGTCAAAAGATGGAAAAAAAAAAGGTATTTAGTTGATACTTTTTTGCAAAAAAAGTATACTAAGCTGCTCCACCAATCGTCAAGGTATACCCTTATAGAGCAGTCCTATCTAATGTGTATAATCCCTATCTGATGTATTTAAAATCTGATCTCTTTTTTGTGTCTTCAAGTTTTTTGGTGGTGTGAACAGGTTCCTAAATATTTGTTCAGTCTGTTAGGTGTCGAGTTCCCACCTCTACACAGGGGGAATCTCGAACCATCTCTGCTGCGGTCTCCCATTCATCTCCAACCGCAGTGGAGTCTGCTCAGCGAAGACGTCGGTCTTGCTCAGTCTCACTCTGTGCATAGGGTTATTGCTGGTTTTCCTTCTTCTGCCATTGAAGTCAGTGCTGGGCAGCGGCGAGCAGACGCTTTTTGGACTAAGTCCTGCTTTTCCCCTTCTGAGCATGTGGAGCGCCCCCAGACACAGGGCCACGAGTTCTCGGTACCGGGCCTCTCTGGTTCGGTTCTGAGGCTGTCACGGTGGCTAGACCCGGTCTGTGACCCTGCTAAGGGGCGTCCAATAAAGGTGGTGCAGTCTGTCAGGGGTTCATGATGCCACCTGTGGTGTTCGGTCAGGGTGACAGACGCTGCTGTGGGGTCCGCTGGGGTGATGGAATGGCAGCTGGATGGTATACCTTCCCACAGGTGAAGTATGTCCCCAGGGCTTCCCAGTAAGGTAGATGGTAATGGTGTGAGGTGCAGTCAATAACGAGGACACAGAGTTGCAGTCTCTTTACCTCTTTACTGAAGACTTCAGGATCCTCAATCCAGAGCAGGCTTAACAGGGCTATCTGAGACCGGCCGGTCTGATGGGCACATCCAGAGTTTCCTTCGCAGATGGAAATCGTTGCCTACCACTAGCGCCTGTGTGTTGTAGTCCTACCCTGCTGAGCATTCGGAATAGTCCTCACAAATGCTGTTCTTGTTCGTTCGTTCTCTACAGCTCTCTCTTTCTTTCGTTCCAGATGTTACTAGGTCAACGCCCCCCAGATATGTTATGGCTAGGACGCACCTGTATGACGGGAAGGCCTGGAGTTCTTCCGGGACCCTAGAGACGCCCCTATCCCACAGTTGCCCCCTATGTCTTCGTAGGTGTTTAGGTGAGACAGCCAACCTATAATTAACTGTCCTGCGGAGTTCAGAGTAAGGCCTGAAGTCAGTTACTCCCGCGGTGTTCCGGCCACCGGCTACACGCCTCAGTAGGATGTTGCCTCGGTCTCACGGCACGACTCCTACTGGTACTCCTTTGTGCTTGATTTCGTTTACACTGTTCCGCAATATCCTTCCCTTCGTGTCTCTCTCTTGGATACCGCCGCGGGGTGTGCAGGCGCGATTCCGTTACGTTCTGCTCTGTTCGCTAGGCAGCTGCCAGGTTCCCACGCCTGTCAGGGACCCCCCTGTGTCTTCTCCCTGCAACACCCCCTGCCACGGGATGTTGCCTGAATCCAACCCAGTCAGCTTCTAACTAACTTCCTCCCCAACCCCTAGTTTTACCAGTGTGAGGAGTGACCCAAAAAATAAAGCCTTTTGCTCCCCCTAGTGGCCGGAGTGCGAAGTGTAAAGTGTTCTGGTGATACCTGGTCAGGAGAACTCTTTTAGTAAAAAAAAAAAAAAAAGAGAGCATGAACCGCACATCCCAAAATCATACGTTGATCTAAAGCTGAATATGAGGTTTTTAGTTTAACATTCTGATCAGACTGTATGAAGCCCACTGCCACTTCACGGCAAACCTCGTAGTGGGTCCTATCGCCCTAACAGAGCGGAGCCGTGCGGTGCCCACCGCCACAGCGGCCATGCACCAGCAGGGCGGACGGCCTGTTGCCCCACAGCACCATGCTGCAAGACTGAGTCCCCATGACTCCAGACCGCGCCGCCCCACCAGCACAAAGCTGGTGCGTTGCCACTGTGGCGGTGGTCGCCGCACGGCTCCGCTCCATTAGGGCGATAGGACCCACTACGAGGTTTGCCGTGAAGTGGCAGTGGGCTTCATACAGTCTGATCAGAATGTTAAACTGAAAACCTCATGTTCAGCATATAAATTTTTGCCTAGCGGCTTTAGATCAACGTATGATTTTGGGATGTGCGGTTCATGCTCTTTTTTTTTCCTTTTTGCAAAGCATGTTCTTGTCTCTTTCTTGGACCAGCACTCCTCCCATTTGGCACAGGTGATTTTAATTAGCAGGAGACTGCAAAGTAAGGGGTGTAGCCCATTTTGGCTCTCACTGAAGAGCTGGAGGAAGGTGAGTTTCAATGCTCCTTTCATTTTGGTGCTGGTGCTGTGTGGCGGCCATTGTTGCTGTGGCTTTGTGCTGGTGGGGCGGCGCTGTCTGGAGTCATGGGGGCTCAGTCTCGCAGCATGGGTGCTGTGGGGCAACAGGCCGTCCGCCCTGCTGGTGCGTGGCCGCTGTGGCGGTGGTCGCCGCACGGCTCCGCTCCGTTCGGGCGATAGGACCCACTACGAGGTTTGCCGTGAAGTGGCACTGGGCTTCATGCAGTCTGATCAGAATGATAAAAACTGAAAACCTCATGTTCAGTATATAAATTTTTGCCTAGCGGCTTTAGATCAACGTATGATTTTGGGATGTGCGGTTCATGCTTTTTTTTTTCCTTTTTGCAAAGCATTTTCTTGTCTCTTGGCAGTGGGCTTCATGCAGTCTGATCTGAATGATAAAAACTGAAAACCTCATGTTCAGTATATAAAAATTTTTGCCTAGCGGCTTTAAATCAACGTATGATTTTGGGATGTGCGGTTCATGCTGTTTTTTTTCCTTTTTTTTCCTTTTTGCAAAGAACTCTTTTAGTGCCATCGGACGTACCATCACTCCCCTTAGTGGCAGAGTGTCATACTGCAACGACCAGATCTCTGGGGCGCTGCACATGCCCAGGGCAAGATCTCGCTTTGGAGATCGAGGGTCACATGCTCAGATACTGCAGCAGATCCCATTGGTCCTCCAGGAAGGTCCTGGAGGTGCTAAACTTCTGTGGCAGCTTCCCATTGGTCCTTTATTGGAAGGTCCTGAACGTGCTGCAGCTATATAAACTTCGCATGACTGCACGGCCATGCGCTAGTATACAATTGTAATCGTGTGTGTGTTGATGAGTGCAAGTCGTTCCTTAAAAAACCCATCCCTTGTGTATGACTGTTCGCGTAAGGTGTATGGCTGCAATCTAGCGCCCGGCTGAACTCACAGCGTTAACACACAAAACAGCGCCTACTGCTGTGACCGCCAGTACGGAGCCACGCGCCATTAGAGCGCTTCTTTAACCCAAGTCTGGGTGGTTAGTGGCGTCCACCAGTGCGGCACAGTTCGCACTCTCGTGCTATTTAATTATTAGTTTTGTTCCGTGCGGTACTGCGGCCCTGTGGTGCAACAGGGTTCGCTTCCTTCACACAGGGTGAAGTTAACCCGTGTGTGTATTCACATTGTACCGCCATATAGTCCGTCATTACTTGGCAGCAGGTTCCATCTCTGCATGGTGGACCCCGGGCTGCGAATGCACCTTATTCTATCTTATTATTTGGTGCATTCCGCTAGCCCTAACATTATACTAGCGCCAGGGTCTGGCTAGTAATGACGGACAAACAGCAATCCTTGCGGAACATCCAGCAGCTGGAGGGTAGGTTGGTGGCTCTCGAGCGCACAACCTCAGCTGTGGATGTAACCGCAGTTGCTGTTCAGGCTGCTAGCATGGCTGTAGCCACCTTGTCCACTGCCACCCCTGTACCGACTCTATCTCGCCTCCCGCTGCCAGAAAAATTTTCTGGTGATAGTAAGTCTTGTAGGGGTTTCGTGAGTCAGTGCTCTATACATCTCGAGCTTCTGGCCTCTCGTTTCCCTACAGAGCGGGCCAAGGTGGGATTTATTGTGACTCTCCTGTCAGACAGGGTGTTAGAGTGGGCTACGCCACTGTGGGAGCGTGGCGATCATGTGGTGCAGAGTGCTTCGTTGTTCCTGAGCACTCTGAAATTGGCCTTTTTAGGACCTCGTGTCACCCATGATATGGCGCTCCAACTGTTGGCATTGACTCAGGGCTCGTCCTTGGTCAGCCATTTTGCCGTCCACTTCTGCACCCAAGCATCTGAGCTGGAGTGGTCGGATAAAGCCCTAATTCCGATATTTTGGAGGGGGCCGGCTGACCACGTGAAGGACGCCCTGGCCACTAGGGAGATTCCCGCCACACTGGAGGAGTTAATAGCAGTGTTCACTCGTATTGACCTCCATTTTCAGGAGTGGAGGTTAGAGCGAGCCCAGTGTAGGCAGACTTCGGCTTGCTCCCACCTTCGCCAAACCTTTGGAATCTCCAGTCCAGGCCCCTGAGTCACATGAGGCCATGGAAGTGTCATGAGTGGGATCTAAGTCCCGGACCGCTCGTGCACTCCAGGTTTGTCATGTTTGGCAGCAGTCAGGACATCTTGCCACCAGATGTCCCCAACGGTCGAGGAAACGTCAGCGTCTAGTGGTAGTAGGTGGAGGTACACTAGACACGGCAACGTTTGCCTCCAAATTGTCCTTTAAAGGGACAATAACAATAGGCTCATTCACTCACTCGGTAGAGCTCTGCGTGGATTCTGGGGCGGAAGGCAATTTTATGTCTTCTGCCTTCGCCCAAAGTCACGCAGTACCCCTGGTTATGTTAGCTCAACCAGTAACGGTACGAGTGGTGAATGGGTCGACACTGCCCTCACAGATAACACACCAGACCATCCCTTTTACTCTGTCCATGTCACCATCCCATCTGGAGATTATATCTCTGCTCGTCATTCCTGAGGGAATTGATGAGGTCCTGTTGGGGATACCTTTGCTACGGTACCACTCTCCTCATATCGAGTTGTCCTCAGGCAAAATTCTGGGATGGGGTGAATCTTGTGGGCGTAGGTGTCAGAGGGAGTGTGTTCAGGTTGCTACTACAGAGGTATCCGCAGATCTATCCTCTCTCCCCAAGCAATATTGGTCCTATGCGGACGTGTTCTCCAAAAAGGCGGCGGAGACCCTTCCGCCCCATCGCCCCTATGACTGTCCTATTGATCTCTTGCCTGGTGCTGAGCCTCCCCGGGGTCGAGTCTATCTGTTATCTCTCCCGGAGACAGAGGCAATGTCTCAGTACATTCAAGAGAATCTGGCAAGAGGGTTCATCAGGAAGTCAGTGTCACCTGCTGGGGAAGGGTTCTTTTTCGTGCAAAAGAAGAATGGGGAACTACGTCCATGCATAGATTATAGGGGTCTTAACGCCATCACCATTAAGAATAAGTATCCTTTGCCCCTGATATCTGAGCTTTTTGATAGGCTACGGGGAGCAAAGGTATTTACTAAATTAGATCTGCCGGGTGCTTACAACTTGATTCGCATCCGTGAAGGGGACGAATGGAAGACGGCTTTTAACACCAGGGATGGGCACTATGAATATCTGGTGAAGCCCTTTGGGCTCTGTAATGCCCCAGCCGTTTTCCAAGACTTTGTAAACGACATCGTCTGGGATATGCTTTCCACCTCGGTCGTAGTTTATCTGGATGATATTCTCATCTACTCTCCACATATAGACTCCCACTGGAGAAATGTTTGCAGGGTCTTCGACCTCCTACGGGCTAACTCCCTCTATGCCAAGTTGGAGAAGTGTGTGTTTGAGCAGGAGTCCTTGCCTTTCCTAGGCTATATCATCTCAGCCCAGGGATTGGCTATGGATCCTGCCAAACTACAGGCTGTGATGGACTGGCAGGAACCCCATTCTCTCAAAGCGGTGCAGCGCTTTATGGGGTTCATTAATTACTATCGCTAGTTCATTCCCCACTTCTCAACTTTGGTAGCTCCCTTGGTTGCCCTCACCAAGAAGGGGGCAAATCCCAAATTGTGGTCATAGGAGGTCTCCAAGGCCTTTCTCTTGATTAAGTCACACTTCGCTAGCGCTCCCATCCTGCATCGCCCTGATATAGATAGACCATTTATTATGGAGGTGGATGCCTCATCCGTTGGTGCTGGAGCAGTCCTCTTTCAAAAGGATGCTCAAGGTCGGAAGCATCCTTGCTTCTTCTTCTCTAAGACCTTTTCACCAGCGGAGAGGAATTATTCCATCGGGGACAGGGAGTTGCTAGCTATGAAGTTGGCTTTCTCAGAGTGGAGACATCTTCTGGAGGGAGCTCGCTTTCCCTTCCAGGTGTTCACAGACCACAAGAACTTGGTGTATTTGCAGACAGCCCAACGGCTGAATTCTCGTCAGGCTAGATGGTCCCTGTTCTTCTCCCGGTTCCATTTCACCCTCCATTTTCTTTCCGGGGAGAAGAACATTTGTGCCGATGCTCACTCTCGCTCAGTAGTATCATCTGAGGAGGAGGAGCCTCGGCTTATTGTCCCATCAGAGAGCCTGAGAACGGTGGCTCCGGTTTCACTAGAGTCTGTGCCCCCAGGCAAGACTTTCGTTCCATCTAATTTGCTACCGGAGGTTCTCTCTTGGGCTCACTCGTCCATGGTGGGTGGACACTATGGGACCAAGAGGACATCTGAGCTCTTGGCGAGGACGTACTGGTGGCCGCATATGGCTCGAGACGTCACAGACTATGTTCGGGCATGTGTCTCCTGCGCCAAGAACAAGTCTCCTCGGCAACGGCCAGCTGGGTTGCTTTACCCCATGCCGGTGGCGGACAGGCCCTGGGAGAGGGTCGGGATTGGGTTTTTTTTGGTGGGCTTACTCAAGTCTCGTAACTGCACCATTATCTGGGTGATCACCGACCATTTTTCCAAAATGGTGTACTTGGTGCCTCTTCCACGGCTACCTTCTGCACAGGCTCTGGCTGTGTTGTTCCTCAAACATATCTTTCGCCTACACGGTATGCCAGACAAAATTGTTAGTGACCGGGGTCCCCAGTTTGCTGCTCGATTCTGGAGAGAGCTTTATCGTCTACTCAGTATTGAGTTAAATCTCTTTTTGGCATATCATCCCGAGACGAATGGGTTGGTAGAGAGGGCCATCCAGACCCTGGTCACATATTTATGACATTTTGTTTCTGCCAGGCAGGATGACTGGGCATCCTTGCTACTGTGGGCAGAGTTTGCGCTTAACAACGCCGTAGCCGACTCCATCGGTCAGACGCCGTTCCTCCTAAATTACAGTCAGCATCCGCGTGTCTCTGTGCCCATGCCCGTGTCTTCCGCTGACTCCAGGGTGGCAGACTGGGCTGTGGAGGCACGGGACATTTGGGACCGCACTCAGGATGCCATTCGGGCCTCCAAGGAGAGAATGAGGTCCTCTGCGATGCTCATCGGCACTTCGGCCACTTCTGTGGCAGCTTCCCATTGGTCCTTTATTGGAAGGTCCTGAACGTGCTGCAGCTATACAAACTTCGCATGACCGCACGGCCATGCGCTAGTATACAATTATAATCGTGTATGTGTTGATGAGTGCAAGTCGTTCCTTAAAAAACCCATCCCTTGTGTAGGACTGTTCGCGTAAGGTGTATGGCTGCAATTTAGCGCCCGGCTGAACTCACAGCGTTAACACACGAAACAGCACCTACTACTGTGACCGCCAGTACGGCGCCACGTGCCATTAGAGCGCTTCTTTAACCCAAGTCTGGGTGGTTAGTGGCGTCCACCAGTATGGCACAGTTAGCACTCTCGTGCTTTTTAATTATTAGTTTTGTTACGTGTGGTACTGCGGCCCTGTGGGCAACAGGGTTCGCTTCCTTCACACAGAGTGAAGTTAACCCGTGTGTGTATTCACATTGTACCGCCATATAGTCTGTCATTACTTGGCAGCAGGTTCCATCTCTGCACGGTGGACCCCGGGCTGCGAACGCACCTTATTCTATCTTATTATTTGGTGCGTTCCGCTAGCCCTAACATTGTGTGCAAGTGGCCCATGTGTTTCTGGTTCTATAATTGTTCTCTTGTTTCTACAAGACTGGGGAGTCCATCACTCCTCTGTGGGTCATTTGCATTTAAGCTGTTCCATCCTGCATGTCCACATTAATATTCCTTCTCTGAACCCTGCTTATACAGGTACTATACAGATGATCAGGTTTTAAATACATCAGATAGGGATTATAAACATTAGATAGGACTGCTCTATAAGGGTATACCTTAACGATTGGTGTTGCAGCTTAGGATACATTTTTTGGCAAAAAAAGTATCAACTAAATACCCTGTTTTTTTCCATCTTTTGACAAGCACTTGCTTATTACTGTTATTTTTTTTTTACAACAGAGTATTTTTTACCTCACTGTGCTCTTTTTTGTGTCTATAAGAGTGATGATGTTGCCTAATTTCAATGCTAAGACAATAGTAATATTAGTAATAAAAGATGAACAAAAAACTATTCACTTGATCCTTTTTCCTCGTCATTGTTAAACATTACTGGGGTTTCAATGATCAGAATTAGTGATGAGCGAATACACTCGTTACTTGAGATTTCTCGAGCACGCTCGGGGGTCCTCCGAGTATTTTTTAGTGCTCTGAGATTTAGTTTTCTTCGCCGCAGCAGAATGATTTACATCTGTTAGCCAGTATAAGAACATGTGGGGGTTGCCTGGTTGCTAGGGAATCCCCACATGTAATCAAGCTGGCTAACAGATGTAAATCATTCAGTTGCAGGGAACAAAACTAAAACTCCGAGCACTAAAAAATACTCGGAGGTCACCCAAGCATGCTCGGGAAATCTCGAGTAACGAGTATATTCGCTCATCACTAATCAGAATCAATGTTCTCTGCTGTTCATTAGCTGGCTTCTGGTTATGTAGATTAATACTACTGCAAGCTTAGCAGAAATGAGCAATGGGTGAAGGTTTTAATTGCCAAAATATAACTGCTCAAAGTAATTAGGAAGCTCAGATGTACTTAACCCTCAAAATATTCTTGACTTGGCTGCTTAGGGTACCGTCACACAGTGGCATTCTGATCGCTACGACGGCACGATCCGTGACGCTCCAGCATCGTAACAATATCGTTCCAGCGTCGTAGACTGCTGTCACACTTTGCAATGTACGACGCTGGAGTGATAATTTCATGACGTACTTGCGATGTAGAAGCCGTTGGTTACTATGCGCACATCGTATACAATATCGTGCACACCTTTGTTACACCATGCGATCATGCCGCCACAGCGGGACACTAGACGACGAAAGAAAGTTTCAAACGATCTGCTACAACGTACGATTCTCAGCGGGGTCCCTGATCGCAGGAGCGTGTCAGACACTGTGAGATTGTAACTATATCGCTGGAACGTCACGAATCGTGCCGTCGTAGCGATCAAAATGCCACTGTGTGACGGTACCCTTAGTCTTAGAATTTTAAGACTTAATTTCATGAATTTGAGGCACAGGTATTTTTTTTATTCCTTAGTACAAACTAGAGCCAATTTCAGGTAAGAGTAACACCGGCACATTTTAAGTCTGTATTATAGCTGCAAATCTTGGAACTGATTGCAAATCTCATGACTGAAATAAACATTTGGCAAGTTTCACATGTTAGATATTTACGGTACAAGAATGGAACATAATGTCTGAGCCAGACCAGAGTCTCCCTTCTCAAACTCAATAGCCTCATGAAGATGTTGAGTATAGGTAAGAAGACCCCAACCATTCCAGACATTGAGATTCATACTGGGAACGTGAATGTCAGAGTGTGATACCAGCATTTTAATTATGTTTATTGCTCTTAGGGTACCATCACACAGTGGCACTTTGATCGCTAGGACGGCACGATCCGGGACGTTCCAGCGATATCCTTACGATCGCGCTGTGTCTGACACGCTACTGCGATCAGGGACCCCGCTGAGAATCGTACGTCGTAGCAGATCGTTTGAAACTTTCTTTCGTCGCTGGATCTCCCGCTGACATCGCTGAATCGGCGTCTTCACTGGTAACCAGGATAAACATTGGGTTACTAAGCGCAGGGCCGTGCTTAGTAACCCGATGTTTACCCTGGTTACCAGCGTAAACATAAAAAAACAAACACTACATACTTACATTCCGCTGTCTGTCCCCGGCGCTGTGCTTCTCTGCACTGGCTGTGAGCGCCGGCCAGCCGGAAAGCACAGCGGTGACATCACCGCTCTGCTTTCCGGCCGCTGTGCTCACAGTCAGTGCAGGAAAGCACAGCGCCGGGGACAGACAGCGGAAGGTAAGTATGTAGTGTTTTTTTTTTTTACGTTTACGCTGGTAACCAGGGTAAACATCGGGTTACTAAGCGCGGCCCTGCGCGTAGTAACCCGATGTTTACCCTGGTTACCAGGGGACTTCGGGATCGTTGGTCGCTGGAGAGCGGTCTGTGTGACAGCTCTCCAGCGACCACACAGCGACGCTGCAGCGATCGACATCGTTGTCGTATCGCTGCAGCGTCGTTTCAGTGTGACGGTACCCTTAGGTCTGGTCATTTGATCTGTGTATAGATTTATATTTGCATTTGTATTGTACTCATACAATACATACTGACACCTGACAAATAAATAAGGTGTGGGGTCAGGGGATGTGATTTTCTAGCACCCTACGGGCTTTACTAAAAAATATTTAAAATTTTCAATGTGGAAGAAAATTATTATTTTTATGCCATTTCCTATTTCTATATGTAATTGTAATAATTTAACTATGAATATTACACATTTCACTATTTCACTCACTTTGTACTTTAGCTATAAAACCTAAAATATTCTGCTTTCTAGCATGCCTGTGTAACACTATTTAACGGCGAGAGACAGATGGAGAGATGGCTCATCCCATGTTTTATCATCCTAGCTGTGATTCATGACTGAGCTGATTGCTAATGTCTCACAGATTATCTAAGATCCTTCCTTCTCCCAGAGGAATTGTGGCAAAGTCAGCTCAGTAAATATTGACACCTGTAAACCAAGCTCACTGGTGCCTTTGGCCCCTCGGCTATCTCCCCATCTGTTGTTTTAGGATTTGAAGCAAATGTTTTTGGGCTTCGGCTTTCATTTCATTGTAGTACTGTAAAAGAAATGTTAACCAGCAACTAATCTGACAACCACATGGCATGCTGTAAGACCAAACTCGCAAGAGAGGAAGAAGAGTATGATATGCAAAGTATATGTATCCCCCTGGTCTCCACTGCTTACCCTTCCATAGTTAACAGCATGCTATGTTAATCTGCTTAGTTAAAAAGTGAAGCTTTCTCTCCTATTCCCCATGGGATCTTTCTGACCATGATCAAAGTCCAAGCACATTCTTGGAAAACTCTATTGTTCCCCAGAGTGGGATTAATGACTAATTATGTCAGGTCATTCATCCAGATGGCCTCTCAGATGCTCCTTTGTCATTGTCCGTCCTTCCATATGCCCCTTTGACCTTGAGGTTTATTTCTATGACAACATGAAGCCTTAGCTTTCTTCCAGAAATTGCCAAGAAGTGGTCAGAAGGGGATGCAGGATAATCTGTCCACACTTTGTATTCTGCTTCCATCTCTTGTCTTGTTAAATCCAATGAATAGATAAAAATGCTATCTGATCCCAGCTGAGCGATGACCATGATCATGATGCCATGTTACTTGCTAGGTTTTTAAATTAGCAGACAGCTTTGTACAATGAAACGTGCATTTAATTTGAAGAACATCAATCGCCATAATGTGATCTTTTTATCTCATTAATGTTTAGCAAGGGTAATAGAACAGAATTACAAAATATCACTGTGAAGGGAATACAATTCAGAGAATTATGGATATCCAGTATAAAAGCCCTAGAGATGTTTGGATAAATCTCCCTCTGCAGTTTTAGAAATTAAAGAATCTTTAGTACTTCTGTCTGGTTTAAAATGGAGCTTTAGATTTTGATCTCATTCTAAAGATTGCGAGGTAAAGAAATCAATTCTGTCTCTTCCCGATGCAACCATGCAAGTCAATACATACAGAAAATAACAAAGACTTCTCGCTAAATAAGTGATTCCTTCACAACAGGAAACATGAGACTCAATCTTTTTTTTATTTTTATGTTTTGTAAAAAATATTACTAAATATTGTATACTGCAAAAAACAAAATCTGACCAGCTTCTCCTAACAGTATAAAGCAAGTGCGAATAGGTGTAAGCTGCTATTACTGGATAATATAGAGACAAAAGAATATGGCAGTGCTGCTGCATTCTTTTGCTTGCAAATATTGCATACAATCAGTATAGCCTGGAAAGCCAAACACGGTCTTAAAGGGAATTTGGCAGCAAGTTTTTGCTATGCAATCTCTTAGCAGCATTTGGTAAGGATATAGAACCTTAGGTTGGGTTCACACTGCGTTCAGAGTCTCCGTTAAACGGACTACGTTACACCGTGGCATAACACGGTTTAACGTAGTCCATTAATGCCACCATTGAATGCAATGTCGGATGCATCGCTAGCGCATGCCCACAATGGGCGTGCGCTAGCGATGTGCCATCATTGAGTGACGGACCCGAGACGTGGGCTGCAGTGTTTCTGGGTCCGTCACTGCTAGCGCAGATAGAGCTAGCAGATGCTCCATCTGCGCTAGTGCTGTGCCAAAGTCGGCACTTGCGTTAGCGCAGTCCGTTTAACGTATGCGTTGAACGGACTGCACTAACGCAATGTGAACCTAGCCTTAGGGTATGTGTCCATGTTCAGGATTGCATCAGGATTTGGTCAGGATTTTATGCAGGTAAAATCCTGACCAAATCTGCACCTGAGGTCACTGGCAGGTCACCTGCGCTGTCCTTGCGTTTTTTCCCACAATGTAAGGACATGCTGCGTTCTTAAAAGACGCGCCACATGTGCGTTTTTGCGGGTATGCCGCATGCGTCTTTTAATGCATAGTGGAGACAGGATATCATGAAATCCCCTCCACTATGCTGTAACATCTGGATGCTGTGTTTTTGACGCTGCGGCTCAACGCTGCGTCAAAAACGCAGCGTTTCCTGAACGTGGAAACATACCCTAACTCCATTGATGCTTCACTTGCTTTTCTGGGTGTAGCAGTTATGACAGACTTACTGGTTTCTCTGCTGCAGATCTAGCAGAGTTCAGATGTTAAGCTGTGTATAAGCCTGCATACACTACAGTTTTCTCTATACATTGTATAGTGACAGAAAGCTGCTAATCAGTGCTGGAGTTTGGTTGGACTAGGAGGCATGAAGACAGGATTGCTTGTAGTGATAATGGAGCGCCCCCAGAGGAGGGCAATGGGGTACTCGGCACCGGGTCCTGCGGTTTGGGGAATGTCACGGTGGCTGACCCAGTCCGTGGCCCTCAGGCGTGTCCAGTAAAAGAGTTTATAGATGGGTGAGGTGCAATAAAGAACGAGGAGACAGGTTTGCAGTTTTTTACCTTGTTTACTGAAGACTTCAGGTGGTATCCTCAGCCCGGAGCGCCAGATGACAGGGCAGGCAGAGTCCGGTCGGTCTGAAGGCAATTCCAGAGTCCCCTTATCCAGGTGGAAATCAGTAGCCTTCCTGCTGGCGCCTGTGTGTTGTAGTACCTCCCTGCTGAGCTTCTCGGTAAGGTTCTCACAACTCTTGTCGTTATTCTAGATGTTATTTCTTCCTCTCTATCTGTCCTCCAGATGGATAGGACATAACCCGTATGACGGTGGTGGCCTGAGGCTATTTTATAGGGACCCTAGAGACGCCCCTCCTCCACGTTGCCACCTTGTCTGCTTAGGTGTTTAGGTCGGACAGCCAACTTGGAATTGACTGTCCTGCCGGTCTTTGGAGCAAGGCTTAGAGGCAGTTGCTCCCTCTGTGTTTCTGGCTATCGGCTTCTGCGCCTCAGAAAGGAGCAGCTTGTTCCTGGCTGATATCCCTCTGATATCTCCCCCTGTGCTCTGCTCTCCTGCACACTCTCCGCAGTATGTTCACCGTTTTGTGTCTTTTCCCAGGAGTTGCAGCACGTTATGCCAGCAGAGCTCCTCTCCTTCTGTCTCCTGACAGGAACTGAACTCCTTTCCCTCCAGATCAGGATGTTAGATAGGGAAGTTCACCCTAAACAGGCTTAGAGCTCCCCCTTCTGGTCTGGAGTGTGAACATGTTGCATGTGTGTAATACCTGGATGTGGTTGTCTTTCATTGCCTTCAGACATGACATCACTTCTCCCCTGAAAGGATAATGACATCACTGCGACGACCAGGATACTGGGGCACCACACTCCCCCCCGTTAAATCCAGTACTCCGGGACTGGGAAAAGAACAACAACAATACATATTAGCAAAAGACATACAACATTTTTGAAATGCTATAAACAACTTGGGCAAAAGTGGTGCTTCCCTTTATGGGAGGTGAGGACACTTCAATGTTTCAAAAGCCTTGGTCATGCACAGTTCATGACTCCCAGTTCAGTGAGTGCAAACTTGAAACAGCAAGGATCCCGGGTAAACAAAGGGATCCCTTTTAAAAGCATAATGAAAGTTTCTGAGTAATTCACTATCCATTACTCCATTGTCCGTTTTAAACCTGCAACAAAGATATGTATACAGATATTTTCAAACAAACAGCGGCAACCATTAATGTTTCCAAGTTTTGTAGCAGATTGGGGTTTTATTTTTGGTGCTACGTGTAGACCTCCCCAATACAGGGGTTGCTAGTGACCTAACAGGGTCTGCTGTGCTTGCTATCGCAGGTGTAGTGCACTGCCTTTTGGCTACACTTCTAGTGAGTCTAGGTAGCATGGGCAGGCTGGAGCTCTCAGGACTGCTTCTACTAACTGTAGGCACGCCTCCAGAAGAAGCAAACGCGAAACGCGCATCGGGGCAGAGGGATGCCGAGGTACTCTCACACGGCTGACAGCAAGGTATTATACCCTACTTATATACTATCCACTATATGTATGCTGTATATATTTGGAGTTTATCACTTATTAGAGGAGTATGGCTATATGCTTTTCCTATTAAGAGATAATAGGATCACTATATTTAACACCATATAGATTTTGAGGCCAAAATCTTTTACTTATATTACACCTACTTCCATATACAGGTCCTTCTCAAAAAATTAGCATATAGTGTTAAATTTCATTATTTACCATAATGTAATGATTACAATTACCCCCCCATGATGGGGGTTTTGAGTAATGAACCAGGCAGGGAGTTTATAAAAGCCTCAGGTATCTTTTGCATGTGTTTAGAGTTAATTAGTTGATTCAGAAGATTAGGGTAATAGGTCGTTTAGAGAACCTTTTCTTGATATGCTAATTTATTGAGACAGGTTTTTTGGGTTATCAGGAGTTGTATGCCAAAATCATCAGTATTAAAACAATAAAAGACCTGACAAATTTCAGTTGGTGGATAATGAATCTATAATATATGAAAGTTTAATTGTAATCATTACATTATGGTAAATAATGAAATTTAACACTATATGCTAATTTTTTGAGAAGGACCTGTATATGCAGGCTTCTTTATTTGTGGTTAAATTGTGAACATGTTAGCAAATGTCTAGCCTGGTTTTATGAGACTTTCTATGGCAGTATAGTGCCTTTTTATGGATTTGCACCTTCTTTGCATGTAGTAACTCATATTTTTACATGTTTTATATCATTGAGTTTAAATAAAATTGTTATTTTTACACGAGTACCATAGTGGAGATCATTTTATTTCACAGATCACACTAAATGTGAGGGATATTGTGTTGGTTGGTACATATACCCTTCGTATGGGAGGGATTTGTGTAGTAGTACATTGAGCAATTGTTTGTGAATATATAACTGTAGGCATGGCAGATTCGCCGATAGCAGAGGGTGGACTTGCCGATTCAACTGTTGGCATGGCATCCTCTGTTGGAATCTGTTGGTGCAGAATCTCTCTTGGCTCAAGATGATCTGGCATCACATTTGGTTCCGGCGGTTTCGGCTGACGAAACGTCAAAACAGGTACCACGATGGCCTGATTTATTTGAGTCCAAGACTGGGTAAAAGCTCCAAGAGCAGTGTGTATCACCTTCTCCTCTTCCACGGGTGGAGATGTTCTTGGATCTGTTTCTCTATATCTCAACTTGTCAGGGCATACTTTGAGGTGGTCTCTGGATACAGCTGTCGAAGTTTCTCCTCCATCTTTGCTGATGAGACAGACCTTTGTATTGTCAAAGTCTGATGGCAGGATGGTATATGGTTCTGCTTCCCATTGGTCATCAAGTTTGTGTAGTCTTCTTTTCCGTTTGAGTACTTGCTCACCCGGTGACAAGGGAATTGCAGGTGCATGCTGGTTGTAGTCTCTTTCTTGTTTTTGTCTGGCTTGGGCTAGACTTCTTTCCATGCATTCCTGTACTTTGCGATACTTTTGCTGTCTTTCTGTATCCCAATCTGCATCTGGTGAGATATCTTCTGGGCTTAGGACTCCCATATCCAGATCAACAGGTAACTTACAGGATCTTCCTCTCATCAGGTATGCTGGGGTACAGTTGGTGGAATTCACTGGGATGTGATTGTACATGTCTACCAAGTCGGGCAACTTCGCTGGCCATAAGTTCCGTTCCTCCACAGGCAAAGTCTTCAGTAAGTAGATTACCACTTGGTTCATCTTTTCACACATCCCGTTGGCTTGTGGATGATACTGTGTCGTCCTGATCTTTTTACACCCCTATAAAGTGCAGAATTCCTGGAACTCTTCTGCTTCAAAGGCTGGTCCTTGATCAGTCAGTACCCTTTCCGGGTACCCATGTGGTCTACAGAAGTACTGCTGGAAGGCTTTGGCTGCTGTCTTTGCTGTCAGATCTTTGACAGGCACAACTACCAGAAACCTAGAATAGTGGTCCACGATGGTTAGGGTGTAGACTTAGCCTGACCGGCTGGGTGTTAGCTTCACGTGATCTAGCGCGACCAGTTCGAGCAGTCGTTTGGTGACGATGGGCTGTAGAGGAGCCCTTTGGCTGTCACGGTCCTTCCTGGGTAGGCTACATGGGCCACACTCTTGGCACCACTTTTTGATGGCTTTCTTCATGCCAACCCAGTAGAACCTTCCACGAAGTAGACTCTCCAACTTCCTCCATCCGAAGTGTCCTGCTCCATCGTGGTACGCTTCCAGAACCATTGGCGCACCTTGTTTTGGGACTACTATCTGCCATACCAACTTATGGGTGCGTAATCGATGCTTCTCCGGCACAGCTTACCGTCGTAGATAAACAGCTTGCCTCTCCCCTTCCACAGTTGTTGCGTCTCTTGTGGATCATCCGGGCCAGGATGTGAACCTGCCTGCGTCAGGAGCGCTTTCACCCGATGGACCGCGGGGTCACTGTCCTGGGTCTCTGCCCATCCATGGTGGAGCAGGGGATTCAGCATGGCGTCCTGCCTGTTCCTGTGCCCGTTCCTCACGTGATGGGAATACTGAGTGGCCTTGGGGCGATGGAAAGCTGGCAACTCTATTTCTTCGAGTGCTTCCGAGTCTTCTCCCGTTTCTGGCAAGTTGGGCATCCTGGACAATGCATCGGTATTCGCATTCTTGTGCCCTGCCCGGTACTTGATGGTGAAATCATAATTGGACAGCCAGGCCATCCACCACTGCTCCAAGGCACCAAGTTTTGCTGTGTCCAAGTGTGTCAGTGGATTGTTGTCCGTGAAGACGGTGAATTTCGCCGAGGCCAGGTAGTGCTTAAACCTCTCCGTCACTGCCCAAACGATGGCGAGGAACTCCAGCTTAAAGGAACTGTAGTTGTCAGGGTTCCTTTCAGTGGGACGAAGTTTCCTGCTGGCATAAGCAATTACCCTCTCTTTGCCTTTCTGGACCTGGGACAATACGGCTCCCAGTCCCATGTTGCTGGCATCCGTATACAGCACAAATGGTTGGTCATATTCAGGGTAGGCCAGTACCTCTTCTCCCGTCAGCGCCAACTTCAAACAAGTGAAGGATCCCTCCAGTCCGTCGTTCCAGTCAAATGGGGTATTCTTACCCTTGGTTTTCTTGGATTGGCCCACTAACAGGTCTTGCAATGGCGCAGCTTTCTTGGTGAAGTCCTTGATGAATCTTCTGTAATAGCCTACCAACCCAAGGAACTGCCGGACTTCATGGAGGTTGCTGGGCTTCGGCCAGTCTCTGATCACAGTGACCTTGTCAGGGTCTGGGGCCACTCCTTCAGGTACTGCACTTTGGGCTTTAATAGATGACATTTGGACAGTTTACCTTTAGGCCAAAGTTGGACAGAGCTTCGAACACCTCTGCCAGGTTCTTCAGGTGGTCCTCATAGGTCTTGGAGAAGACGATGACATCGTTCAAGTACAGCAGGACGGTTTTGAAATTCTTGTGTCCCAGACAGCACTCCATCATCCTCTGGAACGTTCCTGGGGCATTGCACAGTCCGAATGGCATGTAGTTGAATGCACAGAGACCCATCGGTGTGGTGAAGGCCGTCTTTTCCTTGTCCGCCTCTGCCACGGGAACCTGCCAGTACCCACTGGTGAGGTCTAAGGTGGAGAAGTAGTTAGCAGATTTTAAAGCAGCTAATGACTCTTCTATTCTGGGCAGTGGGTATGCATCTTTGTGTGTAATGCGGTTTATCTGCCTGTAATCAACACACATCCCCATCGTGCCATCCTTCTTCCTGACGAGGACTAATGGACCTATTGCTGCCCGACACCATATTAACATTTCACTCCTGTGCAGTTGCAGCACGTTATGCCAGCAGAGCTCCTCTCCTTCTGTCTCCTGACAGGAACTGAACTCCTTTCCCTCCAGATCAGGATGTTAAATAGGGAAGTTCACCCTAAACAGGTTTAGAGCTCCCCCTTCTGGTCTGGAGTGTGAACATGTTGCATGTGTGTAATACCTGGATGTGGTTGTCTTTCATTGCCTTCAGACATGACATCACTTCTCCCCTGAAAGGATAATGACATCACTGTGACGACCAGGACACTGGGGCGCCGCAATAATCTCCTGCTAATAAAACACTGACTATATTTAAATAGCACAATATGTGTGGGAGATATGGACAGCAATTCTGACACATTTAAAAATAAACTGTTAGTAGTCCTATTGTACATATCTCTGGAACCAGAATACTCAGGATTGCAGCACGAATGAAAGAAAACTGGTACCTTTTCCAATGGTGATAAATCCCTCTCAACACACACAGCACTGTTTTTGCTGTCATAATGATGGGACACTAATGGTATTCATCCCAAGTCAATGAGATCCATTTGGAAGTGCATTGAACAGCAAGGTGAATTGTTGCTGAGGGGGAAAAAAAAATCTCTTTAAATCTTCAGCTTAGCGAGTGTGAACGAGCCGAGTGTGACCTGAGCATAAGTGTGAACGGCGGTAAGTGTATGACTTGTGATTCAGTGAAGAGGTATTTGGAAAAACTTTAACAAATACCTGTGTGAATTGGTGTGAGTTGCTGCATTGGGAATAGCTATATTCACAAGGGGTTAATTTAGAGTTGGGGCTCATAATCAAGGGTTTATAAGGGGCAGCTGGTTGGGGCTCAAGTCCTTTTGGAAGTGCATCAAACAGCAAGGTGGAATGCTGCTGAGGGAAAAAATAATAATCTCTTTAGGCCGGCGTCACACACAGCGTATGAAAATACGGTCCGTATACTACGGCCGTAATACGCTGAAAAGTCCCGAAAATAGTAGTCCGTAGCTCCTCCGTAGGCAGGGTGTGTCAGCATTTTTTGCGCATGGCATCCTCCGTATGTAATCCGTATGTCATCCGTACTGCGTGTTTTTATCGCAGGCTTGCAAAACCGACATACGGCTATACAAGGGATCCATGTATAAAAAAAATAAAAACATATATACTGTATATATATATATATATATATATATATATATGTCAGTAGACACATATATGTATATATATTAATATTTCATCCAGCGCGATATAGCAGAAAGCCGGTAATTCAATTACTGGCTTCTGCTTTCTCCTTCCTAAACCCGACATGATATGAGACCTGGTTTACATACAGTAAACCATCTCATAGCACCATTTTTTTTTTTTTTTTTGGAGTGCGGGGTTGAGGCACAAGAACATCATGAGCACTGGTAAGGTCAGCCACATTTATAATGCACCTTAGTTTTCTTGTACTTTATAGATATTAATATATGGAGAAGCTATAGGTATTATACCTTATATGGTCACTACTATTGCTATCAGCATCATGCACAGTGCACTTTACTGTACATCTTTCTCTATTTGATGGTGGTTCTTTGCCGTGTCTCATACATACCTGTTGAGCAAAAAAAGAAAGGACATAATATTACTATACTTTATATACACTGTTATCAGTGGTCCTTATATAGAAACATTTATATGTGTATTTTTGTGCCTCCTCCGACTGTCTGTGTTATTGTTTGTTAGTGTCTTTATATTTAATAAAATATTATGTTTTATCATATTTTCTTTGTGTTATTGGCTAGATTTTCAAGTAGTTTGTTTTGGTTACATGTTCATGTGTCTACTTGAAACAAAAGAGAAAATTGGGTTGAAACTCTCTCCTTGGTTTTTTGGTAAAATATATATATGTCAGTAGACACATATATGTATATATATTAATATTTCATCCAGCGCGATATAGCAGAAAGCCGGTAATTCAATTACTGGCTTCTGCTTTCTCCTTCCTAAACCCGACATGATATGAGACCTGGTTTACATACAGTAAACCATCTCATATCACCATTTTTTTTGCATATTCCACACTACTAATGTTAGTAGTGTGTATGTGCAAAATTTGGCTGTTCTAGCTAGTAAATTAAAGGGTTAAATGGCGGAAAAAATTGGCGTGGGCTCCCGCACAATTTTATCCGCCAGAGTAGTAAAGCCAGTGACTGAGGGCAGATATTAATAGCCTGGAGAGGGTCCACGGTTATTGGTCCCCTCCCCTGGCTAAAAACACCTTCCCCCAGCCACCCCAGAAAAGGCACATCTGGAAGATGCGCCTATTCTGGCACTTGGCCACTCTCTTCCCATTCCCGTGTAGCGGTGGGATATGGGGTAATGAAGGGTTAATGCCACCTTGCTACAGACCTGACAAATTTCAGTTGGTGGATAATGAATCTATAATATATGAAAGTTTAATTGTAATCATTACATTATGGTAAATAATGAAATTTAACACTATATGCTAATTTTTTGAGAAGGACCTGTATATGCAGGCTTCTTTATTTGTGGTTAAATTGTGAACATGTTAGCAAATGTCTAGCCTGGTTTTATGAGACTTTCTATGGCAGTATAGTGCCTTTTTATGGATTTGCACCTTCTTTGCATGTAGTAACTCATATTTTTACATGTTTTATATCGTTGAGTTTAAATAAAATTGTTATTTTTACACGAGTACCATAGTGGAGATCATTTTATTTCACAGATCACACTAAATGTGAGGGATATTGTGTTGGTTGGTACATATACCCTTCGTATGGGAGGGATTTGTGTAGTAGTACATTGAGCAATTGTTTGTGAATATATAACTGTAGGCATGGCAGATTCGCCGATAGCAGAGGGTGGACTTGCCGATTCAACTGTTGGCATGGCATCCTCTGTTGGAATCTGTTGGTGCAGAATCTCTCTTGGCTCAAGATGATCTGGCATCACATTTGGTTCCGGCGGTTTCGGCTGACGAAACGTCAAAACAGGTACCACGATGGCCTGATTTATTTGAGTCCAAGACTGGGTAAAAGCTCCAAGAGCAGTGTGTATCACCTTCTCCTCTTTCACGGGTGGAGATGTTCTTGGATCTGTTTCTCTATATCTCAACTTGTCAGGGCATACTTTGAGGTGGTCTCTGGATACAGCTGTCGAAGTTTCTCCTCCATCTTTGCTGATGAGACAGACCTTTGTATTGTCAAAGTCTGATGGCAGGATGGTATATGGTTCTGCTTCCCATTGGTCATCAAGTTTGTGTAGTCTTCTTTTCCGTTTGAGTACTTGCTCACCCGGTGACAAGGGAATTGCAGGTGCATGCTGGTTGTAGTCTCTTTCTTGTTTTTGTCTGGCTTGGGCTAGACTTCTTTCCATGCATTCCTGTACTTTGCGATACTTTTGCTGTCTTTCTGTATCCCAATCTGCATCTGGTGAGATATCTTCTGGGCTTAGGACTCCCATATCCAGATCAACAGGTAACTTACAGGATCTTCCTCTCATCAGGTATGCTGGGGTACAGTTGGTGGAATTCACTGGGATGTGATTGTACATGTCTACCAAGTCGGGCAACTTCGCTGGCCATAAGTTCCGTTCCTCCACAGGCAAAGTCTTCAGTAAGTAGATTACCACTTGGTTCATCTTTTCACACATCCCGTTGGCTTGTGGATGATACTGTGTCGTCCTGATCTTTTTACACCCCTATAAAGTGCAGAATTCCTGGAACTCTTCTGCTTCAAAGGCTGGTCCTTGATCAGTCAGTACCCTTTCCGGGTACCCATGTGGTCTACAGAAGTACTGCTGGAAGGCTTTGGCTGCTGTCTTTGCTGTCAGATCTTTGACAGGCACAACTACCAGAAACCTAGAATAGTGGTCCACGATGGTTAGGGTGTAGACTTAGCCTGACCGGCTGGGTGTTAGCTTCACGTGATCTAGCGCGACCAGTTCGAGCAGTCGTTTGGTGACGATGGGCTGTAGAGGAGCCCTTTGGCTGTCACGGTCCTTCCTGGGTAGGCTACATGGGCCACACTCTTGGCACCACTTTTTGATGGCTTTCTTCATGCCAACCCAGTAGAACCTTCCACGAAGTAGACTCTCCAACTTCCTCCATCCGAAGTGTCCTGCTCCATCGTGGTACGCTTCCAGAACAATTGGCGCATCTTGTTTTGGGACTACTATCTGCCATACCAACTTATGGGTGCATAATCGATGCTTCTCCGGCACAGCTTACCGTCGTAGATAAACAGCTTGCCTCTCCCCTTCCACAGTTGTTGCGTCTCTTGTGGATCATCCGGGCCAGGATGTGAACCTGCCTGCGTCAGGAGCGCTTTCACCCGATGGACCGCGGGGTCACTGTCCTGGGTCTCTGCCCATCCATGGTGGAGCAGGGGATTCAGCATGGCGTCCTGCCTGTTCCTGTGCCCGTTCCTCACATGATGGGAATACTGAGTGGCCTTGGGGCGATGGAAAGCTGGCAACTCTATTTCTTCGAGTGCTTCCGAGTCTTCTCCCGTTTCTGGCAAGTTGGGCATCCTGGACAATGCATCGGTATTCGCATTCTTGTGCCCTGCCCGGTACTTGATGGTGAAATCATAATTGGACAGCCAGGCCATCCACCACTGCTCCAAGGCACCAAGTTTTGCTGTGTCCAAGTGTGTCAGTGGATTGTTGTCCGTGAAGACGGTGAATTTCGCCGAGGCCAGGTAGTGCTTAAACCTCTCCGTCACTGCCCAAACGATGGCGAGGAACTCCAGCTTAAAGGAACTGTAGTTGTCAGGGTTCCTTTCAGTGGGACGAAGTTTCCTGCTGGCATAAGCAATTACCCTCTCTTTGCCTTTCTGGACCTGGGACAATACGGCTCCCAGTCCCATGTTGCTGGCATCCGTATACAGCACAAATGGTTGGTCATATTCAGGGTAGGCCAGTACCTCTTCTCCCGTCAGCGCCAACTTCAAACAAGTGAAGGATCCCTCCAGTCCGTCGTTCCAGTCAAATGGGGTATTCTTACCCTTGGTTTTCTTGGATTAGCCCACTAACAGGTCTTGCAATGGCGCAGCTTTCTTGGTGAAGTCCTTGATGAATCTTCTGTAATAGCCTACCAACCCAAGGAACTGCCGGACTTCATGGAGGTTGCTGGGCTTCGGCCAGTCTCTGATCACAGTGACCTTGTCAGGGTCTGGGGCCACTCCTTCAGGTACTGCACTTTGGGCTTTAATAGATGACATTTGGACAGTTTACCTTTAGGCCAAAGTTGGACAGAGCTTCGAACACCTCTGCCAGGTTCTTCAGGTGGTCCTCATAGGTCTTGGAGAAGACGATGACATCGTTCAAGTACAGCAGGACGGTTTTGAAATTCTTGTGTCCCAGACAGCACTCCATCATCCTCTGGAACGTTCCTGGGGCATTGCACAGTCCGAATGGCATGTAGTTGAATGCACAGAGACCCATCGGTGTGGTGAGGGTCGTCTTTTCCTTGTCCGCCTCTGCCACGGGAACCTGCCAGTACCCACTGGTGAGGTCTAAGGTGGTGAAGTAGTTAGCAGATTTTAAAGCAGCTAATGACTCTTCTATTCTGGGCAGTGGGTATGCATCTTTGTGTGTAATGCGGTTTATCTGCCTGTAATCAACACACATCCCCATCGTGCCATCCTTCTTCCTGACGAGGACTAATGGACCTATTGCTGCCCGACACCATATTAACATTTCACTCCTGTGCAGTTGCAGCACGTTATGCCAGCAGAGCGCCTCTCCTTCTGTCTCCTGACAGGAACTGAACTCCTTTCCCTCCAGATCAGGATGTTAAATAGGGAAGTTCACCCTAAACAGGTTTAGAGCTCCCCCTTCTGGTCTGGAGTGTGAACATGTTGCATGTGTGTAATACCTGGATGTGGTTGTCTTTCATTGCCTTCAGACATGACATCACTTCTCCCCTGAAAGGATAATGACATCACTGCGACGACCAGGACACTGGGGCGCCGCAATAATCTCCTGCTAATAAAACACTGACTATATTTAAATAGCACAATATGTGTGGGAGATATGGACAGCAATTCTGACACATTTAAAAATAAACTGTTAGTAGTCCTATTGTACATATCTCTGGAACCAGAATACTCAGGATTGCAGCACGAATGAAAGAAAACTGGTACCTTTTCCAATGGTGATAAATCCCTCTCAACACACACAGCACTGTTTTTGCTGTCATAATGATGGGACACTAATGGTATTCATCCCAAGTCAATGAGATCCATTTGGAAGTGCATTGAACAGCAAGGTGAATTGTTGCTGAGGGGGAAAAAAAAATCTCTTTAAATCTTCAGCTTAGCGAGTGTGAACGAGCCGAGTGTGACCTGAGCATAAGTGTGAACGGCGGTAAGTGTATGACTTGTGATTCAGTGAAGAGGTATTTGGAAAAACTTTAACAAATACCTGTGTGAATTGGTGTGAGTTGCTGCATTGGGAATAGCTATATTCACAAGGGGTTAATTTAGAGTTGGGGCTCATAATCAAGGGTTTATAAGGGGCAGCTGGTTGGGGCTCAAGTCCTTTTGGAAGTGCATCAAACAGCAAGGTGGAATGCTGCTGAGGGAAAAAATAATAATCTCTTTAGGCCGGCGTCACACACAGCGTATGAAAATACGGTCCGTATACTACGGCCGTAATACGCTGAAAAGTCCCGAAAATAGTAGTCCGTAGCTCCTCCGTAGGCAGGGTGTGTCAGCATTTTTTGCGCATGGCATCCTCCGTATGTAATCCGTATGTCATCCGTACTGCGTGTTTTTATCGCAGGCTTGCAAAACCGACATACGGCTATACAAGGGATCCATGTATAAAAAAAAAAAAAACATATATACTGTATATATATATATATATATATATATATATATATATATGTCAGTAGACACATATATGTATATATATTAATATTTCATCCAGCGCAATATAGCAGAAAGCCGGTAATTCAATTACTGGCTTCTGCTTTCTCCTTCCTAAACCCGACATGATATGAGACCTGGTTTACATACAGTAAACCATCTCATATCACCATTTTTTTTTTTTTTTTTTGGAGTGCGGGGTTGAGGCACAAGAACATCATGAGCACTGGTAAGGTCAGCCACATTTATAATGCACCTTAGTTTTCTTGTACTTTATAGATATTAATATATGGAGAAGCTATAGGTATTATACCTTATATGGTCACTACTATTGCTATCAGCATCATGCACAGTGCACTTTACTGTACATCTTTCTCTATTTGATGGTGGTTCTTTGCCGTGTCTCATACATACCTGTTGAGCAAAAAAAGAAAGGACATAATATTACTATACTTTATATACACTGTTATCAGTGGTCCTTATATAGAAACTTTTATATGTGTATTTTTGTGCCTCCTCCGACTGTCTGTGTTATTGTTTGTTAGTGTCTTTATATTTAATAAAATATTATGTTTTATCATATTTTCTTTGTGTTATTGGCTAGATTTTCAAGTAGTTTGTTTTGGTTACATGTTCATGTGTCTACTTGAAACAAAAGAGAAAATTGGGTTGAAACTCTCTCCTTGGTTTTTTGGTAAAATATATATATGTCAGTAGACACATATATGTATATATATTAATATTTCATCCAGCGCGATATAGCAGAAAGCCGGTAATTCTATTACTGGCTTCTGCTTTCTCCTTCCTAAACCCGACATGATATGAGACCTGGTTTACATACAGTAAACCATCTCATATCACCATTTTTTTTGCATATTCCACACTACTAATGTTAGTAGTGTGTATGTGCAAAATTTGGCCATTCTAGCTAGTAAATTAAAGGGTTAAATGGCGGAAAAAATTGGCGTGGGCTCCCGCACAATTTTATCCGCCAGAGTAGTAAAGCCAGTGACTGAGGGCAGATATTAATAGCCTGGAGAGGGTCCACGGTTATTGGTCCCCTCCCCTGGCTAAAAACACCTTCCCCCAGCCACCCCAGAAAAGGCACATCTGGAAGATGCGCCTATTCTGGCACTTGGCCACTCTCTTCCCATTCCCGTGTAGCGGTGGGATATGGGGTAATGAAGGGTTAATGCCACCTTGCTATTGTAAGGTGACATTAAGCCTAATTAATAATGGAGAGGCGTCAATTATGACACCTACCCATTATTAATCCAATACTAGTAAAGGGTTAAAAAAAAACCACACACACATTATTAATTTAATGAAAAAGTCACAAAGGTTGTTGTATTAATTTATTCTACTCTCAATCCACTCACTGAAGACTCTCGATCTGTAAATAAAAAAAAAATAATAAACCAACAATATACATACCTTCCGAGGATCTGTCACGTCCAACGATGTAAATCCATTTGAAGGGGTTAAAATATTTTGCAGCCACGAGCTCCGCTAATGCAGCTGCTCATGTCTGCAAAACCCCGGAGAATGTAGGTAAAGTAGGTCATTGACCTATATTTACCTGCATTTGCGGTGAGGCGCCTTCTGCTGGCTGTTCCTAGATCGTGGGAACTTTCCTAGAAAGCTCCCAGGCTCGAGATCATAAGAGGGCGCCCTCTGCTGGTTGTCCTCATATACGGCAGATAGGAGCAGGGGCATAGAGAATAATTGTGCCGTATGTTTTGCGAGTTTTACGGACGTAGTTTCTGCGCTCTTACGTCCGTAAAACTCGCAAGTGTGACGCCGGCTTTAAATCTTCAGCTTAGTGAGTGTGAAGGAGCTAAGTGTGACTTAAGCGCAGGGCCGGCTCCAGGTTTTCGAGGGCCCCGGGCGAAGGAGTCTCAGTGGGCCCCCCCTTTAACACATACCCCTATTTATGATGCCCAGATACGGCAGAGAAATGTATAGTACAATGCCAGATTTCACTTCTTACATGAGTGACAGCTATTGTAGATTCTGCAGTGTATATATACAGGAGGAAAGGTGCTGTGCAGTGTATATATACAGGAGAGGTGCTTTTCTGTTTTGAGTTTTTCTATGAAACAAAGACTTTTCTACATAAACAACTTTGTTTGGTTTTGCGGCCCCAACAGATCTGTGCTACAAAGTAACAGGCGGCTCGGGCATTAATGAGGGACCTGATACTGAATCCTTTCCACAAACCCTAATGACCCAATTAGTGCCCTGTCATTAGAAGCTCATTAAACGCCTCCCTGTCCCGAGCAGTCATGTACAGTATGGGGGGATCCTGCAGCCCACCCCCTGACTGCTCC
This sequence comes from Ranitomeya imitator, assembly GCF_032444005.1. Taxonomy (NCBI): domain Eukaryota; kingdom Metazoa; phylum Chordata; class Amphibia; order Anura; family Dendrobatidae; genus Ranitomeya; species Ranitomeya imitator. The sequence goes on from NC_091286.1 coordinate 310,481,416, forward strand.
ATACCATACACTGCCCTCTGTCGCTCTCACTATTATCCTGTGCATTTCTCTGTCATCGTTACCCCATGTTACACTTGTCACCCCCCACTACAGAGTAGCAGGGCAGCCAATGTCACCCCCTCCCGGACCCTAATGGCAGCAGGAAATGTCTGCTCCTCTATTGGGTTGGAACCTGATTTAATCAAGGAATAATGTGGATTTGTTGCCGGTGGCTGCAGGGGAAGGGTTAAGTGATGCCATGTCCTTGGTGGGAGCAGTGGCAGCTGCTGGGACCTGGACAGAGACAACCAATGTTGCTGTGACTGCACAGTGTGACCTAGAGGAGAGAAGCTGAGACTCCGGAGCAGAAATCACCCACATGCCAGCACTGGGCAGAGTCCCTCCAGTCACCAGCCTGGGGCCACGGGGCCCCAATGTACAGCCCACAGCTCAGTTTTATCCATGGCAGCAGCTCCCCTTCCTCCTGGCATCTGGTTAACCCCATTTATGCGGGTCGGATTGTTATCTTTAAGGTTCAGCAATAACCTTCATACAGATGGGAAGGGGTTAAGCTTCTTCCTATCCCACTGGTGCAGGTTTGGTGCAGCATGCATGTATTCTGGGTGAGCTGGGCGGCTACAGGCTGCACCCCACCAGCTGCTCCTCCAGACATCACCCACATTTTTAGGCAGCGGAGACAGACAGCAGCAGACTGAGCCACAACTGCAACCACTGCTGGATACCTTTGCACTCACTCAGTCACTAGTAGGACGGAGCTCCTCCGGAATCTGCCTGATAAACTTCAGCACTGTCTGCAGCCACCCAGGGGGGAGAGCAGAGAACGTGCCCTCTCTGCCCACAATGTTACACTGGCTGCCTTCTGTTAACCCCTATGTGTGCCTGCCTGGCTGCACTGACTGAGTGAGAAGATGCTTGTGTCAGAGCTGGCACATAAGGGTTAAGAGAACGCAGCCAGCAGTGACTTTGTGGGTGGAGAGAGCATGTTATCTCCTGCTCTGCTCTCCGTGGGCCCCCCTCTCCCCAGGGCCCCGGCATTTGCCCGCTGTGCCGGGTGCTGACGCCGGCCCTGCTTAAGCGTAAGTGTGAACGGCAGTAAGTGTGACTTGTGATTCAGTGACTTTGGATTCAGGGAGTTTCCAAGGGAAATACTTTGTATTTATTTTTTATTTAACGTTTCTGTCTGATGGAATCCCCATTAGGAAATGTGCTCCACTATTGTTAATGCCATCCAGTGCACATCTTGCCACATGTATGCAATCCTTGAGCAGCCGGTCGAGGGTGCATACTGCTGTGTGAGATGTGAGCACATTGTGCATTTGGAAGCCCAGATTCTGATTCTAAGGCTATGTGCACATGTTCAGGTTTTTTCGAGGTTTTTTTCGCGCTAAAAACGCTATAAAAACTCATTAATTTTGCAGATTTTCTACATTTTTCCCGCTATTCTATGCATTTGGGGAAAAAACGCACCAAAAATGCGTCAAAAACACAAAGAAAACGCATGCGGATATCTGGCAGAAATCTCCGGTTTTTGTCAGGAAAATTTCTGCAAGAAATCCTGACGTGTGCACATACCCTAAGGCTATGTGCACACGTTCAGGTTTTATCACTTTTTTTGTGTTTTTTTCACTGTAAAAACGCTATAAAAACTCATTAAAAACGCATACATTATGCATCCTATCATTTAGAATGCATTCTGCAAGTTTTGTGCACATGATGCATTTTTTTACACGAAAAAAACTCATCGCGGTAAAAAAAAGCAGCATGTTCATTAATTTTGCGGATTTTCTGCGTTTTTCCCGCTATTCTATGCATTTGGGAAAAAAACGCACAAAAAATGCGTGAAAAACGCGGTAAAATCGTGGTAAAAATGCATGCAGATTTCTGGCAGAAATGTCCGGTTTTTGTCAGGAAAATTTCTGCAAGAAATCCTGATGTGTGCACATACCCTAAATGTGCAGCTAGCAACACTGAGATCCATTGACAACATGGAAAGGAGTCTTCTGCTCACTGAGCAGTCGCTCAATGGGATAGATGAGGTGGGGGATGGTGGAATGGAGCTGCAGGACGGTGAAGCAGCAAGCTTGGTGACAGTTAGAAGGCCCGGTAGAGGGAAGAGTGCCAGGGAGGCTAGTCCTGATCTGGCACACCCCAATAAGTTTGCTAAGCTGGCAGATGAGGGGGGTGCCAGTACAGGGGTAGCACTGCTGTAGCCAGGCATGTCCTCTGAAAGCCGGAGGAGTGACTGCTACAGTAAGGAGGGAAATAGGAGAGCAGGGCAGGCCAGACAGGTGCTGGTAGTGGGGGACACAATTATTAGGGAAACAGATAGGTGGAAGGTCCTTAAAGATGATTTCAGGGAATTAGGCTGCAAGCTGAAAGCAAGGACCTCCAACGTGGTATTTTCCAAAATGCTGCCTGTACAACGTGCCACTCCAGAGAGGCAACGGGAGATTAGGGAGGTTAATAAGCGGCTCAGGAATTAGTGTAGGAAGGAGGGGTTTGGGTTCCTGCAGAACTGGGCCGACTTCTCAGTTGGCTACAGGTTCTACGCTAGGGGCGGGCTGCACCTCAATGGGGAAGGTGCAGCTGTGCTGGGGGAGAAAATGGCGAGAAGGTTGGAGGAGTTTTTACACTAGGGAAGATAGATGACTGGGCACAAATAAGGAAGGTGGGGGTGGCGGTGGCATGGGGGATGGGGTTAGAACAATTAATAATTTAACCCCTTCATCACCCAGCCTATTTTGACCTTAAAGACCTTGCCGTTTTTTGCAATTCTGACCAGTGTCCCTTTATGAGATAATAACTCAGGAACGCTTCAACGGATCCTAGCGGTTCTGAGATTGTTTTTTCGTGACATATTGGGCTTCATGTTAGTGGTAAATTTCGGTTAATAAATTCTGCATTTACTTGTGATAAAAACGGAAATTTGGCGAAAATTTTGAAAATTTCGCAATTTTCACATTTTGAATTTTTATTCTGTTAAACCAGAGAGATATGTGACACAATATAGTTAATAAATAACATTTCCCACATGTTTACTTTACATCAGCACAATTTTGGAAACAAAATTTTTTTTTGTTAGGAAGTTATAAGGGTTAAAATTTGACCAGCGATTTCTCATTTTTACAACGAAATTTACAAAACCATTTTTTTTAGGGACCACCTCACATTTGAAGTCAGTTTGAGGGGTCTATATGGCTGAAAATACCCAAAAGTGACACCATTCTAAAAACTGCACCCCTCAAGGTACTCAAAACCACATTCAAGAAGTTTATTAACCCTTCAGGTGCTTCACAGCAGCAGAAGCAACATGGAAGGAAAAAATGAACATTTAACTTTTTAGTCACAAAAATTATCTTTTAGCAACAATTTTTTTATTTTCCCAATGGTAAAAGGAGAAACTGAACCACGAAAGTTGTTGTACAATTTGTCCTGAGTACGCTGATACCTCATATGTGGGGGTAAACCACTGTTTGGGCGCACGGCAGGGCTTGGAAGGGAAGGAGCGCCATTTGACTTTTTGAATCATTTAGCGGACACCATGTCACGTTTGGAGAGCCCCCGTGTGCCTAAAAATTGGAGCTCCCCCACAAGTGACCCCATTTTGGAAACAAGACGCCCCAAGGAACTTATCTAGATGCATAGTGAGCACTTTGAACCCCCAGGTGCTTCACAAATTGATCCGTAAAAATGAAAAAGTACTTTTTTTCACAAAAAAAATCTTTTAGCCTCAATTTTTTCATTTTCACATGGGCAACAGGATAAAATGGATCATAAAATGTGTTGGGCAATTTCTCCTGAGTACACCAATACCTCACATGTGGGGGTAAACCACTGTTTGGGCACATGGTAAGGCTCGGAAGGGAAGGAGCGCCATTTGACTTTTTGAATGAAAAATTATTTCCATCGTTAGCGGACACCATGTCGCGTTTGGATAGCTCCTGTGTGCCTAAACATTGGCGCTCCCCCACAAGTGACCCCATTTTGGAAACTAGACCCCCCAAGGAACTTATTTAGATGCCTAGTGAGCACTTTAAACCCTCAGGTGCTTCACAAATTGATCTGTAAAAATGAAAAAGTACTTTTTTTTCACAAAAAAATTCTTTTCGCCTCAATTTTTTCATTTTCACATGGGCAGTAGGATAAAATGGATCCTAAAATGTGTTGGGCAATTTCTCCCGAGTACGCGGATACCTCATATGTGGGGGGAAACCACTGTTTGGGCACTCGGCAGGGCTCGGAAGGGAAGGCGCGCCATTTGACTTTTGGAATGGAAAATTAGCTCCAATTGTTAGCGGACACCATGTCGCGTTTGGAGAGCCCCTGTGTGCCTAAACATTGGAGCTACCCCACAAGTGACCCCATTTTGGAAACTAGACCCCCCAAGGAACTTATCTAGATGCATATTGAGCACTTTAAACCCCCAGGTGCTTCACAGAAGTTTATAACGCAGAGCCATGAAAATAAAAAAAAATTTTTCTTTCCTCAAAAATGATTTTTTAGCCTGGAATTTCCTATTTTGCCAAGGATAATAGGAGAAACTGGACCCCAAATATTGTTGTCCAGTTTGTCCTGAGTACGCTGATACCCCATATGTGGGGGTAAACCACTGTTTGGGCGCACGGCAGGGCTCGGAAGGGACGGCACGCCATTTGGCTTTTTAAATGGAAAATTAGCTCCAATCATTAGCGGACACCATGTCACGTTTGGAGAGCCCCTGCGTGCCTAAACATTGGAGATCCCCCAGAAATGACCCCATTTTGGAAACTAGACCCCCAAAGGAACTAATCTCGATGTGTGGTGAGGACTTTGAACCCCCAAGTGCTTCACAGAAGTTTATAACGCAGAGCCATGAAAATAAAAAATTATTTTCTCAAAAATGATCTTTTAGCCTGCAATTTTTTATTTTCCCAAGGGTAACAGGAGAAATTTGACCCCAAAAGTTGTTGTCCAGTTTCTCCTGAGTACGCTGATACCCCATGTGTGGGGGTAAACCACTGTTTGGGCACACGTCGGGGCTCAGAAGGGAAGTAGTGACGTTTTGAAATGCAGACTTTGATGGAATGCTCTGTGGGCGTCACGTTGCGTTTGCAGAGCCCCTGATGTGCCTAAACAGTAGAAACCCCCCACAAGTGACCCCATTTTGGAAAGTAGACCCCGAAAGGAACTTATCTAGATGTGTGGTGAGCACTTTGAACCCCCAAGTGGTTCATAGAAGTTTATAATGCAGAGCCGTGAAAATAATAAATACGTTTTCTTTCCTCAAAAATAATTATTTAGCCCAGAATTTTTTAATTTTCCCAAGGGTAACAGGAGAAATTTGACTGCAATATTTGTTGTCCAGTTTCTCCTGAGTACGGTGATACCCCATATGTGGGGGTAAACTACTGTTTGGGCACATGCCGGGGCTCGGAATTGAAGTAGTGACGTTTTGAAATGCAGACTTTGATGGAATGCTCTGCGGGCGTCACGTTGCGTTTGCAGAGCCCCTGATGTGCCTAAACAGTAGAAACCCCCCACAAGTGACCCCATTTTGGAAACTAGACCCCGAAAGGAACTTATCTAGATGTGTGGTGAGCACTTTGAACCCCCAATTGCTTCATAGAAGTTTATAATGCAGAGCCGTGAAAATAATAACTACGTTTTCTTTCCTCAAAAATAATTATTTAGCCCAGAATTTTTTATTTTCCCAAGGGTTACAGGAGAAATTGGACCCCAAAAGTTGTTGTCCAGTTTCTCCTGAGTACGCTGATACCCCATGTGTGGGGGTAAACCACTGTTTGGGCACACGTCGGGGCTCAGAAGGGAAGTAGTGACTTTTGAAATGCAGACTTTGATGGAATGGTCTGCGGGCGTCACATTGCGTTTGCAGAGCCCCTGGTGTGCCTAAACAGTAGAAACCCCCCACAAGTGACCCCATTTTAGAAACTAGACCCCCCCAAGGAACTTATCTAGATATGTGGTGAGCACTTTGAACCCCCAAGTGCTTCACAGACGTTTACAACGCAGAGCCGTGAAAATAAAAAATCATTTTTCTTTCCTCAAAAATTATGTTTTAGCAAGCATTTTTTTAGATTCACAAGGGTAACATGAGAAATTGGACCCCAGTAATTGTTGCGCAGTTTATCCTGAGTATGCTGGTACCCCATATGTGGGGGTAAACCACTGTTTGGGCACACGTCAGGGCTCGGAAGTGAGGGAGCACCATTTGACTTTTTGAATACGAGATTGGCTGGAATCAATGGTGGTGCCATGATGCGTTTGGAGACCCCTGATGTGCCTAAACAGTGGTAACCCCTCAATTCTAACCCCAACACACGCCTAACCCTAATCCCAACTGTAGCCATAACCCTAATCACAACCCTAACCGCAACACACCCCTAACCACAACCCTAACCCCAACACACCCCTAACCCTAACCACAACCCTAATTCCAACCCAACCCTAAGGCTATGTGCCCACGTTGCGGATTCGTGTGAGATATTTCCGCACCACTTTTGAAAAATCCGCGGGTAAAAGGCACTGCGTTTTACCTGCGGATTTTCAGCGGATTTCCAGTGTTTTTTGTGCGGATTTCACCTGCGGATTCCTATTGAGGAGCAGGTGTAAAACGCTGCGGAATCCGCACAAAGAATTGACATGCTGCGGAAAATACAACGGGGCGTTCCCGCGCGGTATTTTCCGCACCATGGGCACAGCGGATTTGGTTTTTCATATGTTTACATGGTACTGTAAACCTGATGGAACTCTGCTGCGAATCCGCAGCGGCCAATCCGCAGCCAAATCCGCACCGTGTGCACATAGCCTAATTCTAAAGGTATGTGCACACGCTGCGGAAAACGCTACGGATCCGCAGCAGTTTCCCATGAGTTTACAGTTCAATGTAAACCTATGGGAAACAAAAATCGCTGTACACATACTGCAGAAAAACTGCACGGAAACGCAGCGGTTTACATTCCACAGCATGTCACTTCTTTCTGCGGATTCCGCAGCGGTTTTACAACTGCTCCAATAGAAAATCGCAATTGTAAAACCGCAGTGAAATGCGCAGAAAAAAACGCGGTAAATAAATCCGCAGCGGTTTAGCACTGCGGAGTTATCAAATCCGCAGCGGAAAAATCCGCAGAGGACCAGAATACGTGTGCACATACCGAAACCCTAACCCTAACCCTACCCCTAACCCTACCCCTAACCCTACCCCTAACCCTACCCCTTACCCTACCCCTAACCCCAGCCCTAACCCTAACCCTAACCCTATTCTAACATTAGTGGGAAAAAAAAATGTCTTTATTTTTTTATTGTCCCTACCTATGGGGGTGACAAAGGGGGGGGGGTCATTTATTATTTTTTTTATTTTGATCACTGAGATATAGTTTTTGACAACTATGAGAGACAATTACCTTTCACAACTGGTTCAGGACCCAACAAGAAGGGGGGCACTGCTAGACCTAATGTTAACCAACAGGCCAGACTGCATATCAAATATAAGGGTTGGGGGTCACTTGGGGAATAGTGATCACAAAATAATAAGTTTTCATGTGTCCTTTAATAATAGAGGGGTTACAAGGACACTAAACTTCAGGAGGACACATTTCCAATGGATGAGAGATGATCTTGGTGCAATTAACTGGGACGATGTCCTGAGACATAAAAATACACAAAGAAAATGGGAGACGTTTATTAGCATCCTGGATAGGACCTTTGCACAGTATATACCGTATGGGAATAAACATACTAGAAATATTAGGAAACCAATATGGCTAAATAGAGCAGTAAGGGGTACAATAAGTGACAAAAAGAAAGCATTTAGAGAATTAACCCCTTTCTGACATTAGACGTACTATCCCATCGAGGTGGTATGATTCCGTATGAACACCGACGGGATAGTAGGTCTAACGCTATCAGCCGTGCTCACGGGGCTATCACAGCAGACATCCGGCACAATGTGCCAGGAGCGGTCTTGGACCACTCCTGGCATATTAACCCCCGGAACACTGCAATCAAAGATGATCGCAGCGTTCCAGTGGCATAGGGAAGCATCATGCAGGGGAGGCTCCGAGGGTCTCCTACCTCCTCCTCCTGGATCCAAAATATCCGCGGGGGCCTTCCAGGTCCTGCAGGGAGTTGGCTTTGAAAGCGCCTGCTCAGAGCAGGCGCTGGAAAACCTCCCTGCAGTGCCTGTCAGGTCTCTGATCTGACACAATGCATTGCAAAGTGTGAGATCAGCGATCTGTCACTATACTGTGATTTCCCCCCTGGGGCAATGTAAAAAAAAAAAAATATTTACATGTGTAAAAAAAAATAAATTCCTAAATAAAGAAGAAAAAATATTGTTCCAATAAATACATTTCTTTATCTAAATAAAAAAAAAACAATTAAAGTAAACATATTTAGTATCGCTGCGTCAGTAAAGACCCGTCCTATAAAACTGTATCACTAGTTAACCCCTTCAGTGAACACCGTAAAAGAAAAAAAAGAGGCAAAAAACTATGCTTTATTGTCATACCGCCAAACAAAAAGTGGAATAATACACGATCAAAAAGATGGCTACAAAATAACCATGGTAACGCTGAAAACATCATCTTGTCCTGCAAAAAAATGAGCCACCATACAGCATCATCAAAAAAATAAAAACGTTATAGTCCTCAGAATAAAGCGATGCAAAAATAATAATTTTTTATATAAAATAGTTTTTATCGTATAAAAGCACCAAAACATAAAAAAGATATAAATGAGGCATCGCTGTAATCATTATGACCCGAAGAATAAAACTGCTTTATCAATTTTACCAAATGTGGAACGGTATAAGCGCCCCCCCAAAAGAAATTCATGAATAGCTGGTTTTTGTTCATTCCACCTCACAACAATCAGAATAAAAAGCGATCAAAAATTGACAAGTGCCCAAAAATTGTACCAATAAAAACGTCAACTCGTCCCACAAAAAACAAGACCTCACATGACACTGTGGACCAAAATATGGAAAAATTATAGCTCTCAAAATGTGGAGACGCAAAAACTATTTTTTGCAATAACAAGCGTCTTTGAGTGTGTGACGGCTGCCAGTCATAAAAATACGCTAAAAACCCACTATAAAAGTAATTCAAACCCCTCTTCATCACCCCGTTAGTTAGGGAAAAATAATAAAATTTAAAAAAATGTATTTATTTCCATTTTCCCATTTGGGTTAGGGTTGGGGCTAAAGCTAGGGTTAAGGTTGGGGCTAAAGTTGGGGTTGGGGTTAGGGTTGGGGTTAGGGTTAAAGTTAGGGTTCGGGTTGGGGCTAAAGTTAGGGTTAGGGTTGGGGCTAAAGTTAGGGTTGGGGCTAAAGTTAGGGTTGGGGCTAAAGTTATGGCTGGGGGTAAAGTTAGGGTTATGGTTGGGGCTAAAGTTAGGGTTAGGGTTGGGGCTAAAGTTAGGGTTATGGTTGGGGCTAAAGTAAGGGTTAGGGTTGGGGCTAAAGTTAGGGTTATGGTTGGGGCTAAAGTTAGGGTTATGGTTAGGGCTAAAGTTAGGGTTAGGGTTGGGGCTTAAGTTAGAGTTATGGTTGGGGCTAAAGTTAGGGTTGGGGCTAAAGTTAGGGCTGGGGGTAAATTTAGGGTTAGGGCTGGTGCTAAAGTTAGGGTTAAGGTTAAAGTTAGGGTTATGGTTGGGGCTAAAGTTAGGGTTAGGGTTGGCACTAAGGTTAGGGCTGGGGTTAAAGTTAGGGTTGGGGCTAAAGTTAGGGTTAGGGTTGAGGCTAAAGTTAGGGTTGGGGCTAAAGTTTGGGTTAGGGTTGGGGCTAAAGTTAGGGTTTGGATTACATTTACGGTAGGGATTAGGGTTAGGGATATGGTTAGGGTTATGGTTGAGATTAGGGTTAGGGGTGTGTTTGGGTTTCAGTTAGAATTGGGGGTTTTCTACTGTTTAGGCACATCAGGGGCTCTCCAAACACAGCATGGCATCCAATCTTATTTCCAGTCAATTCTGCGTTGAAAAAGTAAAACAGTGCTCCTTCCCTTCCATCTCTCCCATGTGCCCAAATAGGGGTTTACACCAACATATGGGGTATCAGCTTGCTTAGCAACTTTTGGGGTCCAATTTCTCCTGTTACCCTTGGGAAAATACAAAACTGGGGGCTAAAAAATAATTTGCGTGGAACAAAAAGATTTTTTATCTTCACGGCCTTGCATTATAAACTGTAGTGAAACACTGGAGGTTCAAAGTTCTCAAAACACATCTATATAAGTTAATTGGGGGGTCTAGCTTCCAATATGGGGTCACTTGTGGGGGTTTCTACTGTTTAGGTACATAAGGGGCTCTGCAAATGCAATGTGACACTTGCAGACCAATCCATCTAAGTTTGCATTCCAAGCGGCGTTCCTTACCTTTCGAGCTCTGCCTTGCGCCCAAGCGGTGGCTTTCCCCCACATGTGGGGTTTCAGCGTACTCAGGACAAATTGGACAACAACTGTCATGATACCCGGGTATAAATGCTGCAGGGGAACTGCACCCAGCAGCAACGGAGCTGATCCAGAAACCGGGTAACTAATATGAACACCAATGGGACCTTTCACATGAGACAGAGTGACCAGATAAAGCAAAAGGACCTACGATCATGTGATAGAGTGGGAGGCGGTTAGGACAAGGATACCAAGTTAGGAGTGAGTATAAATAGCCCTCCCATCTTGAAAGAGAGGCTAAGAACATTAACCCTGACAGTACAAGACATAACCTTGTCCTAACCATGACAACAACTTTTGGGGTCCAATTTCTCCTGTTACCCTTGGAAAAATACAAAACTGGGGGCTAAAATATAATTTTTGTGGAAAGTAAAGAATTTTTATTTTCACGGCTCTGCGTTACAAACTGTAGTGAAACACTTGGAGGTTCAAAGTTCTCACAACACATCTAGATAAGTTCCTTAGAGGGTTTCTTTCCAAAGTGGTGTCACTTGTGGGGGGTTTCAATGTTTAGGGCCATCAGGGGCTCTCCAAACGTGACATGGTGTCCTATCTCAATTCCAGTCAATTTTGCATTGAAAAGTCAAATGGCGCTCCTTCCCTTCCATGCTCTGTCATGCGCCCAAACAGTGGTTTACCCCCACATATGGGGTGTCGGCGTACTCAGGACAAATTTTACAACAACTTTTGGTTTCCAATTTCTTCTGTTATGCTTGGGAAAATAAAAAATTGGGGGCGAAAAGATCATTTTTGTGAAAAAATATGTTTTTTTATTTTTATGGCTCTACATTATAAACTTCTGTGAAGCACTTGGTGGGTTAAAGTGCTCACCACACATCTAGATGAGTTCCTTAGGGGGTCTACTTTCCAAAATGGTGTCACTTGTGGGGGTTTCAATGTTTAACACATCAGGGGCTCTGCAAACGCGACATGGCGTCCCATCTCCATTTCAGTCTGATTGCTGTATGTGGAGTCGGGAAGGAATTTTTTTCCCCAATGTGGAGCTTAGGTTTTGCCACATGGGTTTTTTTCCTTCCTCTGGATCAACATGTTAGGGCATGTTACGTTAGGCTATGGGTTGAACTAGATGGACTTAAAGTAGAAGGGGGGGAGGAAATAAATCCAATAAGATAACTTTATGTCTTATTAGTAAAATTGCTTTATTGAAGTGCAAGGCAAAGAGACAGTGATGACAACAGAGTCATCCAATAATACATAAAAACAATCAGTGCATATGGGACACTAGGACAGCTACTTGCCAACCTCAATCAAAGAGGACTAGTATGCAAAAAACCACCATATATTATATAGGATGGTACCATATCAAGCATGTCATACAACATCACGTAGTAGTTAAGGACTAAACAGAGCGGTAAGGTGTTCCGAAACGCGCGTTGGGGCGGACACTGAGACACTACATTCGCCAAGGACCGGCCTTCTTTTGGGGTGATGTATTAATTTCTTTTACCGCTCTGTTTAGTCCTTAACTACTACGTGATGTTGTATGACATGCTTGATATGGTACCATCCTATATAATATATGGCGGTTTTTTGCATACTAGTCCTCTTTGATTGAGGTTTTTTCCCCTATTGGCCCTGTAACTTTAACCCTTTATGCTGATGTGGCGTATTACTCTTTTATTATGGGTTGGCAAGTAGCTGTCCTAGTGTCCCATATGCACTGATTGTTTTTATGTATTATTGGATGACTCTGTTGTCATCACTGTCTCTTTGCCTTGCACTTTAATAAAGCAATTTTACTAATAAGACATAAAGTTATCTTATTGGATTTATTTCCTCCCCCCCTTCTAGTATATAGTTTTTGATAACTGTCTTGATCCGCTACTAGGGCAGTATTAGTTTTACTGGGAATGCTTTGATATAGATTTTTTCACGTTATATTCTGATTACAAGTCTCCCAGATGCGAGTTTATAGATACTGTCCGCCTTTGGTTACCCCCATTCTCTTTCAATAGATGGACTTAAAGTCTTCCTTCAACCTTTATATCTACGTTACTATGTTACTATAATAGATGGTGCATGGCATCATGGCTTGTGCATTAGGCTAGGCTCATATTGCGTTAATGGGTTAACCCTAATGGACAGCGTTGCACGGTGAAAATGTTGCAACTAACGCCGTGCAACGGGTCCGTTATTTCTGCCTGTTGCGCATCACTAGCGCGTGCCATTTTCGGCACGCGCTAGCGATGTGCCGTTCTTTTGTGACGGACTAAATTGTCATCAGTTGTGAACCAACTTTAGCAAAACCTCCCTCTGAAATGTCATGAACAAAGCCTCACCACTTTATTTAAAGAGGTTTATCTTATGGCAGTACTGGAAAATGTCTAAACATTAGTGATGGGTGAACTGGAACAGTGAAGTTGGAAGTCCGTACCAAACACCTAGAGTCTGTGCACGACCCCGAACACAAACTTGTCCAGGAAGTCTGTGTTACTGTTTGGGTTCAGCAGCGTGCAGATTGGCTGTTTCCCATGCTGCCATCTGTATGACAGTGAAAGAAACACCAATGGCTCTAAAAGGCGGTTCTATCGTCACCGCCGGTTAGAGAGCTGCGATTCCCATGTTGTCAGATGACAGCATGTGAGCCAGTAGGTAAAAAGGTTACAGTCAGTCACAGGTGTCAGCTGATGAGAATACTACTAAAAATAGCAAACCAAAGCCACCCCACAAAATTTGCATCTATTAGATTGCGCCAATTCTGGTGCTTTGCCTAGCTTTTACCACTTGCCCTGGTGTGGTGGAAAGTGGGGTAATAGTTGTGGGGTCGATGTCAGCTGTTCTATGGCTATTGACATCAAGCCCACAGATTAATAATGGAGAGGCGCCTATAAGATGCCATTAATGACCTCATAGTAAGATTGCAATAAAGACACAGCAAGAATAAAGTCCTATATTTGAAATAAGACTCCCTACCTTTCCGATGACAAGATTATCCATATCTGTCCCACGATGATCTGGATGATTTGGAGAGCAGTCCCATTAGTGGTGCCACTGCTCATCACGTCAGCTGGAACACACTGAAACAGGAGCGTGTGAAGCGTTGCCTTCCTGTGACTGGCACTGACGTTGTTGAGGTTACTGTAGATCAGAGGCAGAGCTTCTCACTAGGGTTGAGCGACCTTGACCTTTTTAGAGTCGAGCCGTGTTTCGCGAAACCCGACTATCTTAGAAGTCGAGTCGAGT